>NW_027040810.1:0-600000 GCF_037179485.1 Ochlerotatus camptorhynchus
TATCAATGAAACAGTCATCGGTCGTCATTGAAAAGCAATGCAACTATGTTCTGTCAATCTAATTGACTTTTATTGGTTCTGTTGTCTTTTGAATTTTAGCTAAACGGCCTCTTTTCTGATTTTTATCTCTCAATCTATGAAATATACACGAAAACTATGTTGGAACGAAACTTCTAGAACAATATGAGGAACATTATGCCGTACACTACACATTTTTATATCATATGGGTGGAAAATTCGTAGAACAAATACTTTAAAATTCTTCACATTTTAAGATATCTTCGAGCATGAAACTAAGTCAAACTTCAATAAAATCACTTCGAATAGTCAACCTTTGGTTACAAATCTGATACATGACACATTAAACTTTGCTATGAAAGTTGTTACAGCAGTTTTCGTTATTTCAGTCTCGAGATACAAATATTGTAAGCCGTAAATTACCTTAAAAACATAAAATTAACTTGAAGCACCTCTAAATCATCATCGATTTTGCTGAAAATTTACACAGAAGTACAAATTAACAGTGTGACAGTTTGACAGTGTGCAAAGAGTGCGTATCATTTTGTCATTTTTTTATGCATTTCAGTTTTGAGTAGAGTGAAAGAGATAGAACCAAAACATTCCAGTACATTTGGTGAAAATGCTAGTTCAATCCAGTAGTAGTGTTGCCATGTGGTTCAATCCAGTAGTAGTGGTGTTGCCATGTGGTACACTGAAAAATTGCAATAGCAGGTTAGTCACCAAAGTTTTCGAGCCGCTCCGTCTGTCACTTCGTTTGTGCTTTCACCAAAGCTACAAGCCGTATTTTGGCTAAATTCCGCTCTGATTCAGTGAACCGTTTGTATACCGATGGAAGCCGGAACATCCGATACGTTTTGTCGCTTGAATAAACGTAGCACGAAGGAATCACACACTTTAAAACTATTTTTGAATTCGCGTAAATTTTTATTCGGAAGAATTGAAACAGTTTGACAGCTGATTTTGTGGTTGAAAATAATAAACAAATCGATTTTAAACGGCTACACGAGCTAAGGTGATGTTAGTGTTAGTACATCTGTCAGAACTTTAATTGAACTTTATGGAACTTTAAAGTTCTGTTGGGACTTTATTCGAACTTTATGGAACTTGAAAGTTCTGTCGGAACTTTATTTGAACTTTATGGAACTTGAAAGTTCTGTCGGGACTTTATTCGAACTTTATGGAACTTGAAAGTTCTGTCGGGACTTTATTCGAACTTTATGGAACTTGAAGGTTCTGTCGGAACTTTATTTGAACTTTACGGAACTTGGAAGTGATTTTAATCGTTGAATGTGGAACTTTTGGTTACTTTGGAATACTCGAGGAGCACTGGGAGTTTCCGAACGACGCGTGCTTAGGACCATCTTTGGCAGGGTATATGAAAATGGTGTATGGAGGAGAAGAATGAACCACGAACTAGCGTAAATTTATGGTGAACCCAATATCCAGAAAGTCGCTAAAAGTGGAAGGGTACAATAGGCGGGGCACGTTGTAAGAATGCCGGACAAAAATCCCGCAAAAATGGTGTTTTCCTCAAATCCGGCCGGTACAAGACGCAGAAAAGCACAGCGTGCTAGGTGGTTAGACCAAGTGGAGCAAGATGTAGGAAGTGTGGGACGCTCGAGAAATTGGAGACAAGCAGCCAGGGACCGAATTAGTTGGCGCAACTTTGTTATACAGATCAAATCTTGAGGGACGTCGGACCAGCAAAAGTAAAGTAAGTATTTTAAACGTTGGCCAAATTGTTATCCAAACTGCTTAAAAGTTCGAAGAAATAGTTATTAGATAGTACAGAATTCTAAATTGGCATTATTTATGAAAAATTTACACTATAATTGAACTTTTTTAATTCTCAGTCTTTCCCTGATTGCGAACCACACTTTAAATTTTATATAAACTTGTGACCCATCTTGTGTACCATCATAAGGCTTGATGAAACTTATTCCACCCGGAAACATGTTTTTTGGAATTATGAAGTCATTATACGTTATTATGACATTTTGTATTTTTAAGTTACAAGTCGCAATCGAATTCATTAAATCACTTATGGCGGTAAGCTCCAATCGGTATTATCCTCGGATTAAATCCCGATCAAGTATGTCCGGCTGCTTTGATGTTGACATCAGAATTATTCAACACAAATTCGTATCTTGGTTTACAAATCGAGTTTACAAATCGAGATGAATGTCTATGGGAACAATAAAAATATATTTGTGCTCAAAAAACAAAGCTCGTTCAGATGATGCATAAAAATTTGTTTGTTTTTCGAAACTATACAACCCAATTCCAGGTTTTCCACACGAAACGAAAATTAATGGCACTACACTAATAGAATTCCACACGAATTTCCATGTAAAATTCCACATGATTTACATGTGACACATAAACCACAGACAAACAGACATAAAACTCACAAGTTGTTCATCGAACAAGCATTTAACGGTCAATTTAAAATTATCTCAGCTGGTAGTACTGCCACCTGTGGCGCGCATAGTCAATTCCCTTGCGTTTGACGTTTACACACTACCGCCATCTGTTCAGCGTAGTGCCCACCACAGTGTACTCAACAGATGGCGGTAATGTTTTAGCGACGATGTTTTACAATGAGAAATATTCAATGTGTTATGTCTGTTTGTCTGTGCATAAACATAATTCACCCAGAAGCACACAGTCAAATGAATAGTATGTGAGGTTACACATGGCTTTTATGTGTACACATATTCAGTAGGTATGTGTCCGACACATAGATATAATTTGTATTGCGAAAATGGTACACATAAAAACAATCTTTGAAATGTTATCAGTATACAGGCTGTTGTAACGTTTACAATAATCGGCTAATTTTATTGAACATGCAGAAAAAATACTGGCGTAAATCAACGAAATATTTTGTTATTATTTAATACGGAATATTTATTTATATTTAAAATTAAAAATTATTTAAACATACATATCATTTTTTTATTATTACGGCGCTTTAGACTAGCGATGGCGGTTTATTCTGTTGCACACAAAAAACAAAAATTGTATCTATAAAAATAATGCATTTTCAAATTGAAAGTTTCTTAAAATACGTAGTTTCAAGCACGAAACCATTTAACACAAAATTTATCGTTAATTATATTATTATATATATTAATATTAATATAAATTATTGAAAGTATTTCTTTCACTTTCGACTTGTAATTTTAAAAGTACATTTTTCAAAAGAAAAGTTGTTCAACTGTCAAAAATTCATATTCACTGAACGTTTTCACTGGCAGCACTGAAGCACTGAAGGCGTTTGCCGCTTTTTTCGGTAGTGAAATTTTCACTCAAGGAAGTCAGCCGTGTATTGCAGAAATTTGTGTCAAAAAACAAAAAAAGCCGTCATAAGTAATTTAAAATCTGTTGGAATCATTGCTGGTTTTACGAATTTTTGTATTAGAAAATTATTTTCCTCAGAAGCAATCGTTTACCGATGTGGCAGGACACTTGTGGGAACGGTTTTTGAGCCAAAGTCATTTGCATCGTGGAGGATTTGGAAACGCTGTGGCAGTCCTCTAAAGAGGTAAATGGCTGGGATAATTAATTGCGAGTTTAATGGTTGGTGTAACTTTTTTTTATTCCGAAATAGTACAAAACTACGATCTACAAATTGCATCTTCCGTAACGTTCCTGTAAAACTGATGGAATGTACTTGCCGTATCATTCGAAACGATGGATCTCCTGTAGCTGTTCCGATGAAAAAAATGAGAAAGTTATCTAGTTGTCATTTATTGGACCATTACTCGAAGGTCAAATTTCTGTAGCAGAACACAGGATTCGCGCAAATCCTATATACAATCCTACCTTCGAAAGGTTTGGGAGTGCATAATGAAGGCTCCATTTGTCAAAGTGTCACCATAATCACCGCCTTTATGTCGATCGTCGTCATCTTACGACTCGGCAACAATCTGAGGTGATCCTGGAGGTGATTAAATAAAATTTTAGTTTTTTTTTATTGTTAATGGAAATGAAAAATACATAACTATTGAAAATGATAAAAAATACAAGCTGGAATCTAGGTTTAGAAACTTTCTTTTCAATTTTGAGAACTATTAATTTGAAAATAATTCCAATTTGAGGTAAAAAAATATATTCTTGCTTTGAAAACAGCATCTTTTGATGTGAAACTATCCGTACTTCATTTGAAAAACCTTGATTTTTATTTTGACATTTCTACAATTTGATTTAAATGTTGCAACTTTTAAAATTAATAAGAAGAGAAGCTTTTGATTTGAAAGGCTACACATTGTTATATTGAAAGCTCTGGACTTTCTACCAAAAAGAACCAATGGAAACTTTTAATTCTACCAATGGATTTTTTAATTCTATCAACGATTATTTTTTGTGTGTGTGAGAGGGCTTGAGTTCAAACCCATGATTTTCTGCTCGGTAAGCAAAAACGATCCTTCCAGGGTCATCGAGCATCTTAAAACCACAACATTCCACGACAATATATGATTAGGTTTTCACTTGGCATGTAATGAACAACAGAGATACGCGATAATTCGTATAGTTTCTGCGATTGATGGTTAATTTTAAATGTACGAATGGTACTATATAACAGCTTAACTGGATCATCATGTTCACCATCTGACATTGTCTGCAAAAATATTTAATAGCAATTACCTGTGTTGTGATACTTCCTTCAATGAAAACAAATTTTCTTGCATTGCCGTGGTCATCTGGGATGAGGCTGGTCCACTGATCATTCGGAATGAGCTCTCCGCACATCATTGAATCAATGTAGGATCAATGTAGATCGGGATCCGTATTCGGTTTCCCCATTGGGACCCGTATTCGGTTTCCACATCGGGATCCGTATTCGGTTTCCCCATCGGGATCCGTATTCGGTTTCCCCATCGGGATCCGTCTACGAAATCCCCATCAAGACCCGTATTCGGTTTCCCCATCGGGATCCGTATTCGGTTTCCCCATTGGGACCCGTATTCGGTTTCCCCATCGGGATCCGTCTACGGAATCCCCATCGGGATGCGTATTCGGTTTCTCCATTGGGACCCATATTGGGTTTGCCCATCGGGATGTGTCTATGGAACCCGTCATCGGGATCCGTCTACGGAACCCGTCATCGGGATCCGTTTACGGAACCCGTCATTGGGATTCGTTTACGGAACCCGTCATCGGGATCCGTCTACCGAGCCCATCATCAGGATCCGTCTATGGAATCCGTCATCGGATTTCCATCAGGGTCCACTTCCACTTTATTTTAGCTTTTAGTATTTATTTATTTATTCGTCAATCAAATAAAAAAACAGTAAACACATTCACTAACCTGCAAAGAGATCCGGCTTCAAATTCCCCGCCGGGATCCAGCTTCGGACTCCCTACCGGGATCTGGCTTTGGACTGGTGCACTTTCCTAAAAAAAAACATAATTACATTACACAGAAAAAAAGTTGTTGAATATTACATCCAAACTGCTGCAACCAGGCCAATCCATCGGTTGTGTAATATAACGTTGCACGATGTACATCGATTTTGCGAACAAAATTACATCCATTGATGTAATATTGTATCTGCTTTTTGCTATTACATCATTATTTCATACATCAGCTTGAATTACATTGATCGATATTACATTTTTTTTTTGCTGTGTACATTAATTTACATTTACTTACCTGAAAAAAAGCCTTCCTTTTCCTAGGGTGTATCGCAGCACTCGCAATCTCCGAAACTGGCGAGAGACAGGAAAACTTGCTGGTTTACCGAGGGGGGTGACACATCTAAATCTCAAGTCTAGATGCTCAACAAATCTCACACTAGCGAATCAATCTTCTAAAAATCTTCTTTCATTTCTCGCATCTACTTGCATCGCGCATCATCTTTTTGCAGGAAATCTTCACAATCGTCATCAATCTTCTTTCTATCTACTCAGCGTGCGCGCAGCTAGCCACAGCAAAACACAATCTTTTCTGCATCGTAGATAGAGTCGTCCCCCTCGTGATTTACCGCAACGTCGGACACCAGGCCGGTGACAAGGTCTATACTAACAGCTATGTTTGACAGTAGGCAGCATGTCCGGGCCCAAATCGTTTGTTTTGCTATACTGGGCCCGCTGTCACCGTATACAATGTTGCCTACGAGCCTGCCACCGGGCTGTCGGACACCGAATCGCCACCAAAACTCGCGACGAACACATTATCGGCCCTTTCCCCAAAAATAAATACTACACGGATAGAAATCTCCTTATACCTTTTGGCAAATTTCCATTGCTGATTATTCATAATATGTATAAGTCAACTAATAAGCAGACGCCTTGCAAAAAGTTAATAAAGATCATGTGTCAAATGAAATGTATAAGCGGTCACACATACCTTTTATGCATTCTAATAGGACCTATGTGGTTTGTCTTATAAAATGTATAAGACTGATGCTTTGGCAAAAATGAATAAGTGAAACACATGAATTAAATAATTGATTTTCGTTTCGTGTAAGATGAAACCACAGACAAACAGACGTAACACTTTGAAAAAGTTTTTCTTGAAAACATAGTATCTCAAAACATAGGACCTCAGTAGCGACATCTTTCAGGCTTCTCGCGGAAAACAAGCTTGCTCGCTAACTCGCAAACAATATTGCATAAAAGTTCTATAGAATGTATAGAAACGTCAGAGTGATCCGATGCCAGCGCTGCGGCGAGTAGTTCGCGGAACTGATAATATTCAAATCAACCGTTAAATGCGTGAACGAAGATACACAATGAAGAGTTACGTCTGTTTGTCTGTGATGAAACTGTCGGAAGAAAAACTTTCTATTTTAGTGTCCTTTTGGATTTCAAACCTAGGTGTCGCATGCACTGGTGCAGTTTTGCGTAGATTCATCAATTAATCATGTTTTGTAGTTTTTGAAATCATCCACATCCAGAGGGCCATTCACTTTCGAATGTATGGGAATGGTAGGAAACCATTTGGAAATGCATGAAAATTTTCAGTTTTTATTCATTATCGTCTTTATGGGCAGTTTTAGATGTACAAAAATTGCACGAGTACATTACTATGGTGATAAGGTAAACGCTCGTTTATTTGTTTCCTTCTGTGAAAGCATGTTTAGTCACAAATCGTGGATTTTTTGATATTCTCCATACTGCAAAAATGATTTTCCTACCACTGAAGGGGCGACATCTCTCGGATCTTCAGTATAGCTACTACTCAAATCATATAATTAATTGGCGTCTTGCAGTGAAACTTTTCCAAGCTTTCGCCACCTACATTCGAAGTGAGAACTACTAGAAGGAGGATAGTTTCTAAATTCTCCAAGTAAAACAGACGCTTTTTGGGGCAAATCGGTACATAAAGAAAAACTAATAATTTTCGGTGGAAACTTTTGCTTGAATCGTGTAAGAAAACGTGTTTGCAAACTAACTGTTATTATTTTTGTATGGATCGGAGATGTTTTCATGGAAAATTATGCATAACAAGTTTGCACGCACAGGTAGAGGTTACCTCCTGCGCAGCTGAATTTTTCGGAAAATGGTGAATATGTGCGATTTCCACTAGGATGAAAGTGGAAATTAAGTGAATTTACTTAAGAAAGATTGTATCATCCTGGTGATAATGGAGAAATGGATGTATAGGACGCCAATATTCAATAAATGTTCATTTTAGCTTTTTTAGGTAAACATATTGATGCTCACAATTTTCGACGGAAACCGCTACGGAACTTGATTAACTCAACACGCACCATACTATAAAATGGTGCTCGATGGTTTATAAAGTGATAACAAGATGACAAATCATCTTTATTTTGAGTTATTGAGCAATTTACTTCTGTTTACATCATATGTACGATGCAGCATTGATGGAGCTGTGAAATTAAATGAATATATCTAATGAAAGTTCATCTGGAAAAGTCAAAGATGCACATCAGTATGATCGTGAAAACATTTTCTTCTTCAATTCGAATGTTTTTTTTTTATCTAGTTCGTTTATTTGGAAGGCTCAATCGCGTTAGCTTTACGGAGCCGATAATTCATTGTTCACTGTGTGTAACAAAATTCACTTAATTCTATGTCTAGTAGGAGTTGGGCCGATTACTCGCGGCTTACTCGAGGTTAGAAGGGTACATTTTCGAAGGATAGGATCAGGGGAGGAGCTTGGGGTAGGGTTTCGTTGTCTCATCAGAGCGATGTCGCCAGTATGAACGGTAGTGCTGTTCTAGCTTCGTCCGGAGTTCGACCGGCTATGGTGGGTGACCAGTGGGCGACGATGAGACTCATCGAGACGGGGGGACAAGACAAACAAAAACTAATAAAGAGAGACAAAAGACAAAAGGAATTAAATTCTTATACTAGACATTTGAAGAAAAACATAAACGGACTGCATATAGCAGAGATCACGGGTTGCCAACACGTCTCTGATAGGAATATAGGGTTGTCTTCCTTGGGCCTCGAGGGTATTCAAAAGTCGCTCTCTGGTGGCGTCATTATCCGTACATTGCCAAACTGCGTGTTCAATGTCATCGTAACCGTTTCCACACCGACAGATGTTGCTGTCCACGAGGTTTATTCTATTGAGATGAGCATCTAGCGAGTAGTGGTTGGACATAAGTCTACTCATCACGCGAATGAAGTCACGACTTAAGCCCAAGCCTTTAAACCACGCTCTCGAAGAAACATTAGGAATAATTGAATGTAACCACAGTCCAAGATTTCCAGTGTCCCAATCGGTTTGCCAACTCGAAAAGGTACTCTGACGCACTAAATGGTAAAATTCATCGTGTGAAATTTGCCTGTCATACAATTCGCCTTCCTGCGCGCCCACCTTTGCGAGAGAGTCCGCCTTCTCATTGCCTGGGATTGAGCAATGTGAGGGGACCCATACAAAGGTAATCATATATGATCTTTCGACCAGCACACACATCTGCTCCCTTACCTTTGAAAGGAAATAAGATGAGTGCCTACCTTGTTTCATCGACCGAATAGCCTCAATCGAACTGAGACTATCCGAGAAGATGAAGTAATGGTCTGCGGGCATGCTGGAAATCATCCCCAATGCGAAGTTGATTGCTGCCAGCTCAGCAACAAAAACGGAACAAGGTTCCTGAAGTTTGCGGAAGGCGCTAGAGTTTTCATTGAAGATACCGAAGCCAGTGGATCCATTGAGACGGGACCCGTCTGTAAAATATCTTTTCATGCAATTGACTTGTTGGTACTTTTCAGTAAAAATACGCGGAATAATAATAGGTCGAAGTTGATCGGGAATCCCATGAGTTGCTTGTTTCATGGTCAGATCATATTCAATTGAGGAACTGCGATTAGTGATGTGAACACGGTCTGGAGTATAACAAGGAAGACAAATATCTGATGATATGTAGTGGTGGTAGATTCTCATAAATCGAGATTGTGTGTTCAGCCCAAGAATTAGCAATTATAAGTGAGTTCGTCACTCCGCATTTGATTAGTATTCTGAGAGAGAGCTCCCAGAAATGGTTCTGGAGGGGTGTTACTCCTGCCAGAACCTCGAGACTCATGTTATGCGTTGAGTGCATACAGCCTAGAGCAATACGCAGACAACGATATTGAATTCGTTCCAATTTTATTAGGTAACATTTTCTTGCCGAGAGAAAGCAGAAAGAGCCGTACTCTAGAACAGAGAGAATTGTTGTTTTATAAAGCGTTATGAGGTCTCCCGGATGAGCACCCCACCATGTGCCGCAAATTGAACGGAGAAAGTTGATCCTCTGCTGACATTTTTGCTTCAAATACGTAATATGGGCATTCCAAGTGCACTTTGAATCAAACCAGACCCCAAGGTACTTGAAAGACAATGATTGGGTAATGTTTCTGCCCAAAAGATTAAGCTGCATTTGGGCTGGGTATCGCTTTCGAGTAAACACTACCAGTTCAGTTTTCTGCGGCGAGAATTCGATCCCTAAATTCATAGCCCAAGAAGACAAGTTATCTAAGGAATTTTGCAATGGTCCTTGCAAGTCCACGGCATGTGGACCTCTTACGGAAACCACACCGTCATCTGCAAGTTGTCTTAGCGTGCATTGTTCTGCCAAACAGTTGTCGATATCTTTGACATAAAAGTTATAAAGAAGAGGGCTGAGACATGAGCCTTGGGGCAGGCCCATGTAACTAATTCTGGAAGTTGTCAGTTATCCAAGAGAAAAGTTCATTTGCTTTTCTGACAACAAATTGTACAAGAAATTATTTAAAATTCCAGAAAGTCCACATCTGTGCAGATTGTCTGACAGAATCTCAATGGAAACTGAATCAAAAGCCCCCTTAATGTCCAAGAATACTGAAGCCAATTGCTCCTTGTGCGCAAAGGCTAGTTGAATATCTGTGGAAAGCAGCGCTAGACAATCGTTTGTTCCTTTGCTCTTGCGGAACCCAAACTGTGTATTTGATAGCAAGTTATTTGATTCGACCCAGTGATCGAGTCTCCGAAGGATCATTTTCTCCAACAATTTCCTAATGCACGAAAGCATAGCAATCGGTTTTTTAATGGCTTTACTTTGACCTGTCTCCATTCAGGCGGTACAATGTTGTTTTCTAGCAAGGAATTGAATAAATCTAGCAAGCGTCTTTTAGCGATATCTGGGAGATTTTTCAGAAATTTGAATTTAATCATATCGCTTCCCGGTGAGGAGTTGTTCGATGAAAGAAGAGCCATAGAGAAATCCAGCATTGAGAATGGTCTATCCAGAGAGCCGCCGCTAGGAGACGCTTCTCGAAGAATATTTTGTGCTGGAACTGAGTCCGGACAGACCTTTTTAGCGAAATCGAATATCCATCGGTTGGAGTATTCTTCACTCTCATTGAAAGATGAGCGGTTACGCATGTTGCGAGCCACCCTCCACAAGGTGTTCATTGAGGTTTCTCGTGAGAGTCCCTCGATGAAATTGCGCCAATAACCGCGTTTTTTTGCTTTGATTAATTGTTTCAGCTTTGTCTCAAGCTTTGAATATTCCTCGAAGTATGTGGAGGTTTTGTGTCTACGAAAAGCTTTGAAAGCATCAGATTTGTCTACATACAATTTTGTGCATTCTTCGTCCCAACCAGGTGTGGCTGGTCTCCTTTTAAAGGGTGCACTTGGAACTTTTCTTTTTTGTGCTTCCAGTGAGCTTTTGTAAATCAAATCGGCTAGGAATCGATATTCTTCCAATCTATTGATTCGACACCGATTGTCATCGCCGTTGCATATTTCTGCCAGTCGATGTTCCTTGTAAGATCAAATGGAACCCGAGATGGTTCTGCAGAGTGAGAGCCACACTTTATTGAAATGATGATTGGCAAATGATCGCTACCATGGGGATCATTGATAACCTTCCACTGACAATCCAATGATAGCGATCTTGAAAACAAAGATAGGTCGAGTCGGCTTTCTCGAGCCGGAGGTTTTGCTATACGTGTCGCTTCACCATTGTTCAAAATAGTCAAATTGAAATCGTCACAAAAATCGTAAAAAATAGCCGCTCTATTGTCGTCATATAGATCGCCCCACCCAGTACCATGGGAGTTCATATCACCCAGAATTAATACTGGGGATGGAAGAATCGAAACTAGATTCCAGAGTTGACTATGGCTAATGGAGGTTCTTGGTGGAACGTATACTGAAGCTATGCAAAGATCTTTGTTCTTCACATTTATTTGGCAAGCAACGATTTCGACGCCGGATAGAGCAGGAAGGGAAATTTTGTAGAAAGGGTAGCACTTTTTGATCCCTAAAAGTACTCCTCCATAAGAATCGTCTCTATCTCTATAATGTTAAAATCGTGAAAGTTGAGTTCTTTATCGGAAGAAAGCCATGTTTCACAGAGAGCAAATATATCACAATCAGAATTGTGAAGTAAAAATTTGAGCGAGTCTAGTTTAGGCACTAGACTACGGCAGTTCGACCAACAATCAATACGAAACTAACGATTTTAAATTGGCTCACCACTTTAGTAGCCTATTGGTCCCAAGCAAACGATTAACGTACCCTATTCTAGTTGAAATTCTATTACTACACTATGTTTGTTTTGATTCGCTATGAAAGTTTGACAGATAACATCAGGGGTGTGTGGATTCATGCAGAACATGCAGGGGTGAGTAAAATAGCTTGGGACTGCTTGGGACCGTTGTTCTGGTACTGAGTGAGCCAAAAATAATAATGATTTTCTTCGGGACCCAGTGGTCTTAGCGTTACCTCTATGTTTCCACTGTAGCACCGTGATCATATCTTCAACCTCGTTCGACGAATTATCCATCGAAAGATATGATTGATGCAAGGAGGGGCCATGAAACAGTCAATTGCTTAAGATGTGATTCTAACGTTGGAAGCAAGGCAGAAACTAAGCTTCTTAGAGGGTCTTGTATGTTGAACATGTTTAATATGAATTCCACAATGTCCGAAAAAGCTAGCGAACCTCGTTCGGACTTGGATTTCTTTTGAGAAGTTTGAGGAGCAGCTTTTTTATATTTTTTATCTTTGTTGGGCAATGGCGGAAAATTCTTGCTGCATCCAGGGAGTGGAGCAGTAGGAGCCTTCGATTTAATTTTTTCATCCCCATTGCCCTGGGAATTTTGCAATCCTCTGGGAGTGACTTTATTTTTCTTACGGAGGACTTTCGGGGAGAAGCATTTTCGTTTTGAGGATCCGTTCGTTTTCAAAGGTGCGTGTACCACCGTAGAGTCACCCTCATCGGATGAGTCAGAGTCCGATTCTTCAGCTGACAAAATCGAAAATTGATTTTCATCTTGGACGGCTGATGCAGCCTTCACCATTTGTGCATATGTCTGCTTGGAGCGTCCAGAGATTGAACGCTGCACTTTATCGGAGTGCTGCTTGTACATCGGGCACTCCTGCAAGGGGTGAGGATTCTCGCCACAGTAAGCGCATTTTACTGATTCTTTGTGGCAAGAATCCTCTTTGTGGTTTTCACCACATTTGCCACAACGAGTTTTGTTGCCGCAATCGCTGGCCGAGTGTTCCAGCCTTTTGCAGTTGGTACAATTATATACCCTCTGTACAAACAGTCGCACCGGAAAAAAGCACCATCAATTTTAACAAAGTTTGGGAGAACTGAACCTGCGAAAGTCACCCGAAACGAGTCTGAATGTTTATAAACTTTTTTACCGTCTAGCAAAGATGCTGAATGCAGTTGCCTTACATCCAGTATCTTCACTAGCGCGGTAGCGAATGTCGAGTTTTTAAAAGTTCCCGAGGCATGTTTCAAGTCCTCGACAGTCAGACTCACGTCGGAGACCACGCCTTCTATCTCCACATCTCGAGAAGGGATGTAGATGTTATACTCAACACTAAAAAGCTCGTGTTCAGCAATTTTATTTGCCACATCATAAGTCGGTGCTTCTACACGCAGTTTGTTGAATCTTTCTTTGTGTACCAAGATTCCCGGATACTTACGCAGCAAATCTCTCGTTATGTCGAGAGTTTTCAAAGGTTTATTTTTGGGCCGAAAAAAGACAACCCATGGTCCTTTCGAAGACGGTTCATAGTATCTGGTTCGCGTAACGTAGGCATCGGAAGATGCCATAAGTGTTGCGCAAAAGCGGTGCGCAACCACTTAAGAAGGAAAAAAATAAAACCTTCACTAATTAATTAATTTTAATTACTAGTAATTAAATTTTTTGCCCGACGTACGAACAAATCAAAAAGAAAAAAAAAATCGAAAAAAAAAAAAAAACTTATATCTACTTGCAAAAAGTTGTCTCACTATGACCCATACTCCCCTACCAGGGGTGAGAGGCAGAGTCACGCGCCACGAGGAAAAATTAAACTACAATAGGGAGGCAATGGACTTGCAAAATGTATTGTCTAATACTTATGCCGATTGTAAACAACCTATCAGCCGTTGCAGCTAGATGGTCCGTTTGCTGCTGCTGGTGGTGATGGTTGGTGTTGGTGGGTCGGCACGATGATGAAAAAATGGCTTGACGACCGGATGGATTACCGGGGTGAATTAAAGCTGGATGGCAACTCCAAGGGTCTCGGCCCATGGAATTCCACTTCCTCTGTTGCACACTGGTCACTTGGGGCACCCAATTGGGGGGTGAAAAAACCGCTCGGGCAGAAAAAAACACCGAAAAAAAACTAGATGCCGCGCGACTGAGACCGGGACGTTGTTAACCGACTGAGTGTTCAACTAGGAATGAATTCGAATGTTATATTGGAAGGATTTTACGCAGGCTTGATAAAAATTATGATTTAATGCTAATTTTCATGTATTTTATATGCAGTCTGTCAACATTATCATCATCATGCCGTGGCGACATCTGCGTCGAGCTTTTACGGCAATCTTCCAATAGAATCTTGGTAACCAATTCAAGCTGAACATTGCATTAGGTCCTAAGTAACATTGATCGATTCTCTTCGTCGACTTTCTCTTTCGTTAATAACTTCACGCTTATTCTGGTTAACTCAAAATTGAGTCGAATTTACTCATCTCAGCGGCAAGTAGGGCTACTCAAAATTGAGTAGCCTTTTGTTGATTCACTTTTGAGTAAACGACGTTCTCACGTAGACTGAGTCAAATCCACTCGGCGAAATTTTCAGTTGCGGGGACGATTTTTGTTTTGATTTTTTTTTTCAAGGACATGGAAATTGCCTGCTCCGGATTCATTCTACCGGAGCAGAAACTGGTTCAAAACCGTTTCTCTAAGCAATTCGTACTTACTTGAAGGCATTTCAGCCGGTTTTAAGTAACATTTCCTATGAGGTTTCCTCCGACATGACTGGCATTTTTTCCAAGTCCAGAATTTTGCTGACTGAGTGGCTTTTACTCAGTTTGACATTTCTCGTTTACTCAATTTTTGACAACTCGATACATCGGACGAAAGTCAGTACGATCGACTCACCTGGTGAGTAAGCAGAAGTTGTCGTTTGTTGTTTGTCGTATTAGATGCTACACGGAACCGAATTTTGTTCATTTAAATCAAAAATAAAAATGTTCATTCTATAAACATATGAATCATTCAAAATAACTTAAAACCATGTTTGCAACAAAAATACATATATTTGAATTAAAGTCAGAAGCATGTTTATTTCAACAATATAGAATTTTGTAAACGATTTTTAGCGTGCCCTGCATTTTTTCATTCTTGTTTACATTCGGAAAAAAAATTGCCCCAGCTTTGCCAATCAACAGGAAAACGGCCCGCAACAAAACCGAAGTCATGGATGCGGAAACCCACCTAGGTAAGCATCTTAACAAAGGGAAACGAAAATCCGAAATGGATTTTGAATCTATTCCGGATCCTCCAGCCCCTCCCCTCCCCCCCCCCCTAAAAATGTAATTTCTTCCTGTTTGCTTCGAGCTTTTGTCTTTGATCTTCTCTCCTGCCACAAGCAGATCCGAAACATGCTCCTCATTTACACCTGCCTTGCGTTCTTGCTCTTTCCGTAACTGCTCCAACTTCATCCGCTCATTTTCCATTCGCTTCGAAACTTCAGCAAGCGTTATCATATTCACACAATCCTGACTCGACTGATTAATTTGTTGGATCAACTTCTTACTAAAATCAGTGCTGCATTCATCCTCCTTCCTTACCGAACTCAACGGTTTCTCATCATCCTCATCTTCTTCCGATTCATGCATTTCGAATCCTACATTGCAACGAGCATTGCAATCAAACTGAATTCGGGATCTTCCTGCAGATCGTTTTTTCATCTCTTGCACGGACAGAAAATTGTTTGCATTGAACCAAACAAAACTTTAGTTGTATTTAAACAAACAATTCCGGTTGAAATTATATTGCATTTTGTTGTTTCAATAATACTTATTCATATAAATTCAAAGTAGGATTCTTTTTGTTTTAATAAGCCACTTTTCAACTGCAACTATTGTAAAAATAACTATATTCTATTATTAATCCAACAATAGTTCATTTTAATTTAGCATTTATTTGCTGTGTCCATTCCCCGGGCCATGAATGCAAAAATAACTACCAACCATTCCCTCGTTTTCACCCGGACAAAAGTGTAAACAATAACAAAACTTGTGAATTTCGGGAAATAAGTGCAAAATTTCCGAAAATCTTGAGACTTGAGGTAAGTAAGTATGCTGCAGTTCAAGCTGCAGTTGCTAAATATAATCAATTTTCTGTTTTTTTCCTTGATTTTTTTTTCGTCGATCTTGTTTTCCGTACTGAGTACCAATGCTCCTGACGCCAGGAAGGCAGCTCCCACACCTGGACCCTACATATCGACCCATCAACTAATTAACCGGGGACCAACGGCTTTACTTCCCTTCCGAAGGATGATCAGTGAAAAAGATAACAAAACATAAAAAAAATGCCATATTATTTCCGGAGTGATTTGAGATTTGGGCGTAATTGCATTTGTAAACAAATACGTCAATCACCGATTTCTCGCGAATAAAAGCTCAATCTCGAAAAGTATTAACACTATGCGGTAGAGGAATGATTCCTCTATCATTTGGTATAGTTTGTTTGTGAGATTGAGCTTTTATTCAAAAGAAATCAGTGATTGACGTGTTTGTTTTCAAAAGCAATTACACCCAAATCTCAAATCACCCCGGATTTTTGAATCAATAAACATATTTTTATTTCTACTGCGTGAATTTTCAGACTTCATAAAATAAATATGATTGAATCAACAAGAAATCTCTTTTAAAAACAAACATATTTTTATTGTTGACCCAGCTGCCAAATTTGACAGCTTACGTCAAAACCATGAAAGCTCTTGTAAATTCGAAAAGATTTTCTTTTTGATTTAACAATCCATGGGTTTTGAGGAACAAAAATACTGGATTGTTGAAACAATAATGATTTCTCGATGAACATTTCAATTGGTCCTATCTGCTTTGATCGATTCTCTTCATCGACTTTCTCTTTCGTCAATAACTCAGCTGCAAAACCTTTCCCTGTTGTATTTGACGTTTTGGACGCTAGATAAGAACCTCCTTTATCAAACTATGTGGTAGAATTAACGCGAAATCTGTTTGCATAGCAGTGGTTATGAAAAGAGAAAGTCGATTAAGAGAATCGATCAAAGCAGATAGGACCATTTGAAATGTTAATCGAGATTTCTTTTTGCAGCCAAAACAAAATGAAATTCTTATTGATTTTACGTCAAATATTATTACGTTTAAAATATTTTTTTCTGCGTGTGGCAATCCATTTTTCTGCTTTATCTTACATTCCAATGCTAATATAATTTAAAATTAAGTATATTTCTTTCAAACATAAGAAGCATGTTTACAATAAACATATTTATTTTTGTTCGCATAATTGTTGTCAAACCAAACAAAAACATTCACGTTTATTTTCAACACGAATATTTTTAAAATAAACGTAACATTATTTTTATTTTAAACATTAATATTACATGACTTCAAATATGGAATACGTTTGAAATAAACTTTGTTTATTTTTGTGGCCAGAACAACCTGAGTTTACGTTTAAATTTACCTCAAATATTTTTGTTTCAACGATAAATTTTCTGCGTGATAGATAAAAGCTTCTTTTATCGATCTGTGTGCTGAAAATACCTGGAAATATCTTTACACGAAACGAAAATTAATTATTTGATCCATGTGTTTCACTTATACATTTTTGCCAAAACATCAGCCTTATACCACAAACGAAGTTACAGACGACTTTCTCCGAAGAAATGAATTAAAATAATGTGGTTCTCTGTAATAGAATTTTAGTCCACCTTCCGCCCCTCACCGCCAGGTTCGCTAGTATTTTTGTTTTGAATTAATTCAAGTTGGTTTTGTGTGCAATGATCTGGCAACTCGTGTCCTTGCTCGTGTTGACGGGGTGCTGTTTTCTCACTCATCGAAGGAAATTTTGATTAGAGTGAGAAAGTAAGGAACAGTCAGCGCGGGAGCCGTGTGCGTTACTATAGGTGCGGCAGAAGGAATGTAGTCGACTCTGTCGTTCTCACGGTGTTCTTACGCATGATCCAACGTTTCGTCACACTAGATTATGCATAAGAACGTCGTGATAATGCAAGTGCTGGCTTGTTTCCTTCTGCCTCACCAATCACATTGATCACAGCACATACGATTCTCCGTCGGTTCGTGGTGCATTATGCATTCTTTGTGCCATACCACCAGTCCAAACACTAGAAGTTTTGGAAGGTTCTCCCTCAGTACCTGTAAGCAGTGTGATACCAACTGACATTCGCATGGGTAGAGAAATCCGGAACATTTTCTCGCTTTTGAGCATCAACGTCAACCCGGTCTCGAATCGCATTTCCGCTTGAGGTGGCATCGTTGGCAGTAATCTATTGCGCCGTGGGAAAGACCTGCTTAGTGCACGAGTGCTGGAAAATTCTGCAAGTTCGTCATTAAAATTAAATCAACTTTTCTTCGCTGTAACGTACTCCGGATCAGATTCGCTGGTGGAACGTTTTCGTGGGACGGTTTTCGACCCAAAAAGCTTCAGTTTGAACTGCTTTCTAAAAGATTTCTGGGCAGGCGTCTTGGGACGCACGATCTCCACCGAGGCATCCGTTAGCGTGTTCGTGTCGGAGCGGATGACCTGTTTGATCGGCTGCAATTCTACCATCGATTTTCGGCCCTGCTTTTTGTTTAACTTCACACGATAGTTGAAATCGAACACGGTCGACGATCCGGCGGAGGATGCTTCGTCTTCATTCTCCGAAGAAGTCAACGATTTGATCTTTTCCGAGCTGAGCTTCTCGAGCCTTACGACCGGTTTGACTCGAAGTAATTTTTCGACGGAAGTTCCTCGTTTCAGTGGAATCTTCTTGACCAGTTCCTCCAGACTGATTTCTTCGCTTCGAAGAAACGAACGAGGAAGAACTAGATGAAGACGTGGACAGCCGTCATTTCGACGTTGGTTTCTTTCGTGTAGAAACCAGATCGGAATCGCTGTCGTCACTGTCTATTGCGGTTCTCCCTGATGGAACGGAAACAGACAACATTTCCGACTCATTCATGCGCACTGGTTGCATGGCCGCGTTCGATTCGTTTGACCATTTCACTCAATACTCGGATGAAATTTTGGACCTGCTAGAGGACTTCTCATCGCCTGCGTTTGTCAATCCTAAGGTACTGGAAGCGGTGGAAGCCGGAGATTCGGACCGTCGTATGAGTACGTCAATCAATGTTTCGATTTCCGACCCGGTGGCACGGGCTGTGGAAAGTGATGGAATTGCCGGTATGTTTACGGATGGTTTTACCCGAATTGGACCAAGGGTTTTTAACCGGGGCTTTATTTTTATATGGTAGCACACCCAGCGGAAGCCATGCACATCCTAAGCATTGCTGTTCGTGACATGGGCGATATGGATGATTTACAGATGGAGCAGGTATTTGGATCGTTCTGCGCTCAACATCGTGAAGAGCTGCTCACCCGCAGAGTTAGGCGGATTACATTTGCCGCACTCAAGAAGTAAGTTTATTAAGTGTTTAGAAGAGGTTAATGAGATACTAAACCAAATATTTTTTTT
The DNA here is from genome assembly GCF_037179485.1 of Ochlerotatus camptorhynchus. Taxonomy (NCBI): domain Eukaryota; kingdom Metazoa; phylum Arthropoda; class Insecta; order Diptera; family Culicidae; genus Ochlerotatus; species Ochlerotatus camptorhynchus. The sequence continues at coordinate 19,454 of NW_027040810.1, forward strand.
ACAGACGTCAATTCCCAAAATTCTTCACCTACCGAGCACGAGACAACTTTGAGGAGGATCGTATCTATCGTCACCTGGAGCCGGCATGTGCCTTCCAGCTGGAGCTGAACCGTATGCGAACGTACGACCTGGAGGCTCTGCCAACTGCCAATCAAAAGATGCACCTATATCTTGGTCGTGCCAAGGTAGCCAAGGGTCAGGAAGTGACAGATTTCCGTTTCTTCATACGTTCCATTATTCGTCACTCGGATTTGATAACCAAAGAGGCTTCATTCGAGTACCTTCAGAACGAAGGTGAACGCGTGCTATTGGAAGCGATGGATGAGCTGGAAGTGGCCTTCTCGCATCCCCACGCCAAACGTACGGATTGTAATCACATTTTCCTAAACTTTGTTCCAACGGTTATAATGGATCCGGCCAAGATCGAGGAGTCCGTGACCAAGATGGTGATGCGGTATGGGCCTCGGTTGTGGAAACTGCGGGTACTGCAAGCTGAGCTGAAGATGGTTATCCGGCAGACGACACAATCGCCAACTACCTCCGTTCGTTTGTGCATAGCAAACGATTCCGGTTACTTTTTAGATATAGCAATGTACACCGAAGTGACCGATCCGGAGACGCACGTGATCAAATTCCAAGCATACGGTAACAGGCAAGGACCCCTGCATGGATTGCCGATTTCTTCGGCCTACATGACCAAAGATTACCTACAACAGAAACGCTTCCAGGCTCAATCCAATGGTACTACCTATGTGTACGATATTCCGGATATGTTCCGCCAAATGACGGAACGATTGTGGAAGGAATTTTCCAAAGCGCGACCAACGGAAGATATTAGGATTCCCGAGAAAATTCTACTCGTGTGCAACGAGTTGGTGCTGAAGGGTGATACGTTGGAGGAGATTCAACGGTTACCGGGAGAGAACAACGTTGGGATGGTGGCATGGAGGATTGTACTGGCTACTCCAGAGTTCCCTGACGGGCGAGAGATTGTAGTCATCGCTAACGACCTAACCTATTTCATCGGATCCTTTGGACCTCAGGAGGATATGCTATTCTGTAAGGCGTCGGAACTGTCTCGGAAGCGCAAGTGCCCTAGGATTTACATTTCGGTTAACAGTGGTGCCCGTATCGGATTGGCCGAGGAAGTGAAATCCTTGTTCAAAGTGGCCTGGGAAGATCCCGACGAGCCGGAGAAGGGATTCAAGTATCTGTACTTGACGACTGAAGACTACAGCAAGATTGCAAATACGAATTCGGTTCGTGCCATTTTGATTGAGGACGAAGGAGAGCCGCGATATAAAATCACTGATATTATTGGCAAAACCGATGGGCTCGGTGTGGAGAATCTGCGTTATGCTGGTATGATTGCCGGTGAAACTTCGCGAGCGTATGAAGATGTGGTAACGATTTCGATGGTGACCTGTAGAACGATCGGTATCGGTTCCTATTTGGTACGTCTTGGTCAACGTGTGATACAAATTGAAAATTCTCACATTATTCTGACTGGCTTCGCCGCGCTGAACAAACTATTGGGTAGAAAAGTGTACGCTTCTAATAACCAGTTGGGTGGTATTCAAATCATGCACAACAACGGTGTCACGCACAAGACCGAGGCAATAGATTTGGACGGTGTCTACACGATATTGTATTGGCTCTCTTACATTCCGGATGTGCGTGGAGGAACGCTGCCAATCGTAACGACCAGTGACTCAATTAACCGACCAATCGATTTCATGCCAACTAAGGCGCCCTATGATCCGCGGTGGATGCTAGCAGGACGTGTCAATCCGTCCAATCCCTCTGAATGGGAAAGCGGTTTCTTTGATCGGGGAAGCTGGTCGGAAGTGATGGAACCATGGGCTCAAACGGTTGTTGTGGGTCGTGCCAAACTTGGTGGCATCCCGGTGGGTGTGATTGCGGTAGAAACTCGAACAGTCGAGCTGACCATTCCGGCTGATCCGGCAAACCTTGACTCGGAAGCCAAAACATTCCAACAAGCCGGTCAGGTATGGTTCCCGGACTCATCCTACAAAACGGCACAAGTAATCAAAGACTTTGGACGAGAGGAACTGCCACTGATTATCCTGGCCAACTGGAGAGGGTTCTCCGGTGGACAGAAAGGTAAAGTGTAATTTAGGTAACTTTAAATGATAGCATCTAACTGATGCATTCTGCGTTTCTAGATATGTACGAACAAATCGTTAAATTCGGTGCCTACATAGTTGACGGGCTGAGGGAGTACAAACAACCGGTCATCGTCTATCTACCACCGAATGCGGAACTTCGTGGAGGAGCCTGGGCTGTGTTGGATCCGACCATCAATCCACGGTACATGGAAACCTATGCCGATCCGGAATCTCGTGCGGGAGTGCTAGAGCCTGAGGGTATTGTCGAAGTCAAATTTAAGGAAAAAGACCTGGTCAAGGCCATTCAGCGGTTAGATCCGGTGACGTTGAATGTATGTCCTACCAACAAATTCGTCCGCGTTCCAGTCTAAAAGCAGTAAAATCATCGTCTATCTACCACCGAATGCGGAACTTCGTGGAGGAGCCTGGGCTGTGTTGGATCCGACCATCAATCCACGGTACATGGAAACCTATGCCGATCCGGAATCTCGTGCGGGAGTGCTAGAGCCTGAGGGTATTGTCGAAGTCAAATTTAAGGAAAAAGACCTGGTCAAGGCCATTCAGCGGTTAGATCCGGTGACGTTGAATGTATGTCCTACCAACAAATTCGTCCGCGTTCCAGTCTAAAAGCAGTATAAATTTTCTTTTAAATTTATTTGACTTTTCATTCGTAGCGGTGGATTTGCAAAAGATTAGCAAATTGTTGAGATATTTTTAAAATATAACACTGCTTCTGAACGCATTGATATTCAATGGCGCTGCACTTTGGCCTATCGAATAAAGAAAAAAATGGATTCCACCAGAGCGCTTTTGTTTTTGAGAATAGCGGGTATAAACATTCATATCACACATACTTATTTACTTGTTTCAATATCTTTTTAAATAAAGTACCGTACCAAGCGCTTTATTGACTCAAGGTTTCCCAGGTGCCATGAATAACTTTCGAAGCGATCGAATAAATTTCCCCATAAGGCATCAAATACCATTCCCCACAAAGACCTGCTTATGACCCAATGCTGATTCATGAGATCCTCCCTTTATGCCAGAAGGGAAGCGATGAAGAAGAAGCTGTGTGATTTACCTAAAATACATAATTCGCATCGATGCCAAGAATTGTCGCTTGGATAGGCCTATTTTACGGGATCCGGAAAAGGCGTTTCCAAATGCGATTATACGGAGTTGCTAAAGAGTCACGCCACCACGCGCCGTCCTCTGGATGACTTCAGTATCATCAACTGGAGCGACATGTTGGAACACATTTAGCTGCTCGATAGCCCTGATGGATTACATTACAGGTGATTACAGTATTTAGCATTAAAATAGAACTACGCGACGGAAAGAACAGTGTGTCGAATAAAATAAATAATTAGTAGAAGAAAAACCAAACAAAACAAAAGAAATTTAAATTTCAAAAATTAATAGCAAGCTAACTATTTTTCTTTTGAAATAATCGTCGATGTCTTCTCGGTCGCGGATGACTGTGGCTTTGGTTAGAAGCACGGACTGATGAAATCTGTAGCAACAATTGCCGCCAACAAGCGCGAGTCATTGACTGCTCAACATCGTTTACTTCTAAGCAAATGTTAACCCGAAGTATTCACCCCTGATAATGTTGGGCCAGATAACAACGAAAGCAACATAATGTCATGCTGTCTGACAACAGGCTCTCCCTTTCAATTTTCGTTAGAGAAAAAGAGATAACAGGCGGTACAATCAATAGCTTTAAACTAGTACGTATGAGTAGATAGTGTTGCCGTGAGGTACACTCGAAAATTTCAAATGTAAGTACGTCAAATCAAATTTCGAGCCGCTCCGTCTGTCACTTCGTTTGTGCTTATACCACAAACGAAGTGACAGACGACTTTCTCCGAAGAAATTAATCAAAATAATGTGGTTCTCTGTAATAGAATTTTAGTCCACCCTCCGCCCCTCACCGCCAGGTTCGCTAGTAGTTTTGCTTTAAATTAATTCAAGTTGGTTTTGTGTGCAATGATCTGGCAACCCGCGTTCTCGCTCGCGTTGACGAGGTGCTGTTTTCTCACTCATCGAAGGAAATTTTGATTAGAGTGAGAAAGTAAGGAACAGTGAGCGCGGGAACCGTGTGCGTTACTATAGGTGCGGCAGAAGGAATGAAGACAACTCTTTCGTTCTCACGGTGTTCTTACGCATGATCCAACGTTACGTCACACTAGATGATGCATAAGAATGTCGTGATAATGAAAGAGCTGACTTGTTTCCTTCTGCCTCACCAATCACTTTGAGATTTTCTTTTTTTGATTCCGAGAAAAGTTGACCTGAGTAGCCACTTTGGGAAGCAATGTTTTGATTTCATTCATAATGTAGAGGGATGGCGGTTTCGCTGAAACAGTGAGCAAAAAATAGACGTTTGCTGGTATGGAAAAACGTGGCATACATAGTGGTCCCATTCTACTAGCGGTTGAAGAATATTTCGCTGCTGTGACGATCCGACAGGGAACGTTGATTACGTATTCCGGCCATACTTTTGGACATTGCTGTGCGGACCATTTATTGGTATCATGCTGCCCGGCATTCTTTGTTGCTGAGCAAACATGTTACTGTTATCCTTCCAGCGACCCCGGTGTATCCCGATTGCTCGGAATGATTAAGCTAATACTTTTTAGTATCTAACAAGTGGTGTATAAACCAATTTTGCAGTACATATAGAATTTCTGGAATGTTTGCGTTGTCCTATTTTTCCGTAAATTTTTCTTCTTTCGACAACATTTGTGGGCTTCGTGGTCCAGTGATTATCAGCGTCACCCGTCGCTCACCAAGGTGTCAATTCAAATACCATTTTTTTAATTCCCGGTATTTTGGTTATTTAAAAAAAATCTGCCTTAAACAAAAAAAACGTTCAAAATTAATCCTTTAAAGATAAGTATATAGTTTTGTCAGCAGAATTGCTTTACAATACGTCTACTTTGCGGGGCTGGTAGTGGGTATTTTATACAATAATACAGGTCGAACTCGATTATCCGGGGTTCGATTATCCGGAATTTTAGACTCGATTATCCGGAGTATTTTTTTTGCGGTTTTTTTTCTATAAGTTTTTATGCATCAGACCAGGCATCAGACATTTGAAATATTTTAGTATTATAATATACAATATGATTATTTTAACAATATTAGATCTAAGAGGAGGGGCAGATTTGAATTTTTTTGTGATTCGATTATCCGGAGGATTTGATTATCCGGAGTGAAAAAAAATCGATACTCCGGATAATCGAGTCCGACCTGTAGTGGCTGTAGAGCCTAAAATAACGAAAAAAGTGACCAAATAGTGAGATTAAAACAGACGAAAATTACCAATAGTGTATTGATCGGAAAGAAATGAAAGATGTGGTTCCGATCTGTCGTTGAATGCGACCCACTTTGAGAAATATTATAAACTCACAAACCAGCATTTTTCAATAGGTTAATTACTAACCTCCATTTCCTCACTCAGTGCTCATTTTTCTGTCTCTATTTTTGGGAAACCAACCATTTAAGTTGTTTTTTAGATTCCAAACGCGAATTGGTTATGAATGAATTTCGGGATGTGAACGATTGAACATAGTCATTAATTAGGAAATCTTGAAATTGAGAAAAATTGAGGTGCAGAGAGAAAAGCTCAAAGTCTAGTACAAATTTGTCAATTTTAAGACAAGCCATTTTAAAGATCTCGAATATAGAAACTTCTGTAAATCTGTTCATATCTCTGGAACCTAGATAACTGTTCTAGATCCAATCAACCAATTCGACAGGGACATCCACTCCGATACGAACGTTAGCTGCACTACCCGCACCCGTACCCGAAAATGTTTTGCCTCTCCGGAACCGGTTTGAGTTGCCAAACGAAAACGCCGTACACAGCAGTAATTGGAAGCCGATCGATGTCGAAGTAATAGAAAAAAGATGAATAAGAATAGGCTGAGCAGACGAGGCAGCAAGAGATAAAAACGTGACATTAAATCCTATGTCCCGATCGATTCGTATACAGAAGTTTCAATGCGCCGCCTGTTTGAAAAGGATTCCCCGCGACATGAGGGAGCGCCACTGCGTGAAGCATGCCGGCCTTACCTATCAGGTTGATATCGATCCAGCGGTCGATCTGTATGACGAAACTACTGCCACGGCGATTGTAACCATGAAAGTGCACCGGCAAGTGACGATCTACTGCGACAAATGCAACGTGCCTAAGAAATCGTCTCTCGGATTAGTATTCCACCGGTTGGTTTGGCATGATAAAACACAACCAGTACTCGCACTGTCTGGTTCTGCAGAAGAAAAGAAGAAGCTGGAGCAGACAAAACTGATATAGCAACAGGCAGCTTGGGTGGATCCTTCCAGTTCCACTACGGAGGAGCAAATGCGTACCGAGTATGGCCGGGTTCTGTTTGTTGGCGTCCAACAATGATGTCTTCTCGGTCGCGGATGACTCTGACTTTAGTTAGAAGCATGGACTGAAGAAATCTGTAGCAGCAATTGCAACAAGCGCGAATCATTGACTGATCAACATCGTTTACTTGTACGCAAATGTTAACCCTATGTGTTCATCCCTAATCATTTTGGCCTCTGGTCTTTCATTATACAAAAGAAGTGCAGACGACATAATGACATGCTGTTTGACAACAGGCTCTCCCTTTCAATTTTCGTTAGAGAAAAAGAGATGCCCCTACTTTAAGCTAGTACATATGAGTAGATAGTGTTGTCGTGAGGTACACTCGAAAATTGTAAATGTAAGTGCGTCAAATCAAATTTTGAGCCGCTCCGTCTGTCACTTCGTTTGTGCTTATACATTCCATAAGACAAACCACATAGGTCCTATAAGAATGCATAAAAGGTAAGTGTGACCGCTTATACATTTCATTTGACACATGATCTTCATTAACTTTTTGCATGGCGTCTGCTTATTAGTTGACTTATACATTTTATGTATAATCAGCAATAGACCGTGGGGATGCAAAGAGAAAGTCGACGAAGAGAATCTGTCAATGTTACTTAGGGCCTAATGCAATGTTCAGCTTGAATTGAGCTTTAAAATAGCGGAACTAGAGTCGGTGTATAATGAGTCACGCCAAGAGTGAAGCCAAGTCTACCTATTGAACTGTCAAACCGGCTACCTATCGTGCAAAGTAAACAAGCATTACGATGCTATGAAAGGTCCACGAAAGGTATTGCAATTAAATATAAAATATAATCGAAGAAATGATCATATACACGCAGTGAGCATTACATTTGTCAAGCGCTACGTTTTGTAATGATCAGTAATGACAATTTCTACTATTTTCTTTAAGATAGTTCGACAAAATCTCTGATATTATAATGATTTACTACAGCCGTTAATTTTTTTCCTCGCTAGAAGTCATTTGAAGTTGATGCAGAACTCCTCTGTTGCCAAGTTAAAAGAAAGGGAATCTTTCGAAAACCGTGATGCGAGTTCAACTGTTTTTCTCTTGGCGTGACTCATTATACACCGACTCTAAGCGGAACCAATCGAGCAAATCACGACCAACTACTGAAAAGAGCACATCAGCTATTGCGAACTAAACTTCGGAACCCCCTAGCAACGTTTATTTTCCTTAATGAATGATAAAAAATGATTTTAATTGATTGATTTATTATTTCTTTCTTTAAATAAACGAAAAGATTCATTTGGCTCATACACATTTATTTTTGTTTTTGTATTTTCATCGTGAGTTCGCTCAAAAATAATATTCTCTCTCAGTACAGCACACACAAACTCGCTTGTTTCCTGTTGAGGAGGACATTAGGTCGCTTAATGTCGAGCCTAATGTCCATGGCACCTGAAAGCCCAGTAATGAAAAAGAATTATATTTTCAGCGAATGGATTGTAGTAAAAAAATAAAGTACTTACGTTTAACAACGGAGCACAGAAGAAAACTCATCTTAGAAATGGCAGCACAAGTTGGGTTTGATATTATGAAGTTTACAATTGTTCAGTAATTTTTACAAAAATCTCGTACAGCAGTTACTGTTTGTTTTTGTAAAATATTGGACTGGGTTTACAGTTCATTCGTCACAATTTTTACAGTATTGCGGAATTTCAGCCATATACAGTTTTAATCAGTAATTTTTAATTACAGTTTATGGTAAATTTCAGTAAATTACGGAAATTCAGCAATTTTGATTGCGGAAAATTGGTAAAACAATATTTTTTACAAAGCTTTCGGTTAAAATTGTATTTTACAGAACCAATCCAGCAAAAAAAAATACCGAACTACACACTAAGATTTTGTTTCCGTGTTCGGTAAATTTTACCGAAATAAAAACAGCTGAACGTTCGGTAAAACTTTGACCTTCATTTTAAAGGCTACTGAAATTGAAAATAATATCAAAACATGTTCAACCTTGTTTAAATGATCAAATCTTGTCATTTTAGTGGAGATTTAGTTTCAAAGTAGCTTAAAAGCAAAATAATTGAATTGCATAAATTTTACCGAAAAGTTCAGCTGTTCAGATTTCAGTAAAAAATACCGAAGTCGGCGATAATTTCTATATGTGTAGATTTATGAAATTTGGTGTGTACCCTGTAACTGGAAACTACCTGTACTACCATAGAGGTAACTCTAACTAAGACCAGAAGGTCCCGAAGAAATGAGGTCAACTTTTTGGCTCAGCTCTGGTAATCTCTTCGGTCCCAAGCTAATCGATTCACCCCTCGAAACATAGGAAAATCCAATAATCCCTCATTTTATCTGTCAAACTTTCATAGCAAATCAAAACAAACATTGTGTAGTAGTAGAATTTCGACTATAATGAGGTCAAGTAGTGAGCCAATTTAAAATCTTTAGCAAAGCATTGATTGTTGAGAATACTGTGCGAATTATTTGCGTAGAGTTGAAAAGTTTGTGGTTGGATTTCTTAAATGGCACATCTATATGACTATATAATTATTGGGATAGATCAGGGGGAACGACACTCATTCAGGTGCATTCTATTTTACCATGCTTGCCTGAAAAAATAATGTAATTGAAGAGAGTTTTTTGAATTTGTCATCTTGACGAAAATTGAGTAAGGATAAAAAAAATATATGGGATTCCTAATGGGATTGCATTGAATGCGAGGGTGCTTTAAATTGTCATGGGGATGCGTGCAACTGAAATGAAACAGTACGAAAAGAAAACATCGAAGTAGCCATTTTAGTCAATACTCAGTGAAAAATAATGTTTGGATGGTGACAGCTGGACTATAAAAGCCCTCTACTATTGATACTATTGAATTTTTGAAAGCCAGCAGAAGCGGCAACAGCTGCAGGAATAGCAGCATCGCGGATTCGTGTAGCCGTTACCGAGGCTGGAAACCTCGGTCCGGTCTCGATAGTGTGATCTTCACAACCGATTTGCAATTCTCGACAAATAAACTTAAAAATTCTACCCTGAATTTGAACTCACAAAAGTGACTTGGAGTGAAAGTCTAAAATCTCTTAGAGCGCTTTCTAAAACTACCTTTAAGGTGGTTCCTTGTAGAGTCCACAAATGGCCGCCACGTAGACTATACATGCACTTCCACCTCGAATTTTCTATTACACAAATCTCGGAAATCAGTGCCCCATTTCATTTGAAATTGCTACTTCATGTATGCTGCAGTGCAGCAAACGTAGAGTAACAATTTAAATGTAGCACGTGCGTAGAAGCTGATATTTTTGCACTTAAAGTTTCGAAGTGGTTACGAGAATAAGGATGTCACAGCGAATCACCTTAATATCACCTGAAATGACTTGTTATCCCTGACATTCATTCTAAAATCTACTCAAAATTCCAAAAAAAGTTTAGTCTGGTCCAATAATCTTAAAACTTTTCAAAGCCTTGATGAAGTAATTATTTCCCCGATTTGTCATTAAAATTCCCGGCTTTTTCCCGATTTCCCGGTTCACTGGTCATCCTGCTCATCCCACACCTGCCCTATAATATTCGATCGACTCTCCACAAATGAGAGAGCGAGATATATCGTCGGATTCGTGCAATACTGGCACCACTCAAAATCTGTGAATTTTCACATTCAACGTTTGAAAATTTGGGGTTCAGTTTCAATTTTATGATTCTTTTCATTTCTATTGGACTGAATCGAGTGTGTTTCATGAATTCTTTCAAATTCAGATTAAAAAATAAACAGTTTAACGATTTTTACTGCTTCTTATTTCAGATGTTCTCATTTGTCAATCGAGAAATCACTTCATCCTTGGCCTTACGTGGACCTACGTGGTGGTTACCTTCGTACTATTCATTCCCTAATTCATTTCCACCAGCTTCGCCAGGACAATCGCCACCTTGAACGACTCAACGAATATCAAATTGTTTTAACACCATGTTTATTATGGAGATCGTTGAAAACTGACAGTGCTTCGCGATCGACCTGAAAACTGCACGGCTTGCTTGATGATTTGTGTGCATGCAGAAGGGATAAGTTGGGAATAGAAAGAATAGATAGGATGGATTGAAATTTTGTGCACGTTGAAAATTTTAGGAGTGTTTTGGGTAAAAATTGGATAATCCTGAAGTGTCGTCCCCCCTGGGATAGATCTGTTTACAATCTTTAAACCTCGCTTTAAACCTCAAAAATCAAAGGAAGCTATTCCAACACGGAGAACAAATTATAGCAGACGCAATTATTTTTCCGGTCAAAATAACTATATTGTTCAATTGTTTTAAATAGAGTCGGTGTATAATGAGTCACGCCAAGAGAAAAACAGTTGAACTCGCATCACGGTTTTCGAAAGATTCCCTTTCTTTTAACTTGGCAACAGAGGAGTTCTGCATCAACTTCAAATGACTTCTAGCGAGGAAAAAAATTAACGGCTGTAGTAAATCATTATAATATCAGAGATTTTGTCGAACTATCTTAAAGAAAATAGTAGAAATTGTCATTACTGATCATTACAAAACGTATCGCTTGACAAATGTAATGCTCACTGCGTGTATATGATCATTTCTTCGATTATATTTTATATTTAATTGCAATACCTTTCGTGGACCTTTCATAGCATCGTAATGCTTGTTTACTTTGCACGATAGGTAGCCGGTTTGACAGTTCAATAGGTAGACTTGGCTTCACTCTTGGCGTGACTCATTATACACCGACTCTAGTTTTAAAGATAACCCGAAACTATAGTTGATTTGACTATATATTGAGGGCAACAACTATAGTCCATAGTTGGCTCCTCGGTTGGTTCAACTTTATTTTTCAGTAGATGAACAAACGTCAAACTTCAAATTACAACTACACGGCGAATGAGAACGACTCAAATTTGAGTTTAGTTCACTCATAATCGCCAAAAGTGCAGGAACTCAGCGATGAGTTAATTTGCCTCATGTTTTTCTAGGTTTTTCCAGGATTTTCCAGGGAAAAATTCCTGAATTTGAGAAAAGTAAAGATTGGATTCCCTCAGTCTATTGGTACTACTCCGAGACTGAATAAAATTTTCGTCAATTTCCTCATTTTCCGGCAGATTTTTTAGGTTTTCCACAGGAAACCATGAGACAAATTTTACTCATCGCTGAGTTCCTGCACTTTTGGCGATTATGAGTGAACTAAACTCAAATTTGAGTCGTTCTCATTCGCCGTGTATGCTTTAGTTGATTCAAGAAAACTATTGTTAGGAAAGCAAAATTTTACAATGCTTATTAAACGAACTGCTCTTCATTATCGACATATTAAGGAAGTTTGTTTTGTTTCTTTATCGATCGCAAAAACCCCACTTGAAAACCCGCATAAACGCGGACCATAACTTGACCTTACCGAAAATGGTTAAAAATTGTTTATAATCCCTGCTAAACTTTAACTGAAATGGTTATGGAACTTTACATGAACGTTTGTGTGATAAAGTTTTAACCTTATGTATTATGGTTTTTTGGAAGTGAACCTTACAAATAATGGGTTGTTAAGAACCATTACCATTTAAAATTCTTGTTTTCTCCATACATTTTCGGAAAGAGAACTATATTAGCTGGGTACTGCGAACACAGCCGTTTTTGTTTTGCAAGTCAGCAGAAATCAACTTGAAAATTTTCCGATATCACAAATTGTTTTGCTAATGCACTGCTCACAATTTGCATATACATGCTGTCGAAAGTTCACCCTTTGCTCCATAAATAACGTGTACATGGTGTTGGGAGTGCACCTACCCACATGACTCTTATAAAGTTTGTTTGCATTCTTCCTTCAGCAGTTCGTGCAGGTTCGTTCGTTCGTTACATTGTTTACATCCGAGTATTTGAGCAAGTTTTTTGTTGAAGAATATTAGTAAAAAAATGCCGAAATGACAATATTTTCAACATTGACCACAATACTTTCTCTGCCGACGGGGATTGTATGAGAAAAGTATCACTTTTAGCAGCTCTAGATCGTTGGATTCTTTTTGACAGCACCAGTTGGATTCTTTTTGACAACTATTTCGTGTTTCTCCGCACCACTCAGTATATTAGAACCTTTTTACTTATGGTTTGAGAACTTTAATGGTAATGGTTATGGTAGTCAGTAAGGTCCATGGATGGTTTTGTAACATCGATCAACTTTATGTGGAATATATCGAGAATAGGTTGCCTGTAAATTAATGAATACCAATTCGTGATATATTCCACGTAAAGTTGACCGACAATACAAAACCATCCATGGACCTTACTGACTACCATAACCATTACCATTAAAATTATCTAACCATAAGTAGAAAGGTTCTAATATAGTTTTCTTTCCGAAAATGTATGGAGAAAACTAGAATTTTGAATGGTAATGGTTCTTTACAACCCATTATTGGTAAGGTTCAGTTCCAAAAAACCAGAATACATAAGGTTAAAACTTTATCACACAAACGTTCATGTAAAGTTCCATAACCATTTCAGTTAAAGTTTAGCAGGGATTATAAACAATTTTTAACCATTTTCGGTAAGGTCAAGTTATGGTCCGCGTTTATGCGGGAAGTCATAAAAAGTGAACATGAACATTCAACTTATAGTACGTTCAGACTACAGAGTTATAACATGTTATAGCGCTATCTTGATGGTGGTTGCTGTGTTGCAATTATTTGACAACCGTTATAACATGTTATAACTCTCCAGTCTGGACAGCGTTTTAGATTTGAACCGTGTTCATCTGCGTGAGAGCCAGATATCTTATCGCCTGCTCTACGCATCACAAGTTAAAAGTATGTGGATTTATGATGATCATTTGAAACCAAATTGTATAAATAAATTACATTTGACGGTTGTTATATTCGATCAAAGTTATAGTTGAAATGAGTATAAGATGAACAGTTGAATCTATTAGGTAGATATGATTGAGTTGACGGTCAAATTAATGTTGGAATAACTATAGGTTTCTTTCAAACAACAATATTTTTCCATGTGAAAGCAACTATTAGGATTGTTATCTTAACTTAACGAATTTGTTCTTTAAACAAACAATTCCGGTTGAAATTATATTGCATTTTGTTGTTTCAATAAAACTTATTCATATAAATTCAAAACAGGATTCTTTTTGTTTTAATAAGTCACTTTTCAACTGCAACTATGGTAAAAACCGAGGTGAAAACAACAATATTCTTTTATTAAGTCAACAATAATCAGTTTTAATTTAGCATTTATTTGTTGTGTACACTCCCGGGTGCAACGCATGAATGCAAAAATAACTACCGGCCATTCCCTCGTTTTCACCCGGGAAAAAATGTAAGCAATAACACAAAACTGAATTTAGCTCTTTACGTGTTTCACAATATTTAATTGTTTTCAACTGTGAATTTCGAGAAATAAGTGTAAAATTTCCAAAACTATTGATATTTGAGCTAAGTAAGAGCAACCGTAACGGTCGTTGTCATTTGCGCGACTATTTTAACAGCGCACAGCGCTCTCATTTTAGTCACTCTTCTCCACACCGGTCGCTGCTATCGCGGTTATCAATTTACTCGCCGTAGTCCGTACCGGTAGCATAGAGGTAACTCTAAGACCACTGGGTCCCGAAGAAAATCATTATTATTTTTGGCTCACTCAGTACCAGAACTGATGGACAGAATCAGGTGTCAGTGGAACGGGAGGGTCACCGGGAATTCGGAAGCACAGTGGAAATAACTTTACACACGCGGAATACTTTGTAAAAAGGTATTTAATCGGGAGAAAGAATACAACACGTTCTATGCGCGATGAGCGATCAGTTTACACTGAAAGTAAAATGCTAACAACATTACCTTGATGTCACCGGCTCTTGGTTCCCAGGGGTGGGCGATGTGGAGTAGGTTTAGGAAAGGGCGTAACCATTGGATCTCCACACTCCTCCTCAATGTCGCGTCCTTTCTGCTACTCCTTGATCCCGAGAATCTGTCGGAATCGTTCCAGCTTCAGAGGTCCCAACGGTTTTGTGAACGCATCCGCTGCCATCAAATCAGTTGGGCAATACTCCAAAGCTACTTGCTTCGAAATACACAGTTCTTCGACGAATCTTTCACGCGTGTCGATGTGTTTCGACCTACGGCTGGCTCTTTCAGTTGTAACGAACGAAATGCAGCCTTGGTTGTCTTCTCGCAGCACGGTTGGCTTCCGTTGCTCTTCGTCGAAATCTCGCAGAAGTTTCCTCAGCCACAAAGCCTCTTGACAGGCTTCGCTAAGCGCCACATACTCAGCCTCCATAGAGGAGAGTGTGACGCAGGACTGCCGTCGACTGGCCCAGGAGACCGCACCGTCTCCGAACATAAAGACGAATCCGGAAGTTGATCGTCTTGTCTCGATATCGTCAGCCCAGTCGGAGTCCGTGTAACCGGACAGAACTTGATCCTCGCCTCCGCCAAGATGAAGATAGAAGTTGCGTGTCGATTTCAAATAGCGGAGTACACGCTTCGCTGCTGACCAGTCACGTTCACTCGGCTTAGCGAACTTCCTGCCTAGAATCGCTGCACTGACGGCCAAATCTGGTCGCACACTAACGGCCAAATACAGGATTCCACCCACTAAGCTTCGGTACTTCGTTGCGTCAACCAGATCTGCACTCGTGTCCGCCGTCTTCAAGAACCCCGGATCCATAGGGGAGTTCGCCGTTTTCGCTTGATCCATACTAAACTTGGCAATCAGTTGGTCGATGTACACCGGAAGACGCAGCTTGAATCCGCCACTATCTCGAAGCACCTCCATGCCTAGGAAGTGGCGTACATCTCCGAGATTTGTCAACTCGAATTCGTTCTTGAGGCTTCCGACGATTCGCTGGATCTCTTTGTCGTCCGTTGATGCCACCAGCATATCGTCGACGTAAACCAGAATGAAAATCTTCAAGCTGCCTACTTTCTTCACAAACAAGCACTGGTCCGCGTGAGACGCACGAAATCCAAGTTTCGCCAACACCTCTTGGAGCTTCTTGTTCCAGCAGCGTGCGGCCTGCCGTAGACCGTAGATGCTACGCTTCAGACGGCAGACGAACTCCTCCTGCCCCGGCAGCTCGTAGCCAGGAGGTTGGCGCATGTACAGTTCCTCATCCAGCTCCCCGTTGAGGTATGCTGTCTTAACGTCAACATGCCGCACAACCATCTTCTGCTTCACAGCTACCGCAAGGAACGTACGAAGCGTCGCTTGGTGCGTCACTGGAGCGAACACTTGGTTAAAGTCCACTCCGAACTTTTGCGCAAATCCTTGCGCCACTATTCTTGCCTTGTATTTCACTACTCGTCCCAGTTCGTCCTTCTTCACTTTATACACCCACTTGGAGCCTATCGCCCTCTTTCCCGGAGGCAATGCAACCAGCTCCCAAGTGTCATTTCGCCGATGGGACTCAAGTTCATCAGCCATAGCGTCTCTCCACTCACGTTTCTGTTTCGCTTCACTAATGTCCGTCGGCTCTTCGACCGCACACGCCGCGATACCCACAGAAAAGTCTAGCACATAATCGTTCAAATATTTGGGGATTGCCCCACGGTTTTGGCGTGAAGATTGACGAACTGGGAGTTGCACTCTGTTCTCGGAATTGTCACTGAACGAATCGTATTGGCTTTGTTCATCATCACTTCTTTCCTCTTCTTCTTGCTGCGACGGATCTTCTCCGCTTCCTTCTTCTTCATCACTGATCACTGGTTTCTCTTCTTCCTCTTCTTCAGCAGATCCACGTTTTTCAGGAACGGAAACAGCAACCGGAATCTCCGACGACGATGACCCATTGCCGAGCTCAACGAATCGAGCATCGCGGCTCACAATGATACGGTCCGTTTCACGATCGAGGAATCGATATCCTTTGTGCTCCATGGAATATCCTACGAAGAGCATCTTCCGGGCTTTGCTCTCCATCTTGCTTCGCTTGGTTTCCGGAATGTGCACAAAAGCTTCAGCGCCAAACACTCGAAGGTGGCTGAGATCCGGCTTCCGACCCCACCACAGTTCGAAGGGCGTCTTCGTGAGTGTCCTTGACGGGAGTCGATTCTGGAGGTACGTAGCAGTGAGCACCGCTTCACCCCAGTACCGCTTCTCCAGGTTGGCGTCGATCAACATGCAGGTCGCCATCTCGGTGATCGACCGATTCTTCCGCTCGGCCACTCCGTTGGATTGCGGAGAATATGCGGTTGTGTATTGTGGTTTTATTCCCTCCTCCTTATAAAACCGTCTCAACTCGGCATTATCGAACTCGCCGCCACCGTCAGACCTAACTACGCGCGGCTTGCGCCCTGTTAGAGTCTCAACCCAACGAACATAGTCTTTAATATTGCCCGCCGCTTCGGACTTGGCCTTGAGCAGGTATGTTACGGTAAACCGACTATAGTCATCAATAATATGCATGACATAGCGGTTGCCACTCGGGGTCTCGTTTTTCATCGGACCGCAAAGGTCTGTGTGAACGATGTCGAGAATTTGGTTCGATTTTCGTTCAACGACCGCAGGGAAGGGGGCGCGGGCAGACTTTCCCTCCATGCAACACTCACATACAACTTTCAATCCACAGTTGCTTACCCTAATTCCGGTTGCAAGCTCCTCCTTCAGCAAACGCTCCGCAGCCGCCCAGTCGCGATGGCCCAATCGTCGGTGCCACTGGTGCTGGCAGTTTTCCAGATGCTGCCCAGCCGTAGCATTCATCGACGAATGACCGAGACGCAGTCGATACAGTCCGCCGGTGCGAACTCCTGTCGCCACAACGGTACCTCTTCCATCGCAAATCTTACACAAATCCTCTTCGAACAACACTTTCAGGTTCTTCTGTGCCAAGCGCCCCACGGAAATCAGGCTCGTCGCGAGACCCGGCACGTATTTCACTTCGGCCATTGTGATTTTAAAATGTTCACCTTCATCATCAATGCCGTTTAGCACACCACACCCTTCACCACGAATCTGGGTTTTCTCACCGTTTGCCATGGTGATCCACCCTCCGGCGAATTCCCGCAGCGTACCGAAGAACGACTTGTCTCCGGTCATGTGTGTGCTGGCACCACTATCGATTACCCAGGCGGACGAGCCAGCTTCTTCGCCCAACGTAAAGGCCACTTCTTTTTCGCCGCCCTGGGCGGTCTTCGCTTTTGCCCCCTCCTTCTTGGAATTTTCCGCCTTCTTCAGCGCCAGAAACTTTCTGCAGTTCCGGCGAATGTGGCCCGGCAACTTACAAAAGTGGCACGTTCTCGAATCCGGTTCCTTCTTACCTTCGGAAGATCGCATCGCCTTCTCCGTCTTGCTGGAGGAACCATCCCTCTCCATGCGCCGGAGGTACTCATCCGTCAGTTTAGATTTCACCACGTCCATAGAGATATCGTCATCGGAACGACCATCCAACGCAGAGACGATTCCATCGAACGACGGCGGCAAGCTTCGCAGGAGCATGCAAATCTTCGTATCTTTATCGAGCTCCGTGCCTGCAGCATCGAGCCGATCAAACAGCTCGTCAATTTCACACAAATGCCGATCCAGATCGCCGCGCTCCGGAAGATTCATCGCGCACAATTTCTTTAGGAGGGACACACGCACAGACCGACTCGTTTTCTGGTGGTACGCTTTCAACGAGTTGTAAACATCGCGCGCGGAAGCACTGTTCTTCACCAGCGCGAGCTGGCTATCTTCTAGCAATAGCACGATGGTTGCTTTTGCCTTTCGGTCGGCGTTCTTCCAGCGAGCATATTCCACCACTTCGTTTTCATCCGGAGGGTCGTCTTCGATAACAAACCACAGGTCTTCACGACACAGCAGCATTTCGACGCGAATTTTCCAGGTCTGCCAGTTCTGTCCGCTCAACTTCGGAATAGAGAACCTGGCATCGACCATTTTCGCGAATTTCACTTTCACTTGCCGAACGTAAACAAAGTCTTCTTCTTGTCTCGGCGCCGGCACCGCACGTTTGCTCTACGTTCGTCACGAAACGTCTTCCACCCGACCGACGGTGGGAAATCAAAACAACGCTCACCAACACACACAGCCGCTCGAGCAGCGGGCAGTCTTCGCGCGGTCTTTTCGTCTTTTTTCCACTCCTCGCACACACGGCGGAACAGCAGCAATGGCGGCTCGGCCAGCCAGAACTTTTACAATTCACTTTTCCGATTCCCGACGCGGCTTGACCACTGGGCCCATAACCTGATGGACAGAATCAGGTGTCAGTGGAACGGGAGGGTCACCGGGAATTCGGAAGCACAGTGGAAATAACTTTACACACGCGGAATACTTTGTAAAAAGGTATTTAATCGGGAGAAAGAATACAACACGTTCTATGCGCGATGAGCGATCAGTTTACACTGAAAGTAAAATGCTAACAACATTACCTTGATGTCACCGGCTCTTGGTTCCCAGGGGTGGGCGATGTGGAGTAGGTTTAGGAAAGGGCGTAACCATTGGATCTCCACAAGAACAACGGTCCCAAGCAGTCCCAAGCTATTTCACTCACCCCTGCATGTTCTGCATGAATCCACACACCCCTGATGTTATCTGTCAAACTTTCATAGCGAATCAAAACAAACATAGTGTAGTAATAGAATTTCAACTAGAATAGGGTACGTTAATCGTTTGCTTGGGACCAATAGGCTACTAAAGTGGTGAGCCAATTTAAAATCGTTAGTTTCGTATTGATTGTTGCCGGTGAGTATTTTGACATGTCTACGAATCCCTAATAAAAATTGTATGGTTAATTTGCTTAACGACGTGTTCTGGGTATCATCCAAACCATTTGTGGAATAGTTCAATGATTTGGGCTATCGTTCGTTTATGGTTATTTTTTATTAGGGATAGCAACCTTTCTCTCGCGCTGCTAAATTTGGTAACGCGCTTCTCACCGAGAAACCGACTGCTATTTTAGTTACTCGTATGGCAACCCCCGATACGGTAGCTGCGCTATGATGAGGGCTGCTAAAATGAGTTTAGCAGCGTACCGTTACGGTTGCTCTAAGTATGCTGCAGTTGCTAAATATAAACAGCTTTTCTTTTTTATTTGATTTGTTTTTCCGTCGATCTTGTTTTCCGTACTAATGCTACCGACGCAAGACAGGCAGCTCCCTCACCTGGACCCTACTTATCGACCTATCAACTCATGAACTAAGGACCAACGGCTTTACTTCCCTTCCGAAGGATGGCGAGATCAGTGATTTTATGCCTCAGATAGTCGATCTTGAAAATCCTGAAATTAAATTTCAATTCTGTTTGTCGCAAAAAAAAAAAACAAAACATAAAAATAATCGCCATGTATTGATTCAATAAACATATTTTTATTTCTACTGCGTGAATTGTCAGACTTATAAAATAAATATGATTGAATCAACGAGAAATCTCTTATAAAAACAAACATATTTTTTTGTTGACCCAGCTGCCAAATTTGACAGCTTACGTCAGAACCATGAAAGCTCTTGTAAATTCGAAAAGATTTTCCTTTTTGAATTAAAAATCCATGGATTTTAAGGAACAAAAATACTGGATTGTTGAAACAATAATGATTTCTTTTTGCAGCCTAAACAAAATGAAATTCTTATTGATTTTACGTCAAATATTATTACGTTTGAAATATTTTATTCTGCGTGTATAAGGAGATTTCTATCCGTGTATAAGCTATATCTTTTAGTGAGCAATTTCATCGTGAAAACATGTATATTTTACTGAATTTTCTCATAGTGCAAATTTATACGATTTTCCATTAGTTTCTAGATGTCTGTTTTTTTCTGTGTACATAGTAGATCGTTGTAAAATTTAATTTGAAAAAAAAATCCTCCGCCCAAATTCTTACGTAATTATTGAATGTCCCCTTAAACCAAAGAGAAAGTCGATTGAGAGAATCGATCATCGAAGATAGGCCCTTTTCAAATGTTACGCGAGAGTTATCAAGTCAAACAACTTGACAGCAGCAGTTGTCATTTCTATTTTACAGTTTTTATGCAGTTTATTCGTGAATCATAATAATTTGATTAATTTATTCAGTATATTCTGTGGATTCTGTCCATGTTTTAAATGTTATAGTCTTCAAATACCGTGTACTACTTCGTGTGACTAAGGGACATATTGATAAGTGACAACATGAGAAGTGTTAAATTGGCGTAAAGCGGAATGTTCAGTGTACATGTTTACTATGTGTTTACATATTGTGCAAAAGTGTAACAATCAGTAATACACCAAAAAATACTGCGAAGCAGACGATTATACTAAAAATAAACGTAAACAAGCACTATCACACGGAAAATACATTTGTTCAAAATGGATAGCATGGCTTATGTTGAAGAATATCGCGAATTTTTAGATTATTTTAAAGCTCACGTCGATCCAAATGACCAACTTCCGGTACGAGTTCCCGGCTACAATCTCCTGGAGTCGGAAATAGATGGAGAAGTTATCAACTGGGTACTACAATATTTACTGCAAATGTAAGTTTCTCCCCATCTTCGGATATAATTTATGGAGTCGTTTTTGATTCCTGACGGGCAATTCAAGATTATTAAAACCTGTAATTTCAAGGTTTGTAAGTGCCATCAGGTGTTTCATGATAATATTATTATTGATCTCTACACGGTGTTTCGCGAAAACCCATTAATGGGTATAAAAATACCCCTTTCCGCTAAAAGTGCCCCTCCTCGATTTATTGGTAAACTATGATTTACTCATTAATGGGTAAATGGGTGGCCTGTCAATGAATGGGTGTTTTTTACCAATTTTCTTAAATTGTGTATACCGTAAAATGGGTGAAAAATACCCATTTTTTCCAAATGTAGGATGCAAGCGCTTGGTTATTTCAGGCATAACATTTGATAACGGCACAAAAGCATTTGTAAACTAACTTTCGCAAAGGTGATAGTTACCCCTATCTGATGATGTTGTTGGTTTGCGTGGGCGTACTTTGGTTCGCGTGTAAAGGGCCTTAGAAAGTTTGTTTACGAATGCTTTTGTGCCGTTATCAAATGTTATGCAAACGATACCTACACAGAAATTCAAAACAACCCAAAATTAAGTTC
The DNA here is from genome assembly GCF_037179485.1 of Ochlerotatus camptorhynchus. Classification (NCBI taxonomy): domain Eukaryota; kingdom Metazoa; phylum Arthropoda; class Insecta; order Diptera; family Culicidae; genus Ochlerotatus; species Ochlerotatus camptorhynchus. The sequence goes on from NW_027040810.1 coordinate 40,964, forward strand.
TTTTCACTCATCTCCCATGTTCCGTACAATAAGCCAAATTTGGGTAAACCGGCTCAAAGTAGTTTGCATTTAAGCACGGCAAAAAAAATTACCCATCGCTAAGTAATTTTCAATTTTTTCTACCCAAAATTAAGTTCAATTAACTCAAATTTGGGTATATCGCATATTATACTCAATTTTGGCTTCTTGTACGGAACTAGACGGTTGAGTCGAATCTTTCGTTCTATTTTTGACAACAATAGCGAGAGGAAATGAAACGGACAGAGGTCAAATAACTCAAATTTGAGTTTAAAAAACCCAAGCGGTGGGTAGTTTTGTTTTTCTGTGTACACTGTAACTGGAAAGTACCCATTAATGGGTACAATCTCACCCATTTTGAAGTAAAGTAGGTTAACCTATTTAATGGGTAAAAAAAAACCATTAATGGGTATCTAACACCCATAAATGAGTAATTGTTACCCATTAGTAGGTACACGTTACTGATTAATTGGTAATTTGTTTGCCCATTTAATGGGTTAACCCACTTTACTTCAAAATGGGTGAAATTGTACTCATTAATGGGTACTATAATGTTGGAGTGTACGGTAAATGGCTCAAGTTTGTTGGGGAAAAAGTGATTTTTCGTATGGTTAAGATACAAAACAACCCACTTGTTCTATTGTAGATTTCCCATTTACCATAGATTTTATTGTGGAAATAAATTCTATGGTTATTTTATTGTTGTAGACAGTACGATGTATTGTGAATTCAACAAATTCTATTGTATGGCTACAATACATTTCATTGTACCTCTAGAGTCCTTTTTTACGGATAGCTACACCGCAAAAACGAAAACGACATATGAGTGAATCTGTTTTTGATTCTGAATTGACAGTAGCGCAGTAGCATTTAACTCATTTTGAACTTTTGAGTGACTTTTATTGGTAATGGTAAACCAGCAACACTGTAACGAAAGAAAAAATAGAATAAAACGAGTTTGTGTGCGAAGCTAAACTAAGCTAAAACAGGCCTGATAGGACTAGGAACTGTAATTAATAATAATTGAAATTTCACAGGAACTAAAGTTGAAAAGACGCATCTGTGTCACTTGATAAGTTATACATGTAAACCACACAAATTCAAGAAATATAGATCATTTAAAGTCAAAAGCAGACGATTATACTAAAAATAAACGTAAACAAGCATTATCACACGGAAGTCCATTGTTTTCGTTCTTGGATGTTAGCCAAACCCGAGGCCAAACCATCAATTTTTCTTGCCGTAAAAAAGTTTGAGCTATCGTTGGAATTTTTTTGGTCCGTTCTCCCTGATCACCGGAGGAATTTTGTATGGTTTCCGGCATTCGTGAAGTGTGTGACTAGCACCGTGTGTTAATATCGGCGCAAGACCAAAAGTGGTGGTGGTTCTTTGCCACCGAGTGTGTGCCCTGGCACAAAATTGATCTCCATCTTGGCGAAAAGTCGGCAGACGTTGCTGCTCGACTTCCCTTGTGATGTGACCAGCACAGTGGCAGGCGCGTAGACAACATGTCACACCATGACAGTGGGCCCAGCACAGCAAAATAAATAATTTGAGCCCGGGACATGCTGCCTACTGTCAAACGCTGCTGTTGACATAGACCTTGTCACTAGCCTGGATGTGACGCAATTGTGGCGTATAGACTTTCTAGCGGCTTCGCCACCAAGTGCGTGCCCGTGGCACAAGTGTAGGGACGGTCACCATCTTGGCGGAAAACGTGGAGTCGAGCGAGGGGCACGCAATACAAATAACCGATGCGTTGAAGTTAAAATGCAATCAAAAGTACTTAAAGTAATTAATGCGTTTTGAAGTAGTACTGACGGTAATTAAAATTATCTATCCGTATTTAATGTAATTAAAAGTATTGAAAATGTAATTAATGTACCTTAATTACGAAATTTCAACTGTAATTAATGGAGTTAAAAATTAGTTAATGTTCTACATTGTATAATTAATGTAATCAAAGCAGTAGTTAATGGAATTAATTTAATTACAGCCGTTGCCTGCGTTGGAGTTAAAGGTTATTGCGTGCCCCTGTGAAAAGTTACGCCATTTTGTGCCGTGTGAACTGCAATGTCATGCCCTGCGGGTAACAAAAACAATAACATTTAAACGTTTGTGATTTGGTTTACCAACAAAGAGGCAGAAGATAAAGTGAATGAGTGAAAGTGATACACTTTGTGGACCATCGAGTCGAGTTCCAAGGAGGAATATCCTCGACGCTCTCACAGGGTCGAAAAATACAGAAGCGGATAAAGTGCCTACTATTGCCCAGAAAAAAACCGCTCAACAGGAAATCGAAAGACAACGAAGGATGGAATTCAACCTGGAAGCCTTGCTGGATTGGCAGTCGTTGCTGCTCGACAAGCTTTTACGGATGAATGAGTCTTTGCAAGAGAGACCATCAGCGTTCACCTGCTCAGGCTTCATCTGGAGACTTTGCGGCGAACTGCAAATGATTTTGAGAAAGCGTACTCCGAAATTATTATCCAGTTGCCCAAAAATAAGCAAAGATAATCGTGGAAAATCTCTTTCCAAGCTAGTTGAAGTTTGCAAAAAACATGCTGATGTCCTTAGCGGCCATGGATTCCCTGTTGAGGGTTTAGCCGAACTTGTGCTGGTTAATGTTCTGTACAAAAATCTTGATAAGGAAACCCAAGTGCAATGGGAATCGAAGTTGGGAAACGGAGAGCTACCCGATTTCGAAGAGTTTATGGATTTCTTGTGCGAACGATTACGTGTTTTGCAGAGAAAAAACCGCGCACATCAGCAGCCGGTGCAGCAATCAACAGCAGCTCCAAACAAACAGCGCCAACCATTGGGTCAGAAGTCGTATCCCCCTTTCAAGTCGTTCCTACAAGTCGCAAACGAGGCGTGTTCGTGTTGTAAAGCAGAGCATTCAATCAATCGCTGTGAAAAATTCCAGAATATGTCGCTCCAAGAAAGGAAGGCCGTTGTAGCGAAGTCAAATTTGTGCTTCAACTGTCTGAAGGCGAACCATCGTGTCGTAAATTGTCCGTCGGGGATAAGCACCACAGCTTGCTGCACTACACGGATGCTCCCAGCTGTACAGTTCCAGAGAAGAAGGAAGAATCAAACAAAGTTCATGCAGCAGAACCCGCAGCGCAACCTCAAAATCAGCAGAATGTTCGTGAGCAGCAGCGAAGTGTAACTGCTTTGTGCGCCAACATTGGTGGTGACAAGCATCAAATCGTGTTGTCCACGGCTCAAGTGATGAAGGGAAACACAACTGTGAAGTGTCGAGCTTTGTTGGACTCCGGATCCGACAGCAGTATTATCACCGAGAAGCTGGCTAGCAAACTGCAGTTGAAATTCGATCCAGTGGACCTGCCGATCAGCGGTTTGAACAATATCGAAACCCGAGTAAAGTATCTGCTGTCGACAAAGTTCGTTTCTTGCACTAATTCTTTCGCCTCATCCATTTTTGCGCTTCCCAAATTGTTTTGTGTTGGCTGAAGAAATCTCTGCTAGCACTGAACCAATTCGTCGCCAACCGTGTTGCCGCGATAGTGGAACTGACCCAAGATTACCAGTGGGGATACATTCAATCGGACGACAATCCAGCAGATGTAATTTCAAAAGGTGAATTGCCACAGGATTTGCTTCAATGGAAACTATGGTGGAATGGTTCTCCGTTATTATGGAATTCACATCCAACATCGAGTGATCCTGAACTTATGCAAGAATCAGCTATTCCTGAGGTGAAGTCGGTAGTAGTGTTGACAGTCATGAAATGTTGTCTGGCTATAGTACTTGATAGACTCGGCAACAACATACAAATGCAGAGAGCGTGGGTGTACGTAAATCGTTACATCGATATCAAGGTGCATAAGAAACAAGGCTTCGGTGACATCTCAGCGGACGAAATCAAGAAGGCAGAGGCATCAATCTTGTCAGTCCTCCAGCGTGAATGTTTCGGCGATCTGCGTAAGGCGTTGCAATCAAATTCCATTCAACGGCATCCATAGCGGAACCTGGCACCGTTCCTGGGAGACGACGGCTTTATCCGAGTCGGAGGCCGTTTGAAATATTTGGCCATTCCTTATGATGGCAAACATCAGGTGTTGTTACCGGAGAAGCATCACGTCACGGAGGCAATCATACGTGGACTGCATTTTGAACATTTTCATGTTGGACAGAATGGATTGTTAGCTATCGTACGCGAACGTTACTGGCCGCTGCGCGTAAGGTTGGCAATCAAGAAAATCGTTTCCAAATGTCAGGTGTGTGCTAGGCAGCGTCCTATACCAGGTGTTCAGTTCATGGGAAATCATCCGGGGTCTCGAGTCAATCCAGCGCCACCATTCTCCAAGGTTGGTATTGACTATGCTGGTCCATTTATGTTGAAACAAGGAGGTCGGAGTACGAAGCTGTATAAGGCATACGTGGTCATCTTCGTGTGTATGGCAGTGAAAGCCATTCATTTCGAACTAGTTTCAAGCCTGTCGACCGACACATTCATTGCTGCATTGCAAAGTTTTTCCAGTCGTCGAGGATTGCCGAGTGACATCCACAGTGATAACGCTACTACTTTTGTCGGTGCCAATCATGAACAAGCTGCTCTGAAGGAGCAGAATCAACTGAAAGTAAAAGAGTTCTATAGCGTAAAAGGCATCCGCTGTCATTTCATCCCCCAGAAGCCCATACTTTGGCGGAATCTGGGAAGCGGGGGTGAAATCCATGAAATACCACCTGAAGAGAACTGTTGGTGAGACCAGGCTTACGTATTAAGAGATGAGCACCGCTTTGGTTCAAACGGAGGCCTTTGTTTGCGCTGGGGGTGACCCCGGCGTAGTGGTTAACATCCATACCTCTCACGCCAAAGTCACGAGTTCAAATCTCACCCCCGGACAAGTCACAAATGACCCAAGAGTGTTAAAGCGACTAAAATTTTAAAATTGCTTTGTTTGCGCTGTCGGATGCTCCAAACGACTATTCCGTGCTAGAGATAAACTAGCCTAAGGCTAAAAATCTCTTAAATAAAGAATTAAAAAAAAAAAAAAAAAAGACTATTCCGTGCTAACGCCGTCACATTTTTTAATCGGTCGCTCTGGTGTAGCACTACCGGAACCATCGTATGAGGATGAAATGCAGGACGTCTAATCAAATGGCAGCATATTTCGCAGATGCAACAGCATTTTTGGCGTAGGTGGTCATGTGAATACCTTCACCACCTCCAGGTACGCCAGAAATGGAACAGCGGGGTGAAGGATCACAAGGTCGGGGCAATGGTCGTTCTAGTAGATGGCAGCAGCTGAGACGCAGCCGGATTGTCGCCGTACATCCAGGCGAAGACGGTACTGTGAGAGTGGTGACAGTTCGAACGACGAATGGCGAGTACAAGCGAGAAGTTGCAAAGGTTGCTTTGTTGCCTTCTGTTTAGATTGAATCAACGGAGGGAGAATGAATGGACAGTAGTGCAGAGTTAAATTTAACTCATTTTGAACTTTTTAGTGACTTTTATTTGAAGTACGTAATACACTTTGTTTTTGCTAATGGTAAACTAGCAACACTGTAACGAGAGAAAAATCAGAATAAAACTTGTTTTCGTTCTCGGACGTTAGCCAAACCATCCATTTTTCTTGCCGTAAAAAAGCTTGAGCTATCGTTGTACATATTCAGTTCCAACTAGGGGAACTTCGGCAGGGATGCCAGATGATTTTTTCAAAAGTCTGTATGAGTGTCAAAACATATGTCTCTATTTATCTGTACACTAGAAAAAATCGCCGTATTGCTGATTACGTATTTGCCACATGTATTTTGGCTATAAAATTGCTCGCCACACACTAAACGGAATAAATAACCATTTTTGAACTTAAAAAGTGCGTTTATGTGTTTATTTTTTATATTTATTCCTAGTACAAAAAATACGAAGTCAAAACTTAAAAAGCATGTTGCTGTTTAAAATCACGAGATTTAAAAAGATAAATATCCCATTCAAGGTCCATGTACCAAACTATCGGAATAAAGTGAAAACGTAAAAAAAGAAACAAATGAAAAATGTCGAATATAGGCATGCTGGTAAGGCTAGAAAATGGGAAAACCTTTTATTTCAAATGAAACTAAATGAGAATCGATCAAAACTTAACGAACAGATGTTATTTTGTAGTCTTATCATACATGTTTTTAGTCTTATCATACAAATAGTCGAAAAGCTGTACAGAATCATAACACGTACCATAATCATAACAAGATGCACACACTCGAAAATAAATTTGTTTATTTTATGTTAAATTTCAGGAACCAATTGGTAAAACTCTGTACAAAATCTGTATTAAGTTTCAAGTATCTGTACACGAAACGAAAATCAATTATTTTATTCATGTGTTTCACTTATACATTTTTGCCAAAACATCAGCCTTATACATTCCATGAGACAAACCACATAGATCCTATAAGAATGCATAAAAGGTATGTGTGACCGCTTATACATTTCATTTGACACATGATCTTCATTAACTTTTTGCAAGGCGTCTGCTTATTAGTTGACTTATACATTTTATGAATAATCAGCAATAGAAATTTGCCAAAAGGTATAAGGAGATTTCTATCCGTGTATAGTGTCTGTAGTCTGTATTGGGGCTGTACGAGACTTCAAAAATCTGTATAAATACAGACATATCTGTATATCTGGCACCGCTGATCTTCAGAGAAAGATCGATTTTGACGGATCGATCTTATATTTGGCACAGATTTTAGATCTCGGTTTAGATTAATTTCGAATTTAATTAATTTTAGAAATTTTTCTGGGTTTTTAAACAGCTGAGTTTTCAGTAATCAACCAAGTAGTTTTTACTTTTACTGAGAACTCCGTAAATCGCGGAATCTCTGAACTGTCAAAAAATTACCGTTTAAGCGAAGACAACATATCAAGAAGACTGGCAACTTTGCCAGAATACACGCGACAGATGCAATAGCGTTCACGGAAACCGCAAAATACGCAAAAATGACTATAAAGGACTCAATTTTGATTATAAAGCATTATGCATATTCGGCTAAAACGGGACTACACCTAAAATGTGTGTATTTTTAACACCTTTTATGAGTATCTGTTGCTCATAAATGCATAAATTTTATTCCCTCCCCATGGACATGGAGGTTGACGGTACTGAAGCAAAGGGCTATGTTTAATTTCTTTATATTTGCAACGATGATGATTTCCTATAGTGACACATATCACCTTCTTAATGCTTCAGTATGCCTCAAACGATTAATTCTTGGTTGTTAATAGAACTTCCTTGATGAAATCGGCTGCTTCATGCAGACTGAGCAATTCTGATTATAGTATCAGATTTGTTCTGTATACAGAGGAACTGGGAGGGCTTATTAGAAACTTCTCACCAATAAAGCAACGTAAAATTATCAATATTTATTTTACTTGTAATTACCTTTGAAAGTTTTTTTTTTCTTTTTTTTTATCTGATAATTTTCCCAGTTTGGTTAGAAGTTTCGAAGTTAACGCATGTCCAAAGGCCTAATAGAAAGATAGACAGAAAAAGTGTATCATGAAGAATGGTTGCATCCAGGGTTGCTTCCGCTCACTTGCTATAGATGAGTGATTTTCGGAGTTTTGAATTCGTTAGATGTTGTAATGGAAATTTGTGTTGTTGGATGCGGGAGGAGATTGGAGGGCGGGTGTTTGATGCATAGAACCTGTCAATTTCGCTTTCAGAGTGTCGCAGTCAGCGGTTTTATGATTCGTGAGCGCTCGCGATTCGTAGAATCTTTGATTGTGACTGCAAGGGGATCTGGAGGGTTTTGTGTGTCGGACGCCTGCTTTTTGGCCTTTTCTTGTGTCTAACATGTGCGGAGTATCATTAGAGCGTCTAATGGTTTTGAGATTCCTGGTTGCGTGAAACATATTTGTGAGAACATCTTTTTGAGATTTTAGTAGTCACGTTTTGTTTGTAGTTTATATTTTATTTCTTTCATGTAATTATCGTAAATAATAGTTATTCAATAATAGATTGTTCATTCATATATTCGTACTTTGACGTGAAGCGCTGTGCATTATGAGATGCTCGATGACCCTGGAGGGATCGTTTTTGCTTACTGAGCAGAAAATCATGGGTTTAGTCCCAAGCTCTCCGTCATGACTCTTAAAATTCATGATCACTAAACAAAATGAATATGTTCTTTCGATAGCCGGCTATCGAGAGATTAAATAAACAGCAAATAAACAATACATACTTTTGGTTGCATCGCCAACTTGAGGTGAATCCTAACCGAATACCCTTCCCAACCCTCCAACTCCGTAGCACTTATGAGGGTGTCGCTAAGTCGGTGGCCTCTCGTTAAGTAAATACTACATCAACATTTCCTTCCCTATCCCTAGTTATGGTAAAGATGGGCGTGGCCGGGAATAGCGACAATCATGCTTCTGTTACTCTTGTTTAGATTGGAACCAATGTTTACTCCCCAGCATTATTCCTGAAAGTAGTCAACTGAGAATTTCAGAAGAGACGTGAGTGTCACTAGTATCGAATCTACGAAGTATATCATAACAACGCTAACGCTCATAAATGCATAAATTTTATTCATTTTTGTACTAGACATTACTCATAAATGTGTAAAATTTGAGTCATTTTATGGGTAGTCCCGTTTTCTTTCAAAAATGCGTACTATACACTGGAGTCGTTTTTTACGCGGTTTTTTTTTACACGGTTTTTTTTTCACGCGGTTTTTTTTTACGCGGATTTCGGAATTTACGCGGTTTTTTTTTACGCGGATTCCGGAATTTACGCGGTTTTTTTTTTACGCGGATTTTGGTTTTTTTTTACGCGGATTCCGGAATTTACGCGGTTTTTTTTACGCGGTTTTTTTTTACGCGGGACGTATCACCCGCGTAAAAAGCGACTCCAGTGTATAGTTATAAAAGAGTTTTTTTTTTGCGATTACCGTGTTGCGCTTAGGCGAAGGTGGAAGCAATACAGTATATATAGAAGAATAAGCAAATACACACACCTTTCTTCTATGGTTGGAATCATCGCTGTAGCAGTCGATCGGAGCATTTACCTTCGAGCGGCAGATGACGCGATTGTACCTGTCTCATAGCAGACGTATGATAAATTGGAAGAGTTGCCAGTCTACTTGATATGTTGTCTTCGGTTTAAGTCAGTAATAAATTTGCTCTATAAATATAGACCAACAAGTCTGTACCATAAAAAGGGAGAAAACAAAATTGCATCCAGATTTAGCAACAACAAAGAATATGTATTTACTGACACATTAAGAAGTATGCTTACAAAACTTTTAAGGACAATAAATCTTCGTTTCATCATCAATTGAGAAAATAGATGAAAAAACATATATTAACTTAGAGACTTTTCTGTTAGGTACTTTTAGCGCTGCGACCATTTATTTGGTGTATTCAACTGTCTTTACGAAGCGTTACGGTTTTTTTTATCCTTTTCTAAAAATATGTACTTTTGCACTTATACAGGGTGCGTGACGAATTTTTGCAGTAAATTTCAAATAGTAATTTCTCATGCTTGTGCATCATGATTTAGATATATTTGGCAGCACTGGATAGCTTATACTGTTAAGTGTAAGATTTAAACAAACAATGTTGAGTAAACGTAAAGATGTCGAAACAAGAGAGCAATATGTCAGCCGTTGTTGCTTTGTTGCGTGCCGGAGTATGCATGAAAGAAATAATTCGGTCAGTAAATGTGTCTGAAAGAACAGTGTATAATATTAAAAAAGGCTTGGGAAAGTGATAAGACGGAGCACCTGCTCATACTGCTAATAAAGCACAGAAATGGCTTACGGAAAATATTTCGTAAATTTGGGAGGAAGAAATTTGGCCCCCAAGCAGTCCCGATATCAATCCGTTGGATTATTTTGTATAGGGCGTCGTCCAACGGGATACCAATAGAACCCCTCACACCACACTTAAGTCGCTAAAAGCTAAAATCAAGACAGTGATGACATCTATGGATCGAAACATTTTAAAACGTGCATACTGCAGTTTCCGGAAGCGTGCATACTGCAGTCGTCGAAAGGGAAGGCAATTTTTTTGAATAAATTTACTTACAACTTCCATATGTTGCGAAAGAAAATAAATCGCACAAAATTCATTGCTAGAATAACTAACTGGTGTATTTTTTCTCAAATATGCCATTTACTGCAAAAATTCGTCACGCACCCTGTACATATGACGAATTATGATACTGCTGATTTTAAGCCATAAATTTCTATTTTTCGATAGTTTTATTCAAAATCCAAACCCCGGTGAATGGGGATTGCGCATTTTTTTAAAATATTATCATTGAAATTGTTTTAAAGTTAGGTATCTGGGTTTTATGTGTATACGCTTATGCACGGATGCCAACAGATAATTATTATACTTTTAAAAATTTAAAATAATAATTAATAACACACGCATATAATGCTGAACTATCAAATGTTTAGGTCCCACCTGCCCCGGTGTACCTTATATCAGAAAATTTGCCGTAACATTGAACAAATTTCCGTGAGGGTTTATAAAGTTTTTAAAAATTACGGAAAACGTTGGAAACTCCATGGCAATTTCATTAATTTCAGCAAAATTGCGGGTTCTTATAAACATACTGATAATTTCAGGGCAATTGAGAGAGCTTTGAGGAAATCTAGAAATCTTTTGGGCAGTTTTAATAACATCAAGAAAGTTTAGATTATTGAAGATGTTATGAATTAGTGTCAATAATTTAAGAAAAAATTCAATGTACTTCAGAAATTTTTTGAGAACTTTAGTGAAAATCGTTGAACTATATGAATTATTTCGTTTTGAGTCCAATAAAATTGCGGGAGCTCAAATAAGTTCCAGAAATTTCTAAAAACTTCACAGAAGTGCAGAGATCTTCATAAAAATTTCGAAAACCTTCTATGGAACTTCAGGAACTTTCATGAACATTAGCAAAATGCGGGAGCATTTCAAAGAAGTTTAGCAACCTCCAAAAATAGGAGGAATTTATGGGGGAGGTCAGTACCAATAGTTAAAAAAAAAATTTAAGGGGAACCTTAAACTGTCCCAGATTTCCAGAGAACTTCAGAGATGTTAATAACATTATTGAAGTCTTCACTTAAGTGCAGAAGTTCACGGAAACTTAAAATGTTTAGGACAGTTCAATTCAATTCAGGGTAGTACAACAAGCTTCATGAAATCTGCAAAAAACTTTAAAGAAGTTTCGAGAACTTCAAGAAAGCTCAGAGAACCTCCGAGCAATTCTGTTAACATTGGAGGAATTACAGAAATTTTAAAGAAGTTACGTGAATTTCAGCGAATTGTTAAAACTTTAGAGACGATCCATGAAAGTTAGGATAATTGAGGAAACATTAGGAACCCGAAAAATCCAGGGCAGTTTAAAAATTTGATGATAAATATTGTGAACATCAGGCTAGTTTCTTAAACTACAAAAGCACTTCAAGCAAGTTTCGTCAACTTCAAGGACATTTTGAGAACGTTCAAGTAGTTCAGTAGACCTCAGAATATTCCATTTTATTTTTGACGGTGATCATGAAAATTTACTTAGAGTGCTCCTTAACATCCGCTTTGTATTCTCCCGAAACACTCACATTGAAAGTCTACTAAGATTGTTTGCATTTTCCTTAAGTAATTAGATCTTCTAATAATTTATTTGACAAATTCTCCTGGAATTATTTTCGGAATTCCTTTGAAGATCTCGTGGAATTAACTCTTAAATGTATGATTTTTTTTTATTTTGATTTTATTTTTTTTTTCTTGTGATTTATATTGCGCTTGCTATTAAAATGTTGTTGACAAACATAGGTATGTTGCCAAATGGCAACACTATGCATTCAAGTTTTAATCCTCCTTTTAGCATCATCCTCACTCCCTTCTCGAAAAATGTCCAAGGACTTCTGCTTCGGATTCATTTTCTCTCAAAAATTATCACAAATTAAATTATCCTCTGAATTCCCTTGGAATTTTCCTCTGTTGTTTTGCTTCTCAGAAATTCTTATGAGTTTTAATTAAAATTAATTTTTAATACGAGGCAGGGTTTTCTTGAAATTCTACTCAAAACTATCTCAGGCTTCACATGGAATCTAAAATTCGTCAGCACTACCTTGACAGCAGATTGCACTTGCTGTTTCACTCACAGATTATTTTTTCAAAACACCCTTGGAACGAGGGCCTTAGAAAGCATAATTAAATTCCATGAGTTCGTGTTTGACTTGAAGAGTTTCACTCAAGATTTTTTTTAGTCCAGAATATCAAAAACTCTCCAAATTTAAAATTTGTGGGAAATATGCTGGAGGTGGCTGGGTTCGATTCCCGGTCCGGTCTTAGATTTTTGGGTTCGAAAATTTCTCGTCTTCTCTGGGCATAGAGTATGATTGTACTTGCAACACAATTAAACTAATGCAAAAATGGTAGGCATCGAAAGCTCTCAATTAATAACTGTGGAAGTGCATCTAGAGCACTAATTTGAGAGCACATAATAAGCTGATATGCAATAAGCAATAACCTTGAAATGTGAAGAAGAAGAAGAGAAATATTCATATTCCAGAACCAACAAATAACATTTCAAGCCTCTGATTTTTTTAAATGTATTTGCTACTGAAGATTAATCCACTCTGAATCTGTAACTTTTGATTAAAATTAAATCTTTGTAGGGGAAATGGCTCTAATGGACCTAAGATTGGGCCCAACGCTAAAAATCTGCTATTTATCAATTTTATCTAGTTGAACGCGTCATTGGGATGGTACTAACGGATATTTTTGGTCGCTATTGAAAATTTAGTCGATTGCTGAATTTATGTATGGGCCCAAATTAGGGACATTTAGGCCGACATTACATCCATTTCCCCTATTTTAAAATGCATGGTTTTCTTTGAAATATTATTAGTAAGAAAATTATTAAATTCTCCCTAAGACTTCCCGGTATTTTCAGGAAAAAATAAATTCTTCTAGGATTCCTGAATTTACCAGAGTTTTTCATGTAACCCTGCCTAATACCGTGGGTTTGCTCATAAATTGTCTATTGATTTTTTCGCTTCAAAGGTTCATATCATATATAAGTGTTCTTGAGATACTAATTAAATAAGTATAAAACATCAAACATTTATTTGGTGTGCCATCGACTACTTTTCTTCTCTTAGGTCACGTTTTAGTCACTATTTGATCACTTATTTCTTCAGCATGGTCACTCAAATCACTAACTTTGATAAAGACTACAGTACACTTTTGATTGTCAATATCAACAGGCTTAATGTAGCCCCAATGTTGATTTGAAAAAGCAAACCATCATTGTGGTTTTATGGATCATGTTGATATTGACAAACAAATAGATTAATAAATGTACTAGCTGACCCATCTTGCCCCACCTTACCCTATATTTATACATACCTATATATTATAGCAGCATACATTCATTTCATATCCTTTTTGTGTTCTGTAGGAAATGCCCTCAAGTTTTACTGGCCCCCATAATAAATGAAGCAGGCCAGGAAATGAAAAAATCTTACACTAAAATTCCCAAGCAATGTGGTTTTGATGGCTATGGTAAATTATCTATACGATCATAATGTTTACATATTTAATTTATTTTATTCTTCTAGCATACAATCCACTAAAGCTTAGTGCAATAGTTATTTCTCATACTAACGGTATCTGCGAAAGATTGCTGGATAATGCAGAACTAAACGAAATTTTGACGAAGAGTTCTGCCTCAGTATTATCACACACTCCACGACATTGCGTGAAAGCTATAAAAAATACGCGACGAAAAATGGAAGACCGACACGTGTGCATTAGTGATTTTAATGGAATGTTTGCCATTAAAGATTCCGAGCCAACCAGTTTCTACGGTGTATTTGACGGTCATGGAGGTCAAGATGCCGCCTTTTTTACAGCAGCCCACCTATGTTACAACATTGCCAAAAGTTCAAAATATCCGCACAATATTGATGAAGCTATTAGAGAATCATTTTTGAAAACCGACGCGGCCTTCATAGATAAATCTGATAAACATGTAAGTAGAAATTCATACATATATGCTCTGTGCGTATCAATTCTGATCAATATTATTTTATCAATAGGCACTATACTGTGGGACTACGGCATTAGCGTGCCTTTATCGTGCAACTGAAAAACGTCTGTTCGTAGGATGGGTCGGTGATTCACAAGCTCTGCTAGTGTGCGAAGGAAAAGTATGCCAAATTGTGTCACCACACGTTCCATCGCTAGAAGTATGTCCACACATATTGCATGTTATAGTAATCCGAGAGCAATTCATGTTAATTATTCAATGTCATTTGCAGAGCGAGTGTAAACGAATCGAAAAAATGGGAGGAGTAGTCTTAAACTGGAATGGTTCTTACCGTGTTAATGGACAGCTAGCTGTATCTAGAGCTATTGGTATGTTTGAATGACAATAAAGTGTGATAGTAACATTGAAGGGGGGAGAGGCCGGCGCCGATGGTGTTGTGGTAAGCGCGACTGCTTTCTCACCCCAATGGGTTCAATTCCTGCCGAGGTCGGTGGGATTTTTCTGAGGCATAAAAATCTCTGGTCACGTCTTCCTTCGGAAGGGAAGTAAAGCCGGCCCATGTGTGTTGATGGATGCGATATGCTACGCAGGTGTGGAAGCTGCCTCCCGCACATTCGATTGTCTTCAATCCATGGCAATCGATGTCCGTCAGTGATTGTCACTAGATTGCGGAACAGAGACCGGCGTTAAATAAAGGAATTAAAAGCATGAGCATGATTGACCGCCCGCGGATGCTACTCTGTTATTGCCAGATCAGCTACAATTACACATATAACCAATAGACGATGCTTGGGACTAGCATTCATCCTCAATGTGGTGACCTCAAACTAGATAATAGCAGCGCCAGCTAGAAGGTCAAGAAAGGAATGGGTAGGAATGTGTTGATGTGATACCCGCTGTGTTAGAATTGCTCTGCACTTCCACGAGATATCACTGGGATGTTGGATAAAACGGTTGGGTTTGCAGCAGGATTCGTTTTGGTACCCGATAAGCTGCATTTCTAGCGGCGCCGGTGGTGTAGTTTTAAGCGTGACTACCTCTAACCCCAGTCGGCACCGCCGGGATGTTCTGAGGCATAACATCTCTGATCACATGAGGTCATTCATGAGTTGATGGATCGACGGAAAACAAATCAAGGACAAAAACTGAATTGATGCCCTAACGCTCCTATAATGCGAAGGCGAGATATTTTTAAAAGCTTTGTTACACTATCATACCTAGAACTAACACTGCTCAGTGGTCCAGAATGCAGATTTAGGTGGAATGATATGTTTTGAGCCTGAAATACCCTCCCCTTCTTGGCTAGTTTTTGCACCTTGATGCTGGTGGGCGGGCTTAATTTCATGCTTTTTAGTGTTACTTCTTCGATTGAGAGCCGCGTCGTAGTACGCTTACGTATACTGCCCATAATCGCATATCAGTCCCATATGGATAGGAAATCAAGCAAAGATGGGACTGATATGCGATTATGGGTAGTATAGGCACTGACGTTGGGTGTGATACTGGCGGGTTTTGCCGCAAATCATTCTTAATTTATTTATTTTTACGCCGATAGATTTATTTGGGTTTGCAAGGGAGTTATACTATTGAAATATTTCAGAAAGTGCCCATTGGTCTCCTTCTATTTGCGTGACAAGCTTTCATTGTTGTTTTCATTGAGGTATTACTCAGGGAACAATGTTAAACACCATTTTTATACATGGTATTGTAACTAATCTTATATGTGCTTCATTTTGATTTGGGATAAGTGTTTGAACTATGACTCGGGATTTCCACTGTGGTGTGCTTCTATTGTGACATACCCATATGTATTTTTGTGGTGCGACATAGTGGAAACGTGAGAGCGTAATTGGAACATTTGTGCTTTATACAATATACAATATACAAATTAAAATTAGCTTGGAAACTTACTTCAAAGTGAAGCATTTTAGTCACTTGAAGGTGTCACCTGGGACGAACAAAGATATAATTAATATATGTCAAAGCCAGAAGTACTTGAAACACGATAAATTTAAGTTTAAAAGCATGGGTTATGATTGTGAAGGTAGATTAGAGATTTCAGTTATTTATTAAATAAACTTCAATTAGAGAATTCAGAAAGTTAATTAACATAAGAGATAGGACGCGGGGGTCCGCTTAGGGAGGCGGCTAGCCTTTGAAGTTGTATATTTTTTTTTTTTTTTAATCTTTATTATAAAGATTTTTAGCCTGGGGCTAGTTCATCTCTTTTGAAGTTGTATAATAAATCTTCCTATTTAGTGTATTTGTTAATTACAGGCAATGTTAATAGCGAAAGTCATATCTTCAACCAGACGCTTACGAACAAGTAAAGTTTTAGGAAAGATGTGTTAAATATGTTGATAGGTTTGAAATAAGAATTAGGATTGTTGTGCTTTAGGTAAGGTATGATGTGTCAACAAAACCCTTTTGAGCAAATTTTCAGACATCAAAATGATTGAGTGATTTATTGAAAGACATTGCGTTGCGAAAATTGACATCTCATACATCTAACATAGTAGTAGTAGTAGCAGTGTCGCATAATCTTATCACAATTGCTGCAAATAGTGCTGGAGGGGCCGGCAGGACTGAATACGGATCAAAACTAACATAACTACTAACACTAAAATGATCCCGGAACTAACACTTATCCATTTCACTAGTTATATATTAGTTTTATTTTCCTACTAAGTTATCTATGCTTCTTTCTAGTGTTTGGATCAAGTACAACTAATACTAATCTACCTTTATGTATGTTTTACTCCCTTTTAACCCATTATCTTTATGAATGGCGAATCATATGACGTGAGACACGGGGATTTCAATTGACTAAGGAGAAGGAAAAGAATAACTTCGAACAGGATATCAAACAAATTCAGGACCAATTGAAATGAGACCAGAAATCAACAAGGCATCGGGGCGTTATATACTCGGAGAGGTATTTGATAAATAATCAAAAAGTAGTAAGTTAAAATCATAGTGGAGCCAAGGATCATGAGAGGTAATTGTCTATAATTCATTAATTAGTAGAAATCTCGATAACTTTTTCAAGGGAGCGTATCGGCTTTTGTAGGCGGCGCGTTTGGTCGTCGATTTGGCGTAACTGATGGCTCATGCTAGCACTATCATCAGATAGGGAAATTTTCCTCTACCTGTTAGTGGTGTTGGTAGGCGTGTGCGAGCTGCCGGATCGACGATCGGATGCATTGTTTGCAGGAGCTGGTGCTTCCCTTTGAAGAAGTAATCGAGAAACAACCATATTATCCTGTAATTGATATTTCTATTTTTATATATCAATGAAATTAGCCATGACAGAGTAACAGAACGAGTTTGAAAACAAATGGGGAAGGACAATAGACACAAGTTGACACAATAAACAAGACAAGTGGGGGTTAATACACAAGACAAAATGACAAAATAAGTGACGACAGAAGACAAGACTGGGACAAAAATCAACCTTTAAAAAAAAGAAAAGAATGCGCAATTATATTATCAAAACTATTTGGATCAGCACAAAAACAACAGTGACCAAACGGGCACCATAGCCTAGGAACGTCTGTGTGTTGATTTAAAATAGAGGCTCATAGAAGCAAAATTTATCAATAAAATGGGTCCAGTGTAGAGTTTAAGCAAGTGCTGCCACTGGATCACTACAAAAAAAAATGATATGTTTTGAGCCTGAAATTGAAACTTTAAACTAAAAGTTTCTTCTACAAAGTTGTCTTTAATGGTTAGGCCCTCATTTTTATGACAATAAATTCTAGGGTGGTTCTTATTATCATTAAAATCAAAAATCTAACTTTTTTGTTTGAATAAATTAAGGTACACATTATTGAACAAAGTTATAGCTGAGCTAATTTCAAGCAACTTTGTATAAAAAACTTTTTTGTATCTCTTAAATTGGCCGATTTAGAGCTATTTTTTTGAATTGAGTTAGGGTGCCTCTAAAAAAACAATTGTTTTGCTCTAGTTTTCTTATTTCAAATTTCTCAGCAAAGGTGTCTTCAAATAACTTTTAGATCTTTACAAGGCGTAAATTTTTGCTGCACAAAGTTTGTCAATATCGTTTGCTGGTTAGGGCAAACAAAAAAAAAAGTTTATTTACGGCATTTGAAAGGACGTATGTTATTCTCAATAATGTGAAAAAATTGAAGATATGTTATTTTTTAAACTTGTATTGAGATGAGGGGGGGGGGCTAACTATACCCCGCCCCCTTCACTGATATAAATGGAAGTAAAGCTTCAAATTGCGATAACTTCGGTGTTTCTGATCTTGTCAAGTTGGAATGTTCAGATGTATTCAAAAGCATGCGCTACATTTAATAGGCGTAGTTAGATATGGGGGGGAGCTTACTGTATCCTTTCCGCCCCTCACTTATATCAATGAAAGTAAACATAAAGGCTAAAATAACTTCGGAGTTTCCCATCTTTCGAGTTATTTTGATGGGTTATTCAACAACATTTGCTCAATATCATAAGAGCAGTTTGAAAGCGAGTACCCCCATTCTCTTCCCTACTTTTTTGGTGCAGTATACAATGTCAGGATTGTAATGATTATATTTCATTTTATTATATTCTACGATTTCTCAAGGTACTCTTTTCGATGCTGTTTCATCCCCTGAAGCAAATATTGCTGTTGAACTAGGTCTCGGGTGAATCTCTTGATAAGTCAGAAATTAGTTTTACACCTCATTCAGCCATGTTGACAACCAATTGAAATAACGTGTATCATTACTCCACTCGTTTATCGGGTTTTGCATGAAGCCGGTCAAAAATTCGAAAAGGAATCAGCACTGTTAGAAATGACGTTAGACTTGGGAGCCCAACTGAAACATAGCCCAACAAGCGAAATCTGACTGTACCTGTGTCTGAGACGAAACTCACAGTTTCCGTTTTCTACTAATTTTTATTTTTGACGTACGACTACTTCTGTGTTTTCTATATGCGGGTGGCCCGAATGGCAGTTTAATATTCAAATAAAAGCTTTATATAGAAATGACATAGCAGCTGGACTAATAATTCAAACAACATCTCCTCACTAACAAACGAAGGAAGGCGTGATCAGAGATGTTATGCCTCAGAACATCCCGGCGGCGCCGACTGGGATTGATCCCAGGCCTGCTGGGGTGAGAGGTAATCACGCTTACCACTACACCACCGGCGCCGTTGGACAGATGGATATTAAATAGTTACACTACAACAATTTTCGTTTTGAAACTTCTTATATAGTACCCCCCCCCCCCCCCGATTTCTAACTACGCTTATAAGATTGAGCAAATATGTTTGAAGATTTCATCCTGAACATACCAAATCGATAAGATAAGAAACTCCGAAGTTATTTCAGTTTAAGACTTTACTTCTATTGATATGAGTGAGGGTGGCGGGGTATATTATTACCCCTCCCCCCCCCCTCTTAAACTACACATATGACATGGAGCAATTGTTTTTGAATAATTCATAAGAAACTCTGAAAATATTTCAATTTGGAATCTGACTCCCATTGGTACACCGGCAGTGTTGGCAGAAAAAGGGAGTTTTGATGTTTAATTCAAATCATAAATATTTGAATAGTTATAACTTTTTTTAGATACATTATAGCTTCAAACTTCCTTTGGCAAAGTTGTTAGGCACTTTTTGTACTATATTTATACATACTTAGTTGCAGAATTGTGGTCTCTAGAGATAAAAATGCAAAAAAGTTGATTTTCCCATACAAATTTCAAACGCGATGCGGAATGCCGAGTTACAACCAATCGTCCCCAAATTTTGCACAGTTGTTTGGGACCCCAAATGAAATCAAAAAAAGGTCGTTCTCGATTGGTGAGGTAAAGTTTGCGTTTTTTCATATAACGATGACCCACTCTAATAGTTAACTTCGTGCGGCGGCAAATTTTATTCGACCGGAGCGTCCTCCGGAGCCCAAAGTAGGCACTATTCCCTGCTATAATGCGTCTTTGAATTTATCTGCTGGTATCATTTTTGGCAGTCAGCAGTGAGTCCAAATACACGAACTCGTCGACCACCTCGATATCGTCGCCGTCAATCTTAACTCGGGGTGGGAGGCTAACATTGTCTTCCCTAGAACCTCTTCTTCTCATGTATTGTCCAATCCGCCTAGCTTCAGCCTTCAGTCTGATGTACGTTTCCGCCATCGTCTCATAGTTCCGTGCCATGATATCGATGTCATGGCTGATCCGATGGTAGTGTTGGCTGATCCGAGATTCCATGACCCTAGATGCATCGACATGCTTGTTGGTGCTGAGGTGTTTTCCGGGCTGCTGCTATCAGGGAAGATTCTTATGTCGTAAAATTTACCTGTGTTGCAAGAAAGCTACTTAGGATGGCTGGTCTCCGGACCGGTTACTGACGCTGTGGCTATTAGTACTGTGAAGCCAATGTGTGCCAAACCGTTTCTACCAAGATAATCGACAAATCGCTCAATGACTTGCTGAGTTCCGGACGAATGATGAGCAGCTAGTTGATGTTCATGTCTCGATGCGACGATGCTTGTGAACATCATTTGTTGGATACGCACAAGCGTATGGAGGATGGACGATATCAAGTGATGCTGCCATTCAGGAAGAATGTGGGAGAACTTGATGAATCGCTAAATCAAGCAATAAAGCGATTAGAATCTCTGGAACGAAGACTTGACAGATGTCCAGATCTAAAGAAGATGTATGCAAATTTCATCAATGAGTATATATCACATAGCACACGCTCGAGTTCTGCGTGATGCAGAAGTTGAAAAGTTATACTTTCTTCCCCACCGTTGAGTATTGAAACCTGACAGCTCCACCACCAAGTTAAGAGTGATTTTTGATGCTTCAGCGAAGAGTAGCACAGATCTGTCATTGAATGATGTGTTGATGATAGGACCGACAGACCCGATCTTTGATATTGTGCTTGCCGGCGCCGGTGGTGTAGTGGTAAGCGTGACTGCTTTCTCACACCCCAATGGGTCTGGGTTCAATCCCAGCCGAGGTCGGTAGGATTTTTCTGAGGCATAAAAATCTCTGGTCACGTCTTCCTTCGGAAGGGAAGTAAAGCCGTTGGTCCCGGCCCATGTGTTGTGTTGAATGGGTGCGATATCTTACGCAGGTGTGGAAGCTGCCTTCCTGCACATTCGATTGCCGTCAATGGAAGGCAATCGATGTCCGTCGGTGATTGGCACTAGATTGCGGAACAGAGACCGACGTTAAATAAAGGAATGACGAAGAAGAAGAAGATATTGTGATTTCGCTTGTTAAAATATGCGTTTTCTGCAGATGTGCCAAAGATGTACCGGCAGGTGATGCTTAACGAAGCACACTGGCAATATCAGCGGATTGTATGGCGTAAAAACAAAGAGGATCCATTAAAGATAATACAACTAAAAACTGTCACGTACGGCACTGCAGCTGCACCGTATTTGGCAACGCGATCAATTGTACAGCTTGGCCAAGATGAAAGAATTGATTTCCCATCGGCAAGCGAGGCGGTCCTCAGATCTGTTCCCAACGATGACGTACTTTCGGGCGTAAATACGCTGGAGGATGCGGTGCTCTTGTTACAAGATCTTGACACTGAGACTGATGACTCGAGGTGGACTTGAGCTCCACAAATGGTGTGCAAACGATGAAAGGCTGCTGCAGAACATTCCGGAAGAGCTACGAGTGACGTCAACAGTGTCATTAAGACCTTTGGTATTTTGTGGGATCCGAAGAATGATCACTTCATGTTCTCAGTGAAACCTTTCAACACACTGGGAATACTAACGAAAATGATGGTTTTGTCAGAAACGGGAAAATTATTTGATCCGCTTGGTCTCTTGGCACCAGTGATGGTAGTCGCTAAGATGATGATGCAGCGTTTATGGTACGAGAAGTTGGCATGGGCTGATCCAGTTCCCTTAAGATCAACTACGAGTTTGGAATCGACTGAGATTGGAGTTATGCCAGATTAGTGCTTTGAAAATGGAAAGACCTATTACTGTGGATGATTCGGTAGCAACCGAATTACATGGTTTTTCGGACGCATCAAAAACAGCTTACGGCTACTGCATTTATCTGAGCAGCTTGAAGAGTGATGGGTCAGCTGAAGTCAGATTGATTTGCGGTGGCTCCTCTGAAGGAGCTCCAACGTGAAGAGAAATAGGATTCAGGAGTACTTCTGGCTTTCTGCTTTGGGCTGATTCGAAAGTGGTGATGTGTTGGATAAAGAAAAATAAACTGTCTTACAGTGTTTGTGAAGAATAGAGTGACGAAGATCAGACAACTTTTTCCGAACATTGACTGGCAGTATGTGTCGAAGAAATGTAATCCTGCGGACTTAGAGTCGGAGGACGCCTTCGGAATGCGAATGTTTCGAAGAATCAAAAACATCCCATGATTTTACCCGAGAAGTATCACTTTACGGACATATTGGTGGAAACTCTTCATCGAGAGCATCTCCATTAGGGTGGTTCATTCTGAAAAAAGTGATGAATTTCTGATGGGCCACCCTCCAGTTCGATTCATAGCCCCAAAATATGAACCTGTGCAAAAATTGGTAAAGATTGATGAAGGTTTAGAGGTCGCGCCAATGATTTGAAATTTGTATGGGAATTACTATGGAAGAATTTAAAAAATCGCTTATATCGCTATAACTTTGCTTCTACTTGTCCAAATGTCGAAAAAATTTAGTATGTTATTGCTATGGCAATAAACAAAAAGCCTACAGTTGCTACGCTCAGTTTTGCAGCGTATCAAGAATTATAAAAATGTGAAAAAATGGCAAAATAGGGTAAATTGACAGATGAATATGTACAAGGCAACAACGCCAATTTCATCGCAACAACAACAGGCTTGTTGATCATTGTCATGACAACCACATATTTTTTTTTTCAACGTTTGGACAACTACAACCAAAGTTAGAGCAATGTAAACGAAAATCAATAATTTCCCATACTAATTCACCAAAATCTCCATACAAAATCCAAATCATTGGCGCGACCTCTAAACCTTCATCAATCTTTACCATTTTTTGCACAGGTTCATATTTTGGGGCTATGAATCGAACTGGAGGGTGGCCTATCAAAAATTCATCACTTTTTTCAAAATGAAACACCCTAATCTCCATGTGGGTCTATATGGTCTTTTAGCTGCCCTGCGTCAGAATTTCTGGCCAGTGAACGCAAAGAGAACATATTTTTCGAAAAGCATCGTATGTTTCAAGGCTAAACCCATCGAGGTTCAACGAGGAGGGAGGGCGACCTACGTACTTGCCGTGTCACGGAGGCTCAACCATTTGCAAGAACCGGTGTTGACTATGGTGGACCTTTTTTCCGGGTTGGTCGGGCAAAGTCTAAGATCAAGGCTTGTCAGCCTTTTCGTATGTATGGCCAAAAAAACAAACACTTAGAACTGGTGACGCCATTAACCACGGAAGGATTTTTGGCAGCACTTCACCGATTTGCAGGCCGCCGCGGAAACCCGCCAGAAAGGTTTTCTAATCACGGGACGAATTTTCGTGAATTGAAGGAGATATTACAGTCCCAAGTCTTCGAGGAGCAAGTTTCCAATTTCTGTCAACCGCGCGGGATATCCTGGCATTTCAATTCCCCGAAGGCGCCACATCTAGGTGGAATTTGAGAAGCAAATATCAAATGTATGAAGAACCACCTTCGTAAGGTGTTGAACAAAAGCTATCTAACCTACGAAGGTATGAACACGCTTTGATCCAGATAGAGGCGACACTGAACTCAAGGCCTCTAGTTCAGATATCCGACGATCCAGTGGACTATGCAGCTTTAAGCCCGGACATTTTTTGGTTGGTCGGGAATTTACGGCGATAGCAGAGCCACTGTACGAAGATCTAAAGAAAACTACGTTATCTCGATATCAACTAGCTCAAAAACGGAAGCAAAGTTTATGGAACAGGTGGTTGTTAGAATACATTTCTAGTCTGCAGAAAAGAAGCAAATGGTATAAGAACCCCACGCTGTTGAAGAATGGGTTATTAGTGATCGTGAAAGAGGACAACATGCCTCCACAGATGTGGAAACTAGGACGCATAATCGACATACATCCTGGTAAGGATAGTGTCACACGTGTTGTCACTATCCGGACGGCGCAAAGCATTTATCGCAGACCGATGACGCAGATTGCAGTACTCCCGATAGATGATAAAGTCACTCCATGAATGATGATGTTTGAGGCTCCCACCCAGTGTAAGCCTCACCTGAGGGAGGATGTAAAAAACATGAAGAACACCCAAGTAACAATTTTGGTTTTATGACGGTTCTGGAGACCATGATTTAGACTTGTAGCATGCTTTAATACGTCGATAAAACTTGAAATGTTACTTGGAAAAACTCTAATTTTGTATCAGTGTATCTTTGAACCACTTTGAATTGAACGTTAGCTTTTGACTCTAATGTAATGACAGGTAGGGTAGAGCGCTACTTCGTCGTAATCGTCCATTTCCGTTCTATCGAGCAGAAATCAGTATAATCAATGATTTCAACGTGCACAAATCAGTAATACGTTTGTAACAAAACCTATTGTGTGAATATTTACACTCATTGTTCTCAAAACAAAAGAAGCGCTCCTAGCGAACTCGCCTTTCCTACCTTCATCCGTAGGACAAAGAAAATCCAATGGCGTTTCAATGCCAAGTGTTAGATTTAACAATATCTTAACAATGTGTGGCTCTTTATCAAATTCAACGGTACTTACGGATAGGGGAATAAATTTAAAGTAATTTTTGATAGAAACATTTCATTTATTGTTAAAACCCGTTCAAGAAAGAGAGGTAAAACGCGGGTTGTGATTACTAGAACGGAAATTAGATCAAAACCCCTACATAAGAGAACTATTTCAAGGAATTAACGTTAGCCAACAGCACAAAACAAATTTTCAGAATTAATTACGCGTTTCTTTAAAACGGCAAATAAAAATCAAATTGATCAAAGAATGAATGAAGGAATGATTTGAATTCAACGAATGCGCATGTATAATTTTAAAATGCTGGTTCTTTTGTTTGGTAGCCGAGTGTACCCCATTAGGCATAAATACGTTAGGCATACGGACGTTAGGCATACGGACGTTAGGCATAATGGACGTAGGCATAAAGTCATTAGGCATAATGGACGTTAGGTATAATATACGTTACGCATAATGGACGTTAGGCATAAAATAACCTTGCTGCTGTGCAACTTTGAAAACTGTTTCGAACATGGTGAACAATGCTTAAATTAGGCTAAGCGTTGAATAAAAAATGATACAAGTTAAACAAACATAGTTTATTTAATAAGCACAGTTTGGAATCCATTATTTATCATACCATAAGTGACGTACCTACATATTTACTTAGATCCAAGATTAGTAGCGATAGCGGTTAAGTTATCTGTCAATGAAAACTCAGCATAGTTTTGAATTATATCTTGAAATCAATCGCATCTAGTAGTAAAAAAATGACACATTTGTTGTAATATATTCTTATACACATATTGCAATAGTCAAAGAAAAAAAGGTTTTCCTCAAAGAACAGCTCATGAAATGAAGAATGGTGAATTCTGTGGTTTTTCATTCAATAACAAAAAAACAGACCTGCTGCTTCAGGATTTCCTACCATACTTTTCGATACAACGATTCTGTTTTTGTTGTCATCTGAATGAAAACCAGCGGAACCGTCTGCTGATGTGAGGGTGCAATACTTCCATGAACAGTGACGAGATGCCGAAACAAACAAGGAACTGTGGCAAACGTACCATCTATAACCCAATATTTTGCATGTCCAAGACGCCGCAAGTTTTCATGAGTTCCAAAAATTAAGGCTCTTTCATTATTGTCACCGAAGTCAGCAATCAATAGACCATTATCATCCTTCTGGAATACATCCATTATGTCTAACGTCCTTTATGCCTAACGTCGTGTACCCTTATTTTTTTTATCTAGTTCGTTTATTTGTAAGGCTCAATCGCGTTAGCTTTACGGAGCCGATAATTCATTGTTCTTTGTTTGTAACAAAATTTACATAATTCTATGTCTAGTAGGAGTTGGGCCGAATACTCGCGGCTTACTCGAGGTTAGAGGGGTACATTGTCGAAGGATAGGAAAAGGGGAGGAGCTTGGGGTAGGGTTTCGTTGTCTCATCAGAGCGATGTCGCCAGTATGAATGGTAGTGTGGTTCTAGATTCGTCTGGAGTTCGACCGGCTATGGTGACCAGTGGGCGACGATGAGATTCATCGAGACGGGGGACAAGACAAACAAAAACTAATAAAGAGATACAAAAGACAAACGAATTAAATTCTTATACTAGACATTTGCAGAAACACATAAATCGACTGCATATAGCAGAGATCGCGGGTACCCAACACGTCTCTGATAGGGATATAGGGTTGTCTTCCTTGGGCCTCGAGGGTATTCAAAAGTCGCTCTCTGGCGGCGTCATTATCCGTACATTGCCAAACTGCGTGATCGATGTCATCGTAACCGTTTCCACACCGACAGATGTTGCTGTACACGAGGTTTATTCTATTGAGATGAGCATCTAGCGAGTAGTGGTTAGACATAAGTCTACTCATCACGCGAATGAAGTCACGACTTAAGCCCAAGCCTTTAAACCACGCTCTCGAAGAAACATTAGGAATAATTGAATGTAACCACCGTCCAAGATTTCCAGTGTCCCAATCGGTTTGCCAACTCGAAAGGGTACTCTGACGCACTAAATGGTAAAATTCATCGTGTGAAATTTGCGTGTCATAAAATTCGCCTTCCTGCGCGCCCACCTTTGCGAGAGAGTCCGCCTTCTCATTGCCTGCGATTGAGCAATGTGAGGGGATCCATACAAAGGTAATCATATATGATCTTTCGACCAGTACACTCATCTGCTCCCTTACCTTTGAAAGGAAATAAGATGAGTGCCTACTTGGTTTCATCGACCTAATAGCCTCAAACGAACTGAGACTATCCGAGAAGATGAAGTAATGGTCTGCGGGCATGTTGGAAATCATTCCCAATGCGAAGTTGATTGCTGCCAGCTCAGCAACATAAACGGAACAAGGTTCCTGGAGTTTGCGGAAGGCGCTAGAGTTTTCATTGAAGACACCGAAGCCAGTAGATCCATTGAGACGTGACCCGTCTGTAAAATATCTTTTAACGCAATTGACGTGTTGGTACTTTTCAGTAAAAATACGCGGGATAATAATAGTTCGAAGTTGATCTGGAATCCCATGAATCACTTGTTTCATGTACAGATCATATTCAATTGAGGAACTGCGATTGGTGAAGTGAGCACGGTCTGGAGTATAACAAGGAAGACACATATCCGACGATATGTAGTGGTGGTAGATTCTCATAAATCGAGATTGTGTGTTCAGCCCAAGAATTTCTTCAAAATTTGCAATTATAAGTGTGTTCGTCACTCCGCATTTGATTAGTATTCTGAGAGAGAGCTCCCAGAAACGGTTCTGGAGGGGTTTTACTCTTGCCAGAACCTCGAGACTCATGTTATGCGTTGAGTGCATACAGCCAAGAGCAATACGCAGACAACGATATTGAATTCGTTCCAATTTTATTAGGTGACATTTTCTTGCCGAGAGAAAGCAGAAAGAGCCGTACTCTAGAACAGAGAGAATTGTTGTTTTATAAAGCGTTATGAGGTCTCCCGGATGAGCACCCCACCATGTGCCGCAAATTGAACGGAGAAAGTTGATCCTCTGCTGACATTTTTGCTTCAAATACGTAATATGGGTATTCCAAGTGCACTTTGAATCAAACCAGACCCCAAGGTACTTGAAAGACAATGATTGAGTAATGTTTCTGCCCAAAAGATTAAGCTGCATTTGGGCTGGGTACCGCTTTCGAGTAAACACTACCAGTTCAGTTTTCTGCGGCGAGAATTCGATCCCTAGATTCCTAGTCCAAGAAGACAAGTTATCTAAGGAACTTTGCAATGGTCCTTGCAAGTCCACGGCATGTGGACCTCTTACGGAAACCACACCGTCATCTGCAAGTTGTCTAAGCGTGCAGTGTTCTGCCAAACAGTTGTCGATATCTTTGACGTAAAAGTTATAAAGAAGAGGGCTGAGACATGAGCCTTGGGGCAGGCTCATGTAGCTTATTCTCGAAGTTGTCAGTTGTCCAAGGGAAAAGTTCATTTGCTTTTCTGACAACAAATTGTACAAGAAATTATTTAAAATTCCAGAAAGTCCACATCTGTGCAGATTGTCTGACAGAATTTCAATGGAAACTGAATCAAAAGCCCCCTTAATGTCCAAGAATACTGAAGCCAATTGCTCCTTGTGTGCAAAGGCCAGTTGAATATCTGTGGAAAGCAGCGCTAGACAATCGTTTGTTCCTTTGCTCTTGCGGAACCCAAACTGTGTATTTGATAGCAAGTTATTTGTTTCGACCCACTGATCGAGTCTCCGAAGCAGTGGTGGCACGAGTCCAGGAGTTCAACATTTTTTCCTTAACATTTGATACTTTTTGCGATAACCATTGTGACGACACACAAAAACAAACTGGCAAGCGGCAAAAATGTCATGACATTTCTAAACTGTTTTCTGCCAGCGACAGAACATTTTCGCACGAAGAAGCAGATAAGACCGGCGGCACGCGCGACATAAATTTATGTCGTGTAGAATTTTGCTGATTTCTGGCTAATTACTGCATTTATTTGATGTATATTGCATGGAATTAAAAGATAAGAATGAAGACTGACCACTCATAAGCATTGATGTTAAAATTATGCGTAAATAAGGGAGTTGGTAATTTACTGTCACACGCAAGCCTGCAGCTAAAATTTCATTACAATAAACTGTTTGGAAAAATCAGGCTGCGAGATTTTATTTATTCTCTATCTCCGCTGTTCGCTTGGAATGTAGTTATAAACGGCCGCCCGTGTGCTGGCTGTTTTGTTTCGCTCTGGACGATGGTTTTTCAAAAAATGTACTGTTGCCACCTCTGCTCCGAAGGATCATTTTCACCAACAATTTCCTAATGCGCGAAAGCATCGCAATCGGACGGTATGAGTTATGGTCAGACGCTGGTTTGCCAGGTTTTCGAATGGTTATTACTTTGACCTGTCTCCATTCAGGCGGTATAATGTTGTTTTCAAGTAAGGAATTAAGTAAGTCTAGCAAGCGTCTTTTAGCGATATCTGGGAGATTTTTCAGAAGATTGAATTTAATCATATCGCTTCCCGGTGAGGAGTTGTTCGATGAAAGAAGAGCCATAGAGAATTCCAGCATTGTGAATGGTCTATCCAGAGAGCTGCCGCTCGGAGACGCTTCTCGAAGAATGTGTTGTGCTGGAACTGAGTCCGGACAGACCTTTTTAGCGAAATCGAATATCCATCGGTTGGAGTATTCTTCACTCTCATTAGAAGATGAGCTGTTACGCATGTTGCGAGCCACCCTCCACAAGGTGTTCATTGAGGTTTCTCGTGAGAGTCCCTCGATGAAATTGCGCCAATAACCGCGTTTTTTTGCTTTGATTAATTGTTTCAGCTTTGCCTCAAGCTTTGAATATTCCTCGAAGTATGTGGAGGTTTTGTGTCTACGAAAAGCTTTGAAAGCATCAGATTTTTCTACATACAATTTTGTGCATTCTTCGTCCCATCCAGGTGTGGATGGTCTCCTTTTAAAGGATGCACTTAGAACTTTTCTTTTTTGTGCTTCCAGAGAGCTTTTGTATATCAAATCGGTGAGGAATCGATATTCTTCCAATGGTGGGAGCGTATCTATTGATTCGATTCCGATAGTCACCGCCGTTGCATATTTCTGCCAGTCGATGTTCCTTGTAAGATCAAATGGAACTCGAGATGGTTCTGCAGATTGAGGGCCACACTTAATTGAAATGATGATTGGCAAATGATCGCTACCATGGGGATCATTGATAACCTTCCACAGACAATCCAATGATAGTGATCTTGAACACAAAGATATGTCGAGTCGGCTTTCTCGAGCCGGAGGTTTAGCTATACGTGTCACTTCACCAGTGTTCAAAATAGTCAAGTTGAAATCGTCACATAAATCGTAAAAAATTGCCGCTCTATTGTCATCGTATAGATCGCCCCACCCAGTACCATGGGAGTTCATATCACCTAGAAATAATACTGGGGATGGAAGAATCGAAACTAGATTCCAGAGTTGACTACGGCTAATGGAGGTTCTTGGTGGAACATATACTGAAGCTATGCAAAGATTTTTGTTCTTCACATTTATTTGGCAAGCGACGATTTCGACGCCTGATAGAGCAGGAAGGGAAATTTTGTAGCAAGGGTAGCACTTTTTGATCCCTAAAAGTACTCCTCCATAAGAATCGTCTCTATCCAGGCGAATAATGTTAAAATCGTGGAAGTTGAGTTCTTTATCGGAAGAAAGCCATGTTTCACAGAGAGCAAATATATCACAATCAGAATTGTGAAGTAAAAATTTGAACGAGTCTAGTTTAGGCACTAGACTACGGCAGTTCCACTGTAGCATAGTGATCATATCTTCAACCTCGTTCGACGAATTATCCATCGAAAGATATGATTGATGCAAGGAGGGGCCATGAAACAGTCAATTGCTTAAGATATGATTCTAATGTTGGAAGCAAGGCAGAAACTAAGCTTCTAAGAGGGTCTTGTATGTTGAACATATTTAATATGAATTCCACAATGTCCGAAAAAGCTAGCAAACCGCGTTCGGACTTGGATTTCTTTTGAGAAGTTTGAGGAGCAGCTTTTTTGTTTTTCTTTTCTTTGTTGGGTAATGGCGGAAAATCCTTACTGCAGCCAGGAAGTGGAGCAGTAGGAGCCTTCGATTTAATTTTTTCATCCCCATTACCCTGGGAATTTTGCAATCCTCTGGGAGTGACTTTAGTTTTCTTACGGCGCACTTTCGGGGAGGAGCATTTTCGTTTTGAGGATCCGTTCGTTTTCAAAGGTGCGTGTACCACCGTAGAGTCACCCTCATCGGATGAGTCAGAGTCCGATTCTTCAGCTGACAAAATCGAAAATTGATTTTCATCTTGGACGGCTGATGCAGCCTTCACCATTTGTGCATATGTCTGCTTGGAGCATCCAGAGATTGAACGCTGCACTTTATCGGAGTGCTGCTTGTACATCGGGCACTCCTGCAAGGGGTGAGGATTCTCGTCACAATAAGCGCATTTTACTGATTATTTGTGCCAAGAATCCTCTTTGTGGTTTTCACCACATTTGTCACAACGAGTTTTGTTGCCGCAATGGCTGGCTGAGTGTCCCAGCCTTTTGCAGTTGGTACAATTATATACCCTCTGTACAAACAACCGCACCGGAAAAAAAGCACCATCAACTTTGACAAAGTTTGGGAGAACTGAACCAGCGAAAGTCACCCGAAACGAGTCTGAATGCTGATAAACTTTCTTGTCATCTTGCAAAGATACGGAATGCAGTTGCCTAACATCCAGTATCTGTACCTGCTGACCGATTTTCGAGTTTTTGAAGCAACCCGATGCTCGTTTTAAATCCTCGACATTCAGACTCGCGTCGGAGACCACACCTTCTATCTCCACATCAATCTCGAGAAGGGATGTAGATGTTGTACTCAACACTAAACAGCTCATGTTCAGCAATTTTATTTGCCACATCATAAGTCGGTGCTTCTACACGCAGTTTATTGAATCTCTCCTTATGTACCAAGATTCCCGGATACTTCCGCAGCAAGTCTCTCGAAATGTCGAGAGTTTTCAAAGGTTTATTTTTAGGCCGAAAAAAGACAACCCATGGTCCTTTCGAAGACGGTTGGTAGTATCTAGTTCGCGCAACGTAGGTATCCGAAGACACCATGAGTGTTGCGCAAAAGCAGTGCACAACCGCTTAAAAAGGAAAGAAGAAAAAAAAATTTAAAAAAAAACCCTTCACCAATTAAACTACTTAACTACTAGATGTTAATATTTTGTTGCCCAGTGTATAAACAACCAAGCAAAACAAAAACAAAATTATCAAAAAAAAAAAAACTTTTCACTAGTTGCAAGAAGTTGCACCACTATAGCCCTCACAACCCTATCAGGGGAGAGGGCAAAGCCACGCGCAAAATTTTATAACAAAAGCGTGGCAATGGGCTAGAGAAGACTATTGTATAGTATACTTAACACCGGCCGGTGCCGGCTGTGTGAGCTTGTGCAGCCACTCCGTTTGCTGCTTTGTTGTTGTTGCTTGCTGCTTTGGAGTGGTGATGAGACGATGACGGTGAGATGATAGTCCACCTATAGCGTCGCTAAAGGTGGCTACTTCCTCTGCTGACTGCGGTTGCCTTGGGCACTGAACTTCGTCCACGGTAGGTAAAACGCGCGATATAAAAAAACCACTATGGTGGGAAAAAAAACTCCACCGGCTACGAAACCAATACCCGCAACGGAGACACGAACAAACTACGTCCGGCTACTTCAAGCTATCGGCGAGGAATGTCGTGTACCCTTGGTAGCCATCTTAAAACTGAATGAAAAATTTCTAAACCAAAATTTTTTTCCTTGGTTTGTTTACCGTCGATCTTGTTTTCTGTGCTGAGCACCAATGCTACCGACGCCAAGGAGGTAGCTCCCACACATGGACCCTACCTATCGACCCATCAACTCATGAACCGGGGACCAACGGCTTCCGAAGGAAGACGTGATCAGAGATGTTATGCCTCAGAACATCCCGGCGGCGCCGACAGGGATTGAATCCAGGCCTGCTGGGGTGAGAGGTAATTACGCTTTTCATTACACCACCGACGCCACTAAGTGTCTTCAGCAATGTTTCTTGTTATATTTTCTAAAACTTTGCCGAAGACATCGATCCTGCATTTGAAATTTTCGAAAAATTACTTTTGACCAGTTTTTTACAAGTGTTGAACCACTGTGCGCGCCAGTGCTGATCTATACATATCTTGAATTAGTGCGAACATGCACATTGAAGATGGATAACCAAATCCCATCCGCCATCTATGTGATGCCATTTGTTCTGATCAGAAACTCAGTCTTTTTTTAGATGAAAAAAAAAAATCTTTTGCGTGTAGTGATTATACGATTATGCCCTTGTCCCCTTGCTTTATTTTGATCTTACCTGATCTTTAACAAAACAAATTATTCCATTTCAGGTGACGCTCAGCTGAAACCGTTTATAACGGGTGAGCCTGACACATCAACAATTAGTCTTGAAGGTACAGAAGACTTCTTAATAATTGCAACTGATGGTTTGTGGGAATCGCTTACTGAAGATTTTATCGCTTTATTCATCTACCGGAAGATTGCGGAAAATCCGGGTAAGTGTACTAATATTTCTTTTGTTTTGTCTTATTTGGTAAAATTTAAATAATATTACGTCGCAGTTCAGCATGGAGTTACTCTTCTAGACATAGAAATGCATTTAACAGTGTTTGGCATAAAGGGTTGATTGCCAAATTGAAAAGGTTTAATTTTTCACTCCATATTATGAAATTAGTTCAAAATTATTTAACTGACAGAACTCAACAGGTGAATTATCAGAATTTCAAATCTAATCCACTTAGGGCAGGAGTTTCTCATTGTAGCATTTTGGGGCTTAAGCTTGGGAAAATACATTAACTCGCGCGAGCACCACAGATACAAAAAACCATCCTAACTTACAAACAGATTGCCGAACGAGTGTAAATTCTTCCACCCAAGTGACTCTAACTTGAAAGTACCAATCAATGGGTAAAAAAACATTTTGAAGAAAAGTGGCTTCAGTCATAATGAGTAAATTTTTTAAGGTATTGATGAGTATCTGGTACCCATTAGGGGCTGTTAATTAACTGCGTAGACGGTTTTTTTAGGGTTCTTGACCCCCCCCCCCCGCGTAGACAATTGTCCATATAAATTTTTATAAATTTGTATGGGCCGTGGATAATTGTTAACCCCCCCCCCCTCTAAACTATCTAGGTAGTTTATGAACAGCCCCTTAATGAGTTATAGTTACCGATTAATGGGTTACATATACTCATTAACTCTTCAGATTGGAGGGTTGACAGTTGTTGTTATTCACATCGTCGTGATTGTGCGTTGCTAAATTTGTCGATTTTTTATCACACGGGCTATCGTTATTCGTTTTTTTCCGTTCGGTATACCTGTAATATTGTACTGGTTGTTAGTGGAAAGTGCAGTTCGTTGCGATAATCGTCTAATTAGAGCATATTTTGTGTTGTGAAAACAGTGAAAAAATTATCCAATCAGACATATTGTAGTGTATACTGTCTAGCATTGGGCGATCTTGAGAAGCCAATTCCTCTTTGTGTATTAGAGCATCTCCACCGCTGTTTCTAAATCACTTTTAGAAACTGAGTCAGCATGACTTCCGCCTGTGACCAATGCGCTAAACCAGTTAAAGGCGATGAAGAATCCGTCTCCTGCATGGCTTTTTTGCGACAGGATGATTCACCTAAAGTGCGGGTGCAGTTTCGAACGCCTTTGGATACGGTTGTGTTTTAAGTTTGTTCTCTGTTTTGTGCGTGCGTTCGCTCTCATAGTTTTCGGCTGCAATTGCTTGATTATCGCTGGCGCTCTGCTTCCCGGACGTTTATACGTGCGTGATTGGTAGTTTTCTCGCTTTCCGGGAAGTTTTAGAATAGAGAAAGAAAACGCGATTCAACATGTTTGCAAGCATCAGAAGAGATGTCGCGATCTGCGTTGTTTGATTTTCTCCCGGACCAGAAATTAGTGGCATCGCGAGTGATAATTTTTAATTTCACTTTGACTATATATGTTTTAGTATTACTTCTACGTGAAGTCAACGATTTACATAGTTGAAGATGCTAATTTCAAATAACAGACTGTAGTGGTATTTTTTATACGATAGATGGAGACACCATCCCTCTCCAAAGGGGGAGTTTGGTAAAGAGAGATGAAAAAACCGATTTGTACCTTCCTTAAAAGTTGTTCTAGCTCGCTATTCTAATATCTATATGCAATCTTCACACTGCCGTACTCTAACGGAACTATCAACTCTATGCTTTCATCTACTCCATCTATCGTATAAAAATTACCACTACAGTCTGTTATTTGAAATTAGCATCTTCAACTATTTTAATTTCAGTTTATTTACGCACTGCAAGGTGCGTGAAAGAGCTCG
The DNA here is from genome assembly GCF_037179485.1 of Ochlerotatus camptorhynchus. Lineage (NCBI taxonomy): Eukaryota > Metazoa > Arthropoda > Insecta > Diptera > Culicidae > Ochlerotatus > Ochlerotatus camptorhynchus. The sequence goes on from NW_027040810.1 coordinate 76,055, forward strand.
GCACAATCTGTGTTGATGTTCGCTCGCTTGTAACTTTTTTTGTTGTGTTTTCGAAAGAAATTGATCGGAATTGTACCAAAAGTGCTTCTGAACGTGTTTCGTAGTTGGGTGTGGTGAAATTCGTGAATTCGCGGTTTATGTTCAGTGAAAATTCCGTGTCACAAAATTGCTCACCGAGTTTCCTTTTTTTGCCGTTCGACGACGACGGGTTTGCGAGAAAAAAATAAGCATCGGGAATTTACTCCCGGATGTATTGATTTGGTGAGTACGTTCCAGTTGAAGATTGTTCTTATACATATCTCGATTGCATTTTCGAGGGGACGTTCGGAGAGCTTTGAGATTTAGGCGTTGTTGCATTTGCGGGCAGATGAGTTGGTCGCCGGTAAGGGCCAGTAAGTGCTGCCAGCAGATGAATCAAGAGGTATTCGAAACAAAATTGATAAGAAATGTCCATTCAAATCGATTTAATACAGTTGAACAAATTTCAAAACTATATACGTGCCAGATTTGGAAATAATATTTTTTGAATCTGGAAGTGTGTTTATGATATCATTATCCATTTGATAAAGGTAGAGTGAACATGCGGGGCTTATTGTAAGTAAAAGTGACCTCGGAATGGTCGTGAATTACCAGGCATTCTGAAATGGGTCACTGGAGCTGCAATAGAGCTAACACCTTCTAACTCCCGGACTAAACCTGCTTTAATTTAAGGGTAATAAAAAGCAGTTTTCTTCCATAATAACACTGCCGGACAGTGGGTGTTAGATTGTACACACACACACACACACACACACACACACACACACACACACATATACTCAATAACTCTTCAAAAAGGGTCTTTTTTACCAGTTAATGGGTACATTCATGTTAGCGTGTAGACTCGAAACTGGCCAGGCCGGTGACAAGGTCTATACTAACAGCTATGTTTGACAGTAGGCAGCATGTCCGGGGCCCAAATCGTTTGTTTTGCTGTATTGGGCCCGATGTCACCATATACAATGTTGCCTACGAGCCTGCCACCGGGCTGAAACTGACAGCAGTAGAAGGAATAAAGGATAAACCAGGGGGAACGACACTTCAGGATTATCCCATTTTTACCCAAACCTCTCATAAAATTTTCAACGTGCACAGAATTTCAATCCATCCTATCTATTCTTTCTATTCCCAACTTATCCCTTCTGCATGCACACAAATTGTCAAGCAAGCCGTGCAGTTTTTCGAAGATTTCAGGTAGACCGCGAAGCACTCTGCCATACTCACTGTCAGTTTTCAACAATCTCCACCACAAACACCACGTATGTCTATTCGAGTGTCTGTTGGCCATAATCGGTCGCGGGGGCAAAAACATCAAGTGCATCACACAAAAAACCGCAAAGCACATCCATTTCCCGGACTCAAACCGATCGAATTTGATGGATAAGAGCCCAGGTGCATGCTTGGCATACACAGTTTTGGTCACGAACTGCTCATTTGCTAATAACTTTGAACAAAGTTGACGAAAAATAGTTCTTTTTGAAGTAGTAGATAGAATAGAGTTTAAGTTTTGGTCAAGGGTTCGGAGAAGAAAGAGCTAATGGTGAAAGACGACACTCACCGGGTGATGGAGCTTCTGTTCGAGAATATTGCGAATCAACGTTTGCCGAAACCTGTACTTATGACCCACCCGGCAGTAGAAGCAGCAATAGACCTTCACTTACTTCCTAGTGTTAGCCTTAAGGCTAACTGAATTACTGAATTACTGAATTCATCTAAGTTTGCTAAACATGTTTTGGTGGGAGAGTCAATCGACTGCGTACATGGTTTTGAACTTTTGAACACCCTTATAAATAATCAGGAGATCCAGGAAATCACTGAGATTGTTCATTAACAACACAAAAATAAATAGTGCTGCTCTTCTTCATTCTCATGGCTCTTAACTATTTACTTTTAATCCGTTTATCCTCATCGTCCATCAAATAATTTCCAGCAGCATGCAAATGCGTATCTAGGACCTAGATACCGGTTGGAAACGTTTGATTACTACCTTCTCTTTGTATTTGCTTGTTGTTTTTTCATAAATTTCATCCTTACTTGGTTTTGCCGGAATTGCATACTTATCCCCTGTTGGCGGTTCCGATCGCATTTATAAATACCGCGATTCAGATTGCCTCCGTCGAGGGCTCCGTTACCTCCGGTATGGTTACCTTCACAATTCTGTTAGCAGCATTAAGAAGGACTCACTCGTTTTCTCAGAACGGCCGTCCCGGTCGCGTTCTCTCCTGTGGCTTTTCTACGGCGAGGAGACGATTTTTGCAAATCCGCCTCACTCGCATTCAGAACGGCCGCCCCGGTCGAGTTCTTATCCTGTGGCAGTGTCACCACGAGACGATTTTTTTTTTCAAATCCGTCCTCACTCGTTTTATCAGAACGGCCGTCCCGGTCGCGTTCTCTCCTGTGGCTTTGCTACGGCGATGAGAGTTTTTGCAAATCCATCCTCACTCGCATTTAGAACGACCGTCCCGGCCGCGTTCGTATCCTATTTTCCCTGCAAGTGGGTGATTTGCCCTTTTATTAACTATCGGGGGTCTCCAAGATTCCAGGTTCGTCTCCTGGCAGGATCGCCGGAAATGTGAAAATCCGCCGATATTAATTATGGGCAAATCACCCACGACACAGCTAATCAATGTCCAACTTACCCGTACAGAAGCTTGAATCCAAATGACCTTTCACCAACTGTCAGGAAATGTGTATGAAAAGTCACGACCTACCTAGTTATTATCCATCTCATAGTTTGCAACAAACAAATATTAACTGACCGTCCATAACAGTGACAGCTCGTTCGTGTGGTGTATTTGAAAACGCGCGAATTTCTAATGCGTGTTGCAAAATGCATCGCACGTGTAATTTGATTAAAGATGTGAAACAGTGTAACGAAAAAAATTTAATTTGTTCCTTGATTTCAAAAGTGAAAATACTGAAAAAGTCTGTAAAAGTCTGTAACGAAAAAAATAAAAATCTGTAAATTCACAGACATGTCTGTAAATCTGGCAACTTTGGGACATGCTATAAATAACAGATGGCATCAAAATCCGATTTTTTTTTTAAATATTTTAGCATGTGAAAAATCAAAACCTTTGTTGGTTTTTTACACGGTACATGAAAATCGGCATACGCTGCTATTTTATCGAACACAACTGTATCCACCGTGTGAAAAACTGCAAAGGACGGCCCAATGGGGTTGTACGAACAGTTGACGTAGGACTACGCTCACATATGTTAACTATTTTGATCGAACGTTATTTAAAATTCCCGATATTATTATGACATCCGTTGATTTCTTCCGAAGTGCAATAATTGATCAGGGTCAATTTTACGTTTGTTACTAATAGGATTCTTTTTCAGTTCATGTGTAATTATTCTTGTATTAGAAAATATTCCAAACTAACTCTTTCTTTAAAAATTGTGGTGGCCCTGAAAAGGGCCGTTTCGGTGGTTTGTGGTTCTGAAAAGTGCCGTTTTGATGTTTTATGGCCCTCAAAAGGACCGATTTGGTGATGTGGTTGCTTTAAGGGGAATTATTGTTGTCGCCCTGAAAAGGACGATTTTCGTTAGATGCGCATTATCGTCTGTCGAGCGGCAAGCAAATTACCCGACTGCTTGCCCCACGAAAAAGTGTAGCCTTGATATTAGACGGATCTTCACTTAACGAATGTTTGTCTTTTTTGCATCACAGCCGCCGTTTCTTGTCAATTCACCGATTCCAGCAGCGAGTTAGGCACCGGTACCAACAGGCTCGGCGTTGTTATTCCTGAGCAAACGATGGATGTGACCGACGGGGAATTGCTTCACCTTCACCAGAGTTCTTAAGGGGAAGTTCACCGCTTCGAAAAAAATAATTACGTTTTGATTTTTCTAAAAAATATTGAAAAAAATCACATTTTTTCTAATTTTTTAAAGAAAATTCACGTGCAAAAACATGTTTTATAAGTCATTACGGCTAAAGTTGGACTCAAAAAACCACAAAACATCAACTTTTCGGTTTTTCTGAGAGTCCAATTTTTTTTCATGATGGGATAGAAAAAATTTTTTTGCATGTAATTTTTGACAAAAATCTAAGGAAGAAACTGATTTTCTTGGATTTTTGATAATTTTTCCCAATATTTTTAGAAAAATAAAAACGTACCGAAAATATTTTTTTATTTTCGGGCCGGTGAGCTTCCACTTAAGGCGATCCGTTCGCCATGCGATCCAAAGCAAGAATGAGGACAGGTGCGATGACGCTGGTCTTAAATAGTGGCTGCTAGTTGACTGCAGCCACGTGATTAGTTAATCGCATGATCCAGTCATCTTTGAGGACGTTGTGGTGCATCAATCATCAATCAATCATCAGCTCATACGGGTTTTGCTTCTGACAAAATTATGAAAATCTACTCGTTAAGGGGAAATATTTTTGTCGCCCTGAAAAGAACGGTGTGTGTTGAATGGGTGCGATATCCTACGCAGGTGTCGAAGCTGCCTTCCTGCACATTTGATATACAATGTTGCCTACGAGCCTGCCACCGGGCTGAAACTGACAGCAGTAGAAGGAATAAAGGATAAACCAGGGGGAACGACACTTCAGGATTATCCCATTTTTACCCAAACCTCTCATAAAATTTTCAACGTGCACAGAATTTCAATCCATCCTATCTATTCTTTCTATTCCCAACTTATCCCTTCTGCATGCACACAAATTGTCAAGCAAGCCGTGCAGTTTTTCGAAGATTTCAGGTAGACCGCGAAGCACTCTGCCATACTCACTGTCAGTTTTCAACAATCTCCACCACAAACACCACGTATGTCTATTCGAGTGTCTGTTGGCCATAATCGGTCGCGGGGGCAAAAACATCAAGTGCATCACACAAAAAACCGCAAAGCACATCCATTTCCCGGACTCAAACCGATCGAATTTGATGGATAAGAGCCCAGGTGCATGCTTGGCATACACAGTTTTGGTCACGAACTGCTCATTTGCTAATAACTTTGAACAAAGTTGACGAAAAATAGTTCTTTTTGAAGTAGTAGATAGAATAGAGTTTAAGTTTTGGTCAAGGGTTCGGAGAAGAAAGAGCTAATGGTGAAAGACGACGCTCACCGGGTGATGGAGCTTCTGTTCGAGAATATTGCGAATCAACGTTTGCCGAAACCTGTACTTATGACCCACCCGGCAGTAGAAGCAGCAATAGACCTTCACTTACTTCCTAGTGTTAGCCTTAAGGCTAACTGAATTACTGAATTACTGAATTCATCTAAGTTTGCTAAACATGTTTTGGTGGGAGAGTCAATCGACTGCGTACATGGTTTTGAACTTTTGAACACCCTTATAAATAATCAGGAGATCCAGGAAATCACTGAGATTGTTCATTAACAACACAAAAATAAATAGTGCTGCTCTTCTTCATTCTCATGGCTCTTAACTATTTACTTTTAATCCGTTTATCCTCATCGTCCATCAAATAATTTCCAGCAGCATGCAAATGCGTATCTAGGACCTAGATACCGGTTGGAAACGTTTGATTACTACCTTCTCTTTGTATTTGCTTGTTGTTTTTTCATAAATTTCATCCTTACTTGGTTTTGCCGGAATTGCATACTTATCCCCTGTTGGCGGTTCCGATCGCATTTATAAATACCGCGATTCAGATTGCCTCCGTCGAGGGCTCCGTTACCTCCGGTATGGTTACCTTCACAATTCTGTTAGCAGCATTAAGAAGGACTCACTCGTTTTCTCAGAACGGCCGTCCCGGTCGCGTTCTCTCCTGTGGCTTTTCTACGGCGAGGAGACGATTTTTGCAAATCCGCCTCACTCGCATTCAGAACGGCCGCCCCGGTCGAGTTCTTATCCTGTGGCAGTGTCACCACGAGACGATTTTTTTTTTCAAATCCGTCCTCACTCGTTTTATCAGAACGGCCGTCCCGGTCGCGTTCTCTCCTGTGGCTTTGCTACGGCGATGAGAGTTTTTGCAAATCCATCCTCACTCGCATTTAGAACGACCGTCCCGGCCGCGTTCGTATCCTATTTTCCCTGCAAGTGGGTGATTTGCCCTTTTATTAACTATCGGGGGTCTCCAAGATTCCAGGTTCGTCTCCTGGCAGGATCGCCGGAAATGTGAAAATCCGCCGATATTAATTATGGGCAAATCACCCACGACACAGCTAATCAATGTCCAACTTACCCGTACAGAAGCTTGAATCCAAATGACCTTTCACCAACTGTCAGGAAATGTGTATGAAAAGTCACGACCTACCTAGTTATTATCCATCTCATAGTTTGCAACAAACAAATATTAACTGACCGTCCATAACAGTGACAGCTCGTTCGTGTGGTGTATTTGAAAACGCGCGAATTTCTAATGCGTGTTGCAAAATGCATCGCACGTGTAATTTGATTAAAGATGTGAAACAGTGTAACGAAAAAAATTTAATTTGTTCCTTGATTTCAAAAGTGAAAATACTGAAAAAGTCTGTAAAAGTCTGTAACGAAAAAAATAAAAATCTGTAAATTCACAGACATGTCTGTAAATCTGGCAACTTTGGGACATGCTATAAATAACAGATGGCATCAAAATCCGATTTTTTTTTTAAATATTTTAGCATGTGAAAAATCAAAACCTTTGTTGGTTTTTTACACGGTACATGAAAATCGGCATACGCTGCTATTTTATCGAACACAACTGTATCCACCGTGTGAAAAACTGCAAAGGACGGCCCAATGGGGTTGTACGAACAGTTGACGTAGGACTACGCTCACATATGTTAACTATTTTGATCGAACGTTATTTAAAATTCCCGATATTATTATGACATCCGTTGATTTCTTCCGAAGTGCAATAATTGATCAGGGTCAATTTTACGTTTGTTACTAATAGGATTCTTTTTCAGTTCATGTGTAATTATTCTTGTATTAGAAAATATTCCAAACTAACTCTTTCTTTAAAAATTGTGGTGGCCCTGAAAAGGGCCGTTTCGGTGGTTTGTGGTTCTGAAAAGTGCCGTTTTGATGTTTTATGGCCCTCAAAAGGACCGATTTGGTGATGTGGTTGCTTTAAGGGGAATTATTGTTGTCGCCCTGAAAAGGACGATTTTCGTTAGATGCGCATTATCGTCTGTCGAGCGGCAAGCAAATTACCCGACTGCTTGCCCCACGAAAAAGTGTAGCCTTGATATTAGACGGATCTTCACTTAACGAATGTTTGTCTTTTTTGCATCACAGCCGCCGTTTCTTGTCAATTCACCGATTCCAGCAGCGAGTTAGGCACCGGTACCAACAGGCTCGGCGTTGTTATTCCTGAGCAAACGATGGATGTGACCGACGGGGAATTGCTTCACCTTCACCAGAGTTCTTAAGGGGAAGTTCACCGCTTCGAAAAAAATAATTACGTTTTGATTTTTCTAAAAAATATTGAAAAAAATCACATTTTTTCTAATTTTTTAAAGAAAATTCACGTGCAAAAACATGTTTTATAAGTCATTACGGCTAAAGTTGGACTCAAAAAACCACAAAACATCAACTTTTCGGTTTTTCTGAGAGTCCAATTTTTTTTCATGATGGGATAGAAAAAATTTTTTTGCATGTAATTTTTGACAAAAATCTAAGGAAGAAACTGATTTTCTTGGATTTTTGATAATTTTTCCCAATATTTTTAGAAAAATAAAAACGTACCGAAAATATTTTTTTATTTTCGGGCCGGTGAGCTTCCACTTAAGGCGATCCGTTCGCCATGCGATCCAAAGCAAGAATGAGGACAGGTGCGATGACGCTGGTCTTAAATAGTGGCTGCTAGTTGACTGCAGCCACGTGATTAGTTAATCGCATGATCCAGTCATCTTTGAGGACGTTGTGGTGCATCAATCATCAATCAATCATCAGCTCATACGGGTTTTGCTTCTGACAAAATTATGAAAATCTACTCGTTAAGGGGAAATATTTTTGTCGCCCTGAAAAGAACGGTGTGTGTTGAATGGGTGCGATATCCTACGCAGGTGTCGAAGCTGCCTTCCTGCACATTTGATTGCCGTCAATGGATGGCAATCGATGTACGTCGGTGATTGGCTCTAGATTGCGGAACAGAGACAGACGTTAAATAAACGAATAAACGAAAACTTTGAACTTTTCTTTTTGTGCTTCAAGTGAGTTTTTGTATATCTAATCGACGAGGAATCGATATTCATCGAATGGTGGAAGCGTATCTTTTGATTCGGTACCGATTGTTATCACCGTTGCATATTTTTGCCGGTCGATGTTCCTCGTGAGGTCAAATGGAACTGGAGATGGTTCTGTAGATTAAGGGCCACACTTAATTGAAATAATGATTGGCAAATGATCGCTACTATCCCAAGTAGCATTTCTTGTTTTATTGCACTCTATTAGTGGTTTTTGAGATCAATTTTTTAAAAACGTCAATAAAATTAATAGCTCCAGCACAACCTTTTGAGAACCGCTATAAGATCATCTTCCAGCTTAGTGGACCACTCTTGATAAGGTTTATAAAGCATGTTTGAGAATCACAATAAAGCTGTCTTAAAACCTTTTGTAATAAAGCCCCATACTCTACAAAAGGTTCTAATAGCCTCTTTAAGAGTAATATCATAGAAAAAGAAAAGCACCAAGCGCAATTTCTTAAAATGTTTAATGATTACATTGGATGAAAGCAGAACAGAAAAGCATAATGCATGATTTTATTTCAAGCATTATTTTCTTTTTACAAGAGCAATTCATTTTTTTTTTATTTGAGGGCAAATGTATATTCCTATTCTACGGGTGCAACCGATGAATTTTACAAACATTTGGAAAAGTTTTGAATGGTACATTAACCTTTATGAAAAGTTATGCGTGATTTCAACTTTTTTGTCCTAGAACTTTCACCTTTCCATGTATTTTCCATTCACAAGTTCTATAAGGTCCACTGCTAGGGTAGTTTTAATCAATGGTTTAGGATCGCGTGACAGAATGCCCGATAAGCGAGTATTAAAAAAGGAAAAAAAGTCTTCAATGCAGATTGTTAAATTGTTGTGACCATCCACGACTGTAAATCGGATAAGAGACGCAAGTTGGCGTAGGTATCATCCTCCGACTCCAGATAATTATATATTTCCTCTTCATGAGTCATTGTTGGTGTAGCAAAGTGTCCATTCGAAGTGAAGATGGTTCAGAATGGTGAGGAGGCACACTCTTTACAGCTTCCTTTGTGACAGCCGCAGAAAATGCAGCGGCATTTTTTTTCTTGGTTGGAGTTATTCATGAAGGTTTGCGGCTGACTGTAGCAAATAAACGGGCTCAATCTAACAATTTTGTTGATTTTCTTTGCGCTCCGATTGGAAATACCGGAAAGCTTTGATTATTTTCTATGTTGTAAAAATAAACTGCCCATTTACACTTCTGACAAGTTGCAACTGAATGCTTATAATTGTTTTAAAATAACTGTCGGGTGATCGATGTTACAAAACCATCCATGGACCTTACTGACTACCATAACCATTGAGCATGAGCATGATTGACCGCCCACGGTTGCTACTCTGTTATTGCCAGATAAGCTGTAATTACACAAAGAACCAATAGACGATGCTCTGGACTAGCAATCATCCTTATTGTGTAAAAACTGGTGATCTCAAACTAGGCAATACCAGCGCCGGCCGCGCCCGAATACAGGCCAAGAAAGGAATGGGTAGCAATGTGTTGACGTGACACTTGCTTTGATGGAATCCGAGAACACCTCTGCACTTCCACGAGGAATCAGTGGGATGTTGGATAAGAGAGTTGGGATTGCAGCAGGATTCGTTTTGGAAAACGATAAGCTGAATTAATGTCCTAACGATCATACAACGCGAAGGAGCGTTGAACCCACGGTCTTCTGCTCAGTAAGCAAAAACGTATGACACTAGGCAAACGAGCTCCGTTTAAATCATCGAGTTGCTGTTATTTCCATTTAGTCATATTAACAAATAAAATTATAGACAAATATCTAACGTACGTCATATATTATAACCGAATTATATCAGCAATGGATTTTTACAATAGAGGCCCGGGATCGATCAATTCAGGCTTGTGTGCTAACCCATAATCTTCTGATGTAAGCAAAAACGGTTGCTCTAAGGCCACCATGCCATTTACATCACACCGAGCTACTACCGACGATATATCAAGCCTGGGTAAAAATCAATTCAAAGCAGTTAACATTTTTTTTTTCAAACCGGATCAAGCAATTTTAATATACTTATTACTTATTCCGCACCGTTACGCCCGAGTTCTATCTGATACGATCTCCTACAATAGTTGCCTGGGACAGATCTTAACATCATTTCCCAGTAAGACTAAAACATATGTAGGACCTGGGTCGAGCAAAAGTCATATTCTACCGAAAATAATGCTTTTGTATTCCACATTTTTCCAACAGTTTGCCCGCACGTTCAAAAGCAATATCGTACCTCATTAGTACAATAATACATCATTAATGAAACTTCAAACTAAACCTTAATACAATTGAAGCGTAGCATACGGATCACACGCGACTGAAAATTATACAAAACTAGTAAACACCTACAACGTATCGAAATATAATCGCCTGAGTGTCAAACCTGCATGTTCGATGACGGCAATCACGACATCACACACATCAGACCTTACAAACCGATCAAACGCCGCGCCTTGAAGGAAACGAAAATCGTGATACAAACCTCAACTGGAACACACTCACCAAATCAATACATGTATGTATCCCGACCACAGGAAAGTATGTGGAGCGTATTCCAGAAGCTTAGCTCGAACAAGGGCATTTTATTCCATTTCCCCTTCAAACCACTCCGTGCACATAAACAATGCTCATCGTAAAAACCCAACAATAGATCGCGGTCGAGTCACACCGGCAACAAAGGGGAGTGAGAGCACACCAAGCTCCCAAGAAGAGCAAAAAGCTGCACAAAACTTTCCAAACGAAATCATCGCGCCCGGCACACAAAACCAACAAAATGCGAGCACCAAAAAACGCCACGCCAGACCGATCTCAAAATAATAAAACAAAATAAAAGCACGCAGCGGAGCAAAAACACAACCGTTCTCGAATGATACTCAAATCACACTCCCTTATTGACTACCATAACCATTACCATTAAAGTTCTCAAATCATACATAAAAAGGTTCTAATATAGTTCTCTTTCCGAAAATGTATGCAGAAAATAAGAATTTGGAATGGTAATGGTTCTTAACAACCCATTATTTGTAAGGTCCACTTCCAAAAAACGATAATATAAGGTTAAAAGTTTATCATACAAACGTTCATGTAAAGTTCAATAACCATTTCAGTTGAAGGTTAGCAGGGATCATAAACAATGTTTAACCATTTTTGATAAGGTCAAGTAATGGCTCGAGTAATGATTCGCAGTTATGCGGGAACCTTCCATAGGCAATCCAATGATAGGGATCTTGAACACAAAGATAGATCGAGTCGGCTTTCTCGAGTCGAAGGTTTTGCTATACGTGTCGCTTCACCTTGAATACTGGTGGTCAAGTTGAAATCGTCACATAAATCGTCAAAAATAGCCGCCCTATTGTCATCATATAGCCTCACCCAGTATCATGGGAGTTCATATCACCCAGAATTAAAACTGGAGATGGAAGAATCGAAACTAGATTCTAGAGTTGACTACGATTAATAAAAGTTCTTGGTGGAACAAATACTGAAGCTATGCAAAGATTTTTGTTCTTTGCAGTTATTTGGGACACACTTTTCCAGTCAGTAATTTTTACCGAGTTTTTGAATTGCGGAACTGTTCGGTTAAATTTAAAAAAATCTGTGAAAAACTCAAAGTTGAGAAATGATGTTACGAATATTTACAGATTTACTTCTGTTACCTCGTTTAATGATGAAAAATAAAATTTGTCAAGTTTATCGAATCTTTACGAATAACGGTCATTTGAATTTTAACCGAGTTTTTCAGTAATTCAAAAACCCAGTTGAAAAATACTGAATCATGTTAAAAAAATCTAAGTGTGTAATCGACGATTGCTATTCCTGGAAAATTTGGAAGGGAAATATTGTAGCACTTTTTGATCCTCCATAAAAATCGTCTCTATCCGTGCGTATAATGTTAAAATCGTAAAAGTTGAGTTCTTTATGTTTCACAGAGAACAATTAGAATCAGAATTGAGGGGGTTAGAACCCAAGTAACAATGTTGGTTTTGAGCATGATTTTGACTTGTAGAATGCTTTAAAACCTCGATAAAACTTGCAATGCTACTTGGGAAGAAAAGGGGTGTAAGTGACTTTGATCGATTCTCTTAACTGACTTTCTCTTTTGATAGCCACAGCTTTATAAACAGGTTTTGCGCTATTTCTGTCACATAGTTTGATAAAGGAGGTTCTCATCTAGCAACCAGAATGGTACACGAATGAAGGAATGTGTTTGCAGCTGAATTATTAACGAAAGAGAAAGTCGTTCAAGAGAATCGATCAAAGTCACTTACACCCCTTTCCTTCAGAAGAGATGAACTAGCCTTCGGCTAAAAATCTCTATAATAAAGTTAAAATAAAACCTTTCCTTCTAACCCCCTCAATTGTGAAGTAATAATTTGTGAACGAGTCTAGTTTAGGCACTAGACTACGGCAGTTTTACTGTAGCACAGTTGTCATCGATCTTGTTCGGCGGATTATCCATCGAAAGATATGATTGATGCAAGGAGGGGCCATGAAACAGTCAATTGCTTAAGGGGAGGATCATTTGGATCTGGCCGAAAATCGTGCAAACTTTGCAAATCTTTTGTGGAAAAACGAAAAGACATACAAAGTTGTGCTATTGAGTTTTAATGCGTTATACATTGATGACTACAAAATGTCTTTTGTTTTCGAAAAATTCAAACTGGCGGCTTCAAAATGGCAGATCTCGTCGGCCTCTACGCACGAAACAATGTCCCCTGCTTTCAATTGTAGGGCCTTCCGTGGTAAACTGAAATGAATAACTGTAATATGTTATGAAAATACATAAAATTTACTACGGCATATACCTTACCTAAAAAAAATTTTAACAAAAAAAAACTTAATTTTTGGATATTAAATAAAAAAGTTAATTTTTTCTCTTTTTTTCACTTTGATCTCGTTTAAAAATTATATAAAAAAAAAAAACAATTTTTCATGCCAATAATAGGTATAAGCCGTAAAGAAAAGTATTCACTTTAAAACTATTGTCGTTTTCGTTTTTGCGGTGTAGCACCGGTGTAGTGTAAGCAGGAATAAGCGCCAGTCTTTGACAGCTCAACATCATTTGTTTGTAAACAAAGGTGCATCATATATCTACACCCTAAAATATTTCGGTGTACGGCAGTGTAGCACCGGTGTAGCTACACCGCAAAAACGAAAACGACATATGTTTGAATGAAGGTAATCGGATGAATAGAACAAGACTTATAATTGACAAAAGTTCTCAAAACATGGTTCCGAGAAAAACGCGTTTAAAGTTTTTCGCGTGACATGGGTCCGTTAGGGACGCTCTAACTCGAAAAATACGTATTGTATCGGAATATCCTTTGACACATATATTCTACACATGTGTAGTTTTCATTTTATGTAAAAAAAATCGATTTTTTCGACAAAATCTAAATGAACCTCCCCTTAGGATATGATTTTAATGTTGGAAGCATGACAGAAACTAAGCTTCTAAGAGGGTCTTGTATGTTGAACATATTTAATATGAATTCTACAATGTTCGAAAAAGCTTGGATTTCTTTTGAGAAGTTCCCTAATAATAAAAAAAACTACTGGAACGATAACCCAAATGGTTATACTATTTCACAAATGGTTTGGATGATACCCTAAACACGTCGTTAAGCAAAATAACCATACCAATTTCATTAGGGATTGGGGAGCGGCTTTTTTATTTCTATCCTTGGGGTAATGGACGAAAATCCTTACTGCAGCCAGGGAGTGGAACAGTAGGAGCCTTCGGTTTTCATTCCTATTACCATGGGAATTTTGCAATCCTCTGGAAGTAACTTTGGTTTTCTTACGGCGCACTTTCGGGGATTAACATTCTCGTTTTGAGGATCCGCGTGATTTCGAAGGTGCCACGCTGCAGTACCCAATATACTCTCCGAAGTAAACATCAAGTTCGTATGTTGACTAAAAACGTCATTGCTGTCTTTCAATAGTGTAAAGTGGAGTAACGCACATACAATCACTTAATTTTGTTCATAAAGGGCTCTCATTCATAAAATAATGCATGAAAGATTAAATTAAAATATCGGCTTCGTTTATCATATTTCCGTTTGTTCACGAAAAAGATAGGGATGACGTTTGTTTCGACGCATTATTTTTAAGCTCCTTAGTGTGTTCTGAAAAACACAACTGATTAGGAATTGAAATACTATTAATTCAAGAAAAAACTTTTTCGATAAGTTTAAATGATGCATTATAGTGGTTTACTACTCATTGTAGCATTGAAACTAAGTCCGATAGCAGTGGGCTCTCTTCTCTGCTTGTCTTGATCAAGCTTAATAACCTCTGATTGTCCTCAACATGTCGCTGTATGAAGGGCCATAAACGGATGAGGTGGATCGATAGGCAAAGTCGCCTATACGCATCTACGGGACAATAAAGAATCTCCTTCCAGCAACATGATCGCAAAATTGGTCAAAAAGACGGGCCCCCAAACAGGAAGATGCCCCAATTAGTGGGGAGAAGAGCCCGCCCTTTATCCACGAAATGTTATCAACATGGACTTGGCATTCCCACTCTTTCCGTCTAAATCGCTTCAATCGGGTTGGACCCTCCCTTCCCCTGTGTATATGTATTTAAATGTTTATTTATATGTTGTATATAATGCATCATTACTTATGCGAGTCGATTGTTATGATTGTATGTGTGTGTGTGTGTGTTTTTTTTTTTGACAAGGAGGAAACCTTCAAAAGGCCATCGTGCCACCGCTTGATGACTGGGCGCACAGTCACGGTGACACGGTGTGTGGGATTCTTACCGCACTAAAACCTCCTTAGACGCCTGCCCTTTTCCCCCGGAACCACTTGTCGTATTACTTCGGAGGGGGCCGTGCATTACGCACCTCACTTTACCTCACCTAATTGGCGCTTCCAGTTTGCTGATCGTCTCTCCAATTTGTGAGCCATTTAGCTTCCAGCGTTGCGTTCTACTCGCTTAACCCCGGTGGTGGATTTAGCCTACTCTGACGGAGAGTTCTCTCGACTTCGGCTTTCACTTCGCACTTGTGTGAGCACATTACTACTTTCTAGCTGGTCCTCTCGCCATTTTCGCTGCAGCGCTGACATGATCTGCGTTACTGCTCTGCTGACGGCGTTAAAGGTGCCCTCATCTCGACACATTTCTTCGACGACATTCTCCGCGCTAAGGGCGTGCATATCCTCTCGCACAGCATCAAATCTAGGACATTCGAAGATAACGTGCTCTGGTGATTCTTCCACATTCCCACACTCCGGACAGAAGGGAGACGTTGTGTGTCCGAACCGATGCAGGTACTTCCTGAAGCAGGAACTTCTTCAAGTGGAAGTTGACTTCTCCATGCTTCCTGTTCACCCAGGTCGAAAGAATCGGTATTAGCCTATGTGTCCATTTACCGTTCTCTGCTGCATCCCACTCCTGCTGCCACTTAGCCATCGACACCGTTCTCAACATTTTTCGTACTCCTCTGGTTTCTCTCCTCTTATAGCACTCGTAGTCCTCCGCCAAGGTGATGCCGATTGGGATCATACCGGCGATAACGCATACTGCCTCCATCGAAATGGTTCTGTACGCACTCACTACTCGCATGGCCATGAGCCGGAACGTACTGCTTAATTTCCTTTGGTTCTGCTTCGTTTTCAGCACTTCAATCCAGGCTGGACCTCCGTGCCTTAGTATCGATGAGGACATACTAGCCAGAAGACGCCTCTTGCTGCTGCTTGGACCAGAATTGTTCGGCATGATTCTGGCTATTGCGTTGATGACCTTCGCCGCCTTCTCGCAAGCATATTCGATGTGGCTATTAAAGTTTAGCCGGTCGTCGATCATCGCTCCCAGATACTTCAGCATGCGCTGCGAAATAATGGCGTGCTCTCCAACGGTGATTTCTGCCCGCTGCACTGCTTTGCAGTTACTGACCAACATCACTTCTTTTTTGTGGTGGGCTATCTGCAGCTTCGCTCCTTGCCTCCAGTTACCAATCATATCTATCGCCTCGGCCGCCAGCATTTCCACTTCTTTCAGCGTCTCACCGGTTACCGTCAAGACGACATCGTCTGCAAAGCCAACGATCTCAACTCCTTTGGGCAGCTTGAGCGTCAGCACGCCATTGTACATTCCGTTCCAAAGCGTGGGACCTAGAATGGAGCCTTATGGAACTCCCGCCGTGATTCTAAGCGATTTCTGCCCAGTGTCTGTCGCGTAGACCAGGACCCGGTTCTGGAAGTAACTACTTAGAATCCTGCAGAGGTAGTCTGGAACCCCCATTCTATGGAGCGCCTTGGCGATGGCCTCCCAGCTGGCGCTATTTAATGCATTCTTCGTAATAACGCCGCAGTATAGATTTCCTCTCCGCTTCTGTTTGGAAGATTTCTCGGCGCTGTCAATCACTGTCCGAATTGCATCCACCGTCGATCTCCCTTTACGGAATCCGAACTGCCTCTCCGACAATCCGTGTTCACTCTCCGTGCATTTCGTCAGCCTGTTCAGGATGATCATCTCCAAGAGCTTTCCGACAGTATCCAGCAAGCATATTGGCCTGCACGATGCAGGATCCCTCGGCGGTTTTCCGGGCTTCGGCAACAGCACAAGCTTTTGTACCTTCCACCTGCCAGGGATCTGACCCTCGTCCAGACATTTCTGCAGCACCATCCTAAACATGTTCGGGAACGTCTGGATCGCTGCCTTCAAAGCCAGGTTGGGAACTCCATCCGGGCCGGGAGCTTTATTCGCTTTCAACCCTTTCGCTGCTGCTATGAGTTCCTCGTTGGAGACTTGTTCAACGTTGTCTTCATCTTCCTCGCCATATGGTGTAGGTGCCCGCATAATCATGAACCATATAAGGAGGATTTCTCGTATTATTCTGTACAACTAACAACAATAAACGTACGATTTCTGCGATCGTACAAAAAACCATGAACTTACAGTGTCATAAATCGTTTTGAATATTCCATATATGGTAATTGGTAAAACTACCATATGCTGAAAGGGTGGTTAAGTATAATTACTATACACAAACGATGAATTACCCGAACAAATTTTCAGCGATATTACATCCCAGATGGTTTATCTGTAGTTCATATTTAGCTTGGAAAACGGTATGGTTTATCATTTACTAATAATTGGACGTCCAAACGGAACTGATCGCCATACTGTATTGCTTATCGTTATTGAATTTTAACATGACGACTGTGTTTTCAAATTTTTCTTCGAAAATAAAGCACATGATATATATATAGTTTTAAACCGTTTTATTGATTAATATGGCATGCACTTATCGGTAGCCGGATGAATTTAGTTACTTATTTACTTACAAAAGTATCCGGCAGGCTTGCCTATAGTTTACGGCTCCAAGAGGATATCGTTCAGTAAAAGCATCGTAAATAAAAAAAAAACAAGCTCCTCTTTGTGGCTGGCTTCAGGGCCACGTAGTTCAAATCGATCTTCTTCACGTCTGACCACAGTCTACCAGAATCGAACCGATCTTATCGAGCACTATTTTCAGCTGCAGCAACGGCCGTATGATCAACGAAAGATCGTTCTAAACCCCCAACTGATCCAAATCCAACTAAGTGTGCCGAAAGCGTAGCCATCGCTTGACTGGTCCAAACGATCTGTTGCGCCAGAAGGAGGCAGGTTTTGGCAATTTTTTGGTTCCCCAAAGAGCAGTAAATTCCTGGAATGGAGTGAAGTGATTCAGACAAAGAGCCAAGACGGCGGTCGACCACCTTGCAGATGAGCTTCCGTGGATCATCGTTACTGCAAAGACTGCAACAAATAAAAATAAATTAGATTATAGTGAAATTCATCCGAATAAAACACTCAATAACATACCCGATAAGTACTTGCAAGTTAACATTATTCCTGCATCATTTAAATGCTGTCCGGGAAGAAGTTCTGAAATCAACAGAAAGACAATTAAATAGCTATTTCAATTTATTTTTCTACAAAACAGAATCCTCCTGCGCATATTTTTATTAACTCAATATGGCGGTGTTCAACGAAAAGCAAAAACGGATCAGGACATCAAGACACCAATACTGATACTCACCGCTTAATAACATTTGATCGGATGATAACAGATAACATGCAAGTTAAAAAATTGGCGGAGTATTTGTGTCATCTTGTTGCATGGAGACTAAATGCCTTTGCTTGGAATACACACCATATAGTTACTTTTTGCTGGATCATGCAGTTGGAGTTTTCCATCATTTATTGAGACAGAATTGTTGGATATTGATAATAGAGTACTATTCTGCAACGATTAGACGTTCATTAATTGTATGTTATATCATAAATATATAATTGCTGATCGTACACTTGAAGCAACTTAAAGAGTGAGTCACAATAATATTACTTTGATTGAAGGATAAGACAAATCATCATGATGCTGTATAAGGTGATCTTACAATAAGTAGGTTACTGCTAATAGTTTTTGATTATGCGGGTGGCCAGGTCGTTGGGTCATGCTGTGGGAAAAGTCCCTCCACGATGACTTTCAGCTTGTTGGGACACATTTCAACTGGCATCATTGGACCTCTGATCTTCGCCATCACGACTCGGAATGCGTTGGCCCAAAGGGTTGGCATCGGCATCGCAGCACAGCTACTTGAAACTATTTGACTTGCTCAGCTTTATCTTTCGTTTCAGTGCAGCCCTAGCCTCTCGGAACACCACCCTACACTCCTCTCTGTCTGCTTCCGTTTTACTCTCTGAATGCGCCTTCTGGCAAAAGACAAGTCTTCGTCTTCCACTTCCGCTCGCTGACTTTCATCCTCCGCATTTCCACCGGTGTCCGTTCGCCGATACTGTACCGGATCGCCTGATGGTCACTATGGGTGTATTCTTCGCACACTCTCCAGTTCATATTTGCCATCAGCGACGTACTGCAGAAAGTGACGTCGATAATGGATTCCCTACCATCTTTGCGGAAGATGCTGATGGTTCCTTCGTTGGCCAGACTGACGTTCAACTTTGCCAGAGCTTCCAGCAGGCTATACCCTCTTGCGTTGGTACACCTGCTCCCCCAATCCACTGCCCAAGCATTGAAATCTCCTGCGATGACATGACGACTGGTCTCCGTCCAATGAGCTCTCCGGTGAGCCCATCTAGCATCTGGTGGAACTGCTCAATTGTCCATCTCGGGGGTGCGTAGCAACTACATACATAGATTCTATTGTTCACGAAACCTTCGAATGAGCCCACCACCACTTGTTGAATGGGATACCTGCCCAAGTCGCCATTCCTGCTCTATCCGCCACTCAGTTACCATTATCTAGAGGGACTCGATATGGCTCTGCAATGATTGAAACGTCGCACTTTGTTTCCGTTGTTGACTGCCACAACAGTTGCTGGGCTGTGTTGCAATGATTGAGATTTATTTGGATTACCTTCATTATTGCTGGTCCACCATCGCTTTCTTGAACTCTGGGCACCTGAAACTTCCCGTCACATGGCCGTTTCCGTCCTCCTTTCTGCAGAGCATGCACCTCGGTTGCTTTGTACAGTCTTTTGCCTCTTCTCTCCGAGTTTCCTGCACAGATCAGATCTGTCAGGGCCTTTGCAGTTTCTCGCCTGGTGACCGAAGTCCATGCATTTGTAGTATCTCTCCATTTTCTTAGATACCCGAGGAATAGCTTTCAACGGGTACACTGACCACCCAACCTTGATTCGGCCTATCTTCAGCAGCGCTTAGCTGCGTCCGAAGGAAGTCGTATCGACGCCGTCTGCGTGCCACCACACGCCTTCCTCAACCGAATTGCCATCGGTACGTCTCCCAGGTTGCATTGCACCTTCAGCGCACTTTTCAACTCGTATTCTGTTGTGATCTCGTCCAGATCCCTGCACTCGACCACTGACTCCTGGGATAAGGCTCGTTCGTCGTCCCGCCAAGAGATTTTTCGACGAGCTCCTTAAAAGCTGCGCTCTTGACCGTAGGATCCCTTTTCAGCTCAAATAGCATCTCGCCTTTCTGGGTTCGCCTAGTTTTCACCACGTTCTCGCCTAGTTGTTTCAACTCCGGATCCTCTCTCACTTTCTGGAGGAGTGCTGCGTAGAACGTTTTGTCCTTCGCCTCAACAACCAGAGCGTCACCCTTGCTTCTCTCCCTACGAGGTCTAGGCTTCTCCTTATTCTTCCTGTCTTCCTTCTTCTTCTCTTCCTTCTTTCTCGCTTCCTCTTCCTTCTTCCTCACTTCATCTTCCTTCTGTTTTTTCTTCCTCTCCTTCTGGTTCTCGACTTTACGTCACCCACCATTTTCTCCCATCTCCTTGATGCCTTCCTCGTCCTTGCGTTTTTTGGCCTCCTCCTCATCTCCTGGCGTGTCCCTATCTCTCTTTTCAGGATTTGTGGGTCCCTTCGGCGTCTCATGTGCTTCAGCCAGTCTTATGCTCTCCTTGGCCTCCCGGAGAGCCTTTTCGGCATTTTCGGCTCTTTTTCTCCACTCATGGAATTCCCGATCTGCCACTCTTATGCCGGATTTGATTCTAGTCACAAGGTGCTTGATCTCTTTGTGTACGTTGTTTTTATCCTTTACGAACACATAGAGATCATCGATCTTCCTCCTGACCTCTGTCATTTTTGTTCTCCCAAGCTGCAGTTCATGCTTTTTGCCACTGCTGGATTTCGGTGTGAATATTTGGCATGGCATCGCACCTAGCTGCTCTCCTTGGGATCCATGCTGTTCCACTTGGGGTATGCTACTACTGGAACTCGCTGTGGTCACCTGGTTCGACGCTGGTGATCTCTGCAACTTTCCACTTCTTGCGAACACGTTCCGTTTTCACTATCTGGCGTCTTGCCGTCGTCCTTCATATTTTTTGGTTTTTTCATTTTCATCTTTTTTGTTTTTTTGATTTTCTCCATTCTGATGGGTCCCCCCTCCGGGCCGCTATCTCCACTCGTTGTATGTAGTCTCCTATCGTGATCCCATGGTTATCTATGTAAGCAGGAAGGCTATGCTAGGGTTGACACGGTTGGCACTCCTGCCGGTTGACGAAGCATTTCCTCTATCGCCGTGCTATGGTTACCGCGCCAGAGTTCGCGTCGCACCCCCTCACTTTGCTATTGTCAGAAGGACAACATTGCCCAGGTTACACCACGAGGAGGTGTGAGGTAGGAACTTGTGAGGACCAGAGATAGAAAAAACGCCCCCTTGTGTGTGTGTGTGTGTGTGTGTGTGTGTGTGTGTGTGTGTGTGTGTGTGTGTGTGTGTGTGTGTGTGTGTGTGTGTGTGTGTGTGTGTGTGTGTGTGTGTGTGTGTGTATGTGTGTGTGTGTGTGTGTGTGTGTGTGTGTGTGTGTGTGTGTGTGTGTGTGTGTGTTTGTGTGTGTGTGTGCGTGTGTGTGTGTTTGTTTGTGTGTGTGTATGTGTGTGTGTGTGTGTGTGTGTGTGTGTGTGTGTGTGTGTGTGTGTGTCTGTGTGTGTCTGTCTGTGTGTGTCTGTCTGTGTGTGTGTGTGTGTGTGTGTGTGTGTGTGTGTGTGTGTGTGTGTGTTTGTGTGTGTGTGTGTGTGTGTGTGTGTCTGTGTGTGTGTGTGTGTGTGTGTGTGTGTGTGTGTCTGTGTTTTTTTTTTTTTTTTTTTTTATAGTAAGGTTTAGGAAAGCTTCAAGAAGCCTGGCCTGTAGTGAAGGTGGCACGGTGTGGTATCCACTAGTTGCCTAGTGCAGCTCCACTAAAACCCATTCCTTACTCTCTCCTCTGCCTGGATCCCCCCGGGACCACTGTGAAGCGACTACTTCGGGGGGTGGCTGTGCTCATGCACTTGTCGTACTCTCAGCGCTAGCTGGCGTTGCTAGATCGCTGCTCTTCTCTCCATTTACGCTGCAGCTCTGACATAATCTGTGTGACTGCCCTGCTGACGGCATTCCAAGAGTCCTCCTCTCGACACATTTCATCGACGACATTCTCCACGTTAAGGACGGGCATCTCCGTTCGCACTGCCTCGAACCTTGGACAGTCAAAGACCACATGCTCCGGCGTTTCATCGACATTGCCACACTCCGGACAGAGGGGTGACGCTGCGTGTCCGAACCGATGCAGGTATTTCCTGAAGCAGCCGTGGCCAGACAGGAACTGCGTTAGGTGGAAATTGACTTCTCCGTGTTTTCTGTTCACCCAGGTCGAAAGAATCGGTATTAGTCTATGTGTCCATCTACCGTTCTCCGTCGTGTTCCACTCCTGTTGCCACTTAGCCAATGACTCCACTCTCACAACTTTCCGTACTCTTCCGGCTTCTCTCTGCCTGTAGCACTCACTGTCCTCCGCCAGGGTGATGCCGATAGGGATCATACCGGCGATAACGCATACTGCTTCCGACGAGATGGTTCTGTACGCACTCACGACTCGCATGGCCATGAGCCGGAACGTACTGCTCAGTTTCCTTTGGTTCTGCTTCGTTTCCAGCGCTGGAACCCAGGCTGGACCTCCATATCTCAGTATCGATGATGACACGCTGGCCAGAAGACGCCTCTTGCTACTGCTGGGACCAGCGTTGTTCGGCATGATTCTAGCTATCGCGTTGATGGCCTTCGAAGCCTTCTCACAGGCATATTCGACGTGGCTGTTGAAGTTTAGCCGGTCATCGATCATCACTCCCAGGTATTTTAACACACGCTTCGAGGCTATGGTGTGCTCCCCGACGGTGATTTCCGCCCGCTGTACCGCTTTACAGTTACTGACCAATAACACTTCCGTTTTGTGGTGGGCTATTTGCAGCTTCGCTCCTTTCATCCAGTTACCAATCATGTCGATTGCCTCGGTTGACAACACTTCCACCTCTTCCAGCGTCTCGCCTGTTACCGTCAAGACGACGTCGTCCGCAAAGCCAACGATCTCAACTCCTTTGGGCAGTTTCAGCGTTAGCACGCCGTTGTACATCCCGTTCCAGAGCGTTGGACCAAGGATGGAGCCTTGTGGAACTCCCGCTGTGATCCTAATCGATGTCTGTCCCATGTCTGTCTCGTAGACCAGAACCCGGTTCTGGAAATAACTCCTCAGGATCCTGCACAGGTAGTCAGGGACCCTCATTCTATGCAGTGCTTCGGCGATGGCCTCCCAGCTGGCGCTGTTGAACGCATTCTTGACGTCGATCGTTATGACGGCGCAATATCGATCTCCTCTCCGCTTCTGTTTGGACGCCTTTTCAGCTCTCTCGACCACTGTCCGAATTGCATCCACCGTCGATCTCCCTTTCCGGAATCCGAACTGCCTCTCCGACAATCCGTGCTCACTCTCCGTGTATTTCGTCAGCCTGTTTAGGATGATCCTCTCCAAGAGTTTTCCGAATGTATCCAGCAGGCATATAGGCCTGTATGATGCTGGATCCACCGGCGGTTTTCCTGGTTTCGGCAGCAACACTAGCTTCTGTATCTTCCACCTGTCAGGGAAGTGACCCTCGTTCAGGCATTCCTGCAGCACCATCCTGAACATGTCCGGGGATGACTGGATCGCCGCTTTCAACGCTACGTTGGGGATTCCATCCGGACCGGGAGCTTTCTTCACCTTCAATCCTTTCGCCACTACTACGAGCTCCTCGTTGGTGATTTCGACGTTATCTCCCTCTCTTTCTCCGTACGGTGTAGGTGGCCAGGTTGTTGGGTCGTGCTTCGGGAAAAGTCCTTCCACGATGACTTTCAGCTTCTCTGGGCACATTTCAGCGGGCATCGTTGGACCTCTGATCTTCGCCATCACGACTCGGTATTTGGGGTTGGCATCAGCGTCTTGACACAGCTCCTTAAAACAGTTCGACTTGCTCTGCTTAATCACTCGTTTAAAAGCGGCCCTGGCCGCTCGAAACACTTCTCTTCGTTCCTCTCTGTCTGCTTCCGTTCTTGCTCTCTGAACACGTCTTCTGGCTCTGAGACAACTAGCGCGGAGAGTACTAAGTGCCTCGTTCCACCAGTAGACTGGACGCCGTCTGTTATTTGGCTCCAGTTTCCTCGGCATGGTCGTGTCACATGCTCTCACTAACGTTTCTGTCAGCTCGTCCGCATTTAGATCTACGGGACTCTATCCGCCACTCAGTTACCATTATCTAGAGGGACTCGATATGGCTCTGCAATGATTGAAACGTCGCACTTTGTTTCCGTTGTTGACTGCCACAACAGTTGCTGGGCTGTGTTGCAATGATTGAGATTTATTTGGATTACCTTCATTATTGCTGGTCCACCATCGCTTTCTTGAACTCTGGGCACCTGAAACTTCCCGTCACATGGCCGTTTCCGTCCTCCTTTCTGCAGAGCATGCACCTCGGTTGCTTTGTACAGTCTTTTGCCTCTTCTCTCCGAGTTTCCTGCACAGATCAGATCTGTCAGGGCCTTTGCAGTTTCTCGCCTGGTGACCGAAGTCCATGCATTTGTAGTATCTCTCCATTTTCTTAGATACCCGAGGAATAGCTTTCAACGGGTACACTGACCACCCAACCTTGATTCGGCCTATCTTCAGCAGCGCTTAGCTGCGTCCGAAGGAAGTCGTATCGACGCCGTCTGCGTGCCACCACACGCCTTCCTCAACCGAATTGCCATCGGTACGTCTCCCAGGTTGCATTGCACCTTCAGCGCACTTTTCAACTCGTATTCTGTTGTGATCTCGTCCAGATCCCTGCACTCGACCACTGACTCCTGGGATAAGGCTCGTTCGTCGTCCCGCCAAGAGATTTTTCGACGAGCTCCTTAAAAGCTGCGCTCTTGACCGTAGGATCCCTTTTCAGCTCAAATAGCATCTCGCCTTTCTGGGTTCGCCTAGTTTTCACCACGTTCTCGCCTAGTTGTTTCAACTCCGGATCCTCTCTCACTTTCTGGAGGAGTGCTGCGTAGAACGTTTTGTCCTTCGCCTCAACAACCAGAGCGTCACCCTTGCTTCTCTCCCTACGAGGTCTAGGCTTCTCCTTATTCTTCCTGTCTTCCTTCTTCTTCTCTTCCTTCTTTCTCGCTTCCTCTTCCTTCTTCCTCACTTCATCTTCCTTCTGTTTTTTCTTCCTCTCCTTCTGGTTCTCGACTTTACGTCACCCACCATTTTCTCCCATCTCCTTGATGCCTTCCTCGTCCTTGCGTTTTTTGGCCTCCTCCTCATCTCCTGGCGTGTCCCTATCTCTCTTTTCAGGATTTGTGGGTCCCTTCGGCGTCTCATGTGCTTCAGCCAGTCTTATGCTCTCCTTGGCCTCCCGGAGAGCCTTTTCGGCATTTTCGGCTCTTTTTCTCCACTCATGGAATTCCCGATCTGCCACTCTTATGCCGGATTTGATTCTAGTCACAAGGTGCTTGATCTCTTTGTGTACGTTGTTTTTATCCTTTACGAACACATAGAGATCATCGATCTTCCTCCTGACCTCTGTCATTTTTGTTCTCCCAAGCTGCAGTTCATGCTTTTTGCCACTGCTGGATTTCGGTGTGAATATTTGGCATGGCATCGCACCTAGCTGCTCTCCTTGGGATCCATGCTGTTCCACTTGGAGTATGCTACTACTGGAACTCGCTGTGGTCACCTGGTTCGACGCTGGTGATCTCTGCAACTTTCCACTTCTTGCGAACACGTTCCGTTTTCACTATCTGGCGTCTTGCCGTCGTCCTTCATATTTTTTGGTTTTTTCATTTTCATCTTTTTTGTTTTTTTGATTTTCTCCATTCTGATGGGTCCCCCCTCCGGGCCGCTATCTCCACTCGTTGTATGTAGTCTCCTATCGTGATCCCATGGTTATCTATGTAAGCAGGAAGGCTATGCTAGGGTTGACACGGTTGGCACTCCTGCCGGTTGACGAAGCATTTCCTCTATCGCCGTGCTATGGTTACCGCGCCAGAGTTCGCGTCGCACCCCCTCACTTTGCTATTGTCAGAAGGACAACATTGCCCAGGTTACACCACGAGGAGGTGTGAGGTAGGAACTTGTGAGGACCAGAGATAGAAAAAACGCCCCCTTGTGTGTGTGTGTGTGTGTGTGTGTGTGTGTGTGTGTGTGTGTGTGTGTGTGTGTGTGTGTGTGTGTGTGTGTGTATGTGTGTGTGTGTGTGTGTGTGTGTGTGTGTGTGTGTGTGTGTGTGTGTGTTTGTGTGTGTGTGTGCGTGTGTGTGTGTTTGTTTGTGTGTGTGTATGTGTGTGTGTGTGTGTGTGTGTGTGTGTGTGTGTGTGTGTGTGTGTGTGTGTGTGTGTCTGTGTGTGTCTGTCTGTGTGTGTCTGTCTGTGTGTGTGTTTTTTTTTTTTTTTTTTTTTTTTTTTTTTTTTTTTTTTTTTTTTGGCAAGGAGGAAACCTTCAAAAAGGCCATCGTGCCACCGCTTGACGACTGGGCGCACAGTCGCGGTGACACGGTGTGTGGGATTCTTACCGCACTAAAACCTCCTTAGACGCCTTGCCCTTTTCCCCCGGAACCACTTGTCGTATTACTTCGGAGGGGGCCGTGCATTACGCACCTCACTTTACCTCAGCTAATTGGCGCTTCCAGTTCGCTGATCGTCTCTCCAATTTGTGAGCCATTTATCTCCCAGCGTCACGTTCTACTCGGTTATCCCTGGTGGTGGATACAGCCTACTCTGACGGAGAGTTCTCCCGGCTTCGGCTTTCAGTTCGCACTTGTGTGAGCACATTACTACTTTCTAGTTGGTCTTCCCGCCATTTTCGCTGCAGCGCTGACATGATCTGCGTTACTGCTCTGCTGACGGCGTTAAAGGTGCCCTCCTCTCGACACATTTCTTCGACGACATTCTCCGTGCTAAGGGCGAGCATATCCTCTCGCACATCATCAAACCTAGGACATTCGAAGACCACGTGCTCTGGTGATTCTTCCACATTCCCACACTCCGGACAGAAGGGTGACGTTGTGTGTCCGAACCGATGCAGGTACTTCCTGAAGCAGCCATGACCAGACAGGAACTGCGTCAAGTGGAAGTTGACTTCTCCATGCTTCCTGTTCACCCAGGTCGAAAGAGTCGGTATTAGCCTGTGTGTCCATCTACCGTTCTCTGCTGCATCCCACTCCTGCTGCCACTTAGCCATCGACTCCGTTCTCACCATTTTTCGTACTCCTCTGGTTTCTCTCGTCATATAGCACTCGTAGTCCTCCGCCAAGGTGATGCCGATTGGGATCATACCGGCGATAACGCATACTGCCTCCATCGAAATGGTTCTGTACGCACTCACGACTCGCATGGCCATGAGCCGGAACGTACTGCTCAATTTCCTTTGGTTCTGCTTCGTTTTCAGCGCTTCAATCCAGGCTGGACCTCCGTACCTTAGTATTGATGAGGAAACACTAGCCAGAAGACGTCTCTTGCTGCTGCTTGGACCAGAATTGTTCGGCATGATTCTGGCTATTGCGTTGATGATCTTCGTCGCCTTCTCGCAAGCATATTCGATGTGGCTATTAAAGTTTAACCGGTCGTCGATCATCACTCCCAGATACTTAAGCATGCGCTTCGAAGCAATGGTGTGCTCTCCAACGGTAATTTCTGCCCGCTGCACTGCTTTGCAGTTACTGACCAACATCACTTCTGTTTTGTGGTGGGCTATCTGCAGCTTCGCTCCTTGCATCCAGTTACCAATCGTATCTATCGCCTCAGCCGCCAACATTTCCACTTCTTCCAGCGTCTCACCGGTTACCGTCAAGACGACATCGTCCGCAAAGCCAACGATCTCAACTCCTTTGGGCAACTTGAGCGTCAGCACGCCATTGTACATTCCGTTCCACAGCGTGGGACCTAGAATGGAGCCTTGGGGAACCCCCGCCGTGATTCTAAGCGATTTCTGCCCCGTGTCTGTCACGTAGACAAGGACCCGGTTCTGGAAATAACTACTTAGAATCCTGCAGAGGTAGCCTGGAACCCTCATTCTATGGAGCGCCTTGGCGATGGCCTCCCAGCTGGCGCTATTGAATGCATTCTTGACATCGATCGTAATCACGGCGCAGTATCGATTTCCTCTCCGCTTCTGTTTGGAAGCTTTCTCGGCTCTGTCAATAACTGTCCGAATTGCATCCACCGTCGATCTCCCTTTCCGGAATCCAAACTGTCTCTCCGACAATCCGTGTTCACTCTCCGTGCATTTCGTCAGCCTGTTGAGGATGATCCTCTCTAAGAGCTTTCCTACAGTATCCAGCAAGCATATTGGCCTATACGATGCAGGATCCCCCGGCGGTTTTCCGGGCTTCGGCAACAGCACAAGCTTTTGTACCTTCCACCTATCAGGGAACTGACCATCGTCCAGACATTTCTGCAGCACCATCCTGAACATGTCCGGGAACGTCTGGATCGCCGCCTTCAACGCCACGTTGGGAATTCCATCCGGGCCGGGAGCTTTATTCGCTTTCAACCCTTTCGCTGCTGCTATGAGTTCCTCGTTGGAGACTTGTTCAACGTTGTCTTCATCTACCTCGCCATATGGTGTAGGTGGCCAGTTCGTTGGGTCATGCTGTGGGAAAAGTCCCTCCACGATGACTTTCAGCTTGTTGTGACACATTTCAACCGGCATCGTTGGGCCTCTGATCTTCGCCATCGCAACTCGGTATGCGTTGCCCCAGGGGTTGGCATCGGCATCGCGGCACAACTCCTTGAAACTATTTGACTTGCTCAGCTTTATCTTTCGTTTCAGTGCAGCCCTGGCCTCTCGGAACACCACCCTGCGCTCCTCTCTGTCTGCTTCTGTTCTTGCTCTCTGAGCACGCCTTCTGGCTAGAAGACAAGTAGCACGGAGGGTGCTAATTTCCTCGTTCCACCAGTAGGCTGGACGCCGCCTGTTCGTTGGCTCCAGTTTTCTCGGCATAGTTGTGTCACATGCCCTTGCTAATAATTCGGTCAACTCATTCGCGCTTAGGCCCGGGACGCTGTTGTCTACCCTTAGAGCTTCGATGAAGAGATCCTTATTGAATGCCTTCGTCTTCCACTTCCGCTCGCTTACTTTCGTCCTCCGCATTTCCACCGGTGTTCGTTCGCCGATACTGTACCGGATCGCCTGATGGTCACTATGGGTGTACTCCTCGCACACTGTCCAGTTCATATTTGCCATTAGCGACGTACTGCAGAAAGTAACGTCGATAATGGATTCCCTACCATCTTTGCGGAAGGTGCTGATGGTTCCTTCGTTGGCCAGACTGACGTTCAACTTTGCCAGAGCTTCCAGCAGGCTATACCCTCTTGCGTTGGTACATCTGCTCCCCCAATCCACTGCCCAAGCATTGAAGTCTCCTGCGATGACGACTGGTCTCCGTCCAATGAGCTCTTCGGTGAGCCCATCTAGCATCTGGTGGAACTGCTCAATTGTCCATCTCGGGGGTGCGTAGCAACTACATACAAAGATTCCATTGATTTTGGCGATCACGAAACCTTCATATGAGCTTGCCACCACTTGTTGTATGGGATACCTGCCCATGACTTGTATGGCCGCCATTCCTGCTCTATCCGCCACCCAGTTACCATTATCGAGAGGGACTCGGTATGGCTCTGCAATGATTGCAACGTCGCACTTTATTTCCGTTGTTGACTGCCACAACAGTTGCTGTGCTGTGTTACAATGATTGAGATTTATTTGGGTTACCTTCATTATTGCTGGCCCACCATCGCCTTCTTGAACTCAGGGCACCTGAAACTTCCCGTCACATGGCCATTTCCGTCCTCCTTTTTGCAGAGCATGCACCTCGGTTGCTTTGTACAGTCTTTTGCAACGTGCCCCTTCTCTCCGCATTTCCTGCACAGATCAGATCTGTCAGGGCCTTTGCAGTGTCTCGCCTGGTGACCGAAGCCCATGCATTTGTAGCATCTCTCCATTTTCTTAGATACCCGAGGAATAGCTTTCAACGGGCACACTGACCACCCAACCTTGATTCGGCCAGTCTTCAGCAGCTCGTTAGCTGCGTCCGAAGAAAGTCGTATCGACGCCGTCTGCGTGCCACCATACGCCTTTCTCAACCGAATTGCCATCGGTACGTCTCCCAGGTTGCATTGCACCTTCAGCGCACTTTTCAACTCGTCTTCTGTTGTGATCTCGTCCAGATCCCTGCACTCGACCACTGACTCCTGGGATAAGGCTCTTACGTTCGCCGTCTCGCCAAGAGATTTTTCGACGAGCTCCTTAAAAGCTGAGCTCTTAACCGTAGGGTCCCTTTTCAGCTCGAATAGCATCTCGCCTTTCTGGGTTCGCCTGGTTTTCACCACATTCTCGCCTAGTTGTTTCAACTCCGGATCCTCTCTCACTTTCCGGAGGAGTGCTGCGTAGGACGTTTTGTCCTTCGCCTCAACAACCAGAGCGTCACCCTTGCTTCTCTCCCTACGAGGCCTAGGCTTCTCCTTATTCTTCCTGTCTTCCTTCTTCCTTGCTTCTTCTTCCTTCCTCCTCGCTTCCTCTTCCTTCTTCCTCACTTCATCTTCCTTCTGTTTTTTCTTCCTCTCCTTCTGGTTCTCGACTTTACGCCACGCACCATTTTCTCCCATCTCCTTGATGCCTTCCTCGTCGTCCCTGCGTTTTTTGGGCTCCTCCTCATCTCCTGGCGTGTCCCTATCTCTCTTTTCAGGACGTGGATTTGTGGGTCCCTTCGGAGTCTCATGTGCTTGAGCCAGTCTTATGCTCTCCTTGGCCTCCAGCAGAGCCTTTTCGGCATTTTCGGCCCTTTTTCTCCACTCTTGACATTCCCGATCTGCCACTGTTATGCCGGATTTGATACCGGTCACAAGTTGCTTGATCTCTTTGTGTACGTTGTTTTTATCCTTCACGAACACATAGAGATCATCGATCTTCCTCCTGACCTCCGTCATTTTGGTTCTCCCGAGCTGCAGTTCTTGGGATTTGCTACTACTGGATATTGGTGTGAATATCTGGCTTAGCCCAACGCCTGGCTGCTCTTCTTGAAACTTACTGCTGCTGCTGGAACTCGCAGTGACCCCCAGGTTCGACACTGGTGATCTCTGCAATATCCCACTCCTTGCGAACACGTTTGCTCCTCCGTTTTCACTGTCTGGCGTATTGCCGTCGTTCTTCATATTTTTTTTGGTTTTTTCTTTTTCTTCATTTTTATTTTTTTTCTCCAATTTTATCCATTCTGATGGGTCCCCCCTTCGGGCCGCTATCTCCACTCGTTGTATGTAGTCTCCTATCGTGATCCCATGGTTATCTATGCAAGCAGGGAGGCCATGCTAGGGTTGACACGGTCCTTCATGGGGGCCGTGTTCAGAGCCAGATCGGCGTAAGTCAGGAATGTTACATCTGAGCCTACTACTCACCAATCACCAATTGGTGACGAGTTTTGAACGTATCCGGAGGCCTGCCAAGGTTTTACCGGGACGGGGGCAGCCGCACTATTAGCCCACTCGCCATTTCAAGAAGGTGTCACCCTTCTTTACTTAGGGAGCAGAATAGCACGACTGTCAGCCCTGTAGCGTGGTATCCAATCCATTGTGCCGTGTCGTGTCCATAGTTCCATGCCGTATCCAGTATGCCGTAATAAGGATCTTACTGGCGTCGATCCTAATGTGCCGGTTGGCACTCCTGCGGGTTGACGAAGCATTTCCTCTATCGCCGTGTTATGGTTACCGCGCCAGTGTTCGCGTCGCACCCCCTCACTTTGCTATTGTCAGAAGGACAACATTGCCCAGGCTACACCACGGGGAGGCGTGAGGTAGGAACTTGTGAGAACCAGAGCTAGGTTGTCAACTCACCATTTGTAGCCCCTGTCTGTGTGTGTGTGTGTGTGTGTGTGTGTGTGTGTGTGTGTTTGTGTGTGTGTGTGTGTGTGTCTGTGTGTGTGTGTGTGTGTGTGTGTGTGTGTGTGTGTCTGTGTTTTTTTTTTTTTTTTTTTTTTTTTTATAGTAAGGTTTAGGAAAGCTTCAAGAAGCCTGGCCTGTAGTGAAGGTGGCACGGTGTGGTATCCACTAGTTGCCTAGTGCAGCTCCACTAAAACCCATTCCTTACTCTCTCCTCTGCCTGGATCCCCCCGGGACCACTGTGAAGCGACTACTTCGGGGGGTGGCTGTGCTCATGCACTTGTCGTACTCTCAGCGCTAGCTGGCGTTGCTAGATCGCTGCTCTTCTCTCCATTTACGCTGCAGCTCTGACATAATCTGTGTGACTGCCCTGCTGACGGCATTCCAAGAGTCCTCCTCTCGACACATTTCATCGACGACATTCTCCACGTTAAGGACGGGCATCTCCGTTCGCACTGCCTCGAACCTTGGACAGTCAAAGACCACATGCTCGGGCGTTTCATCGACATTGCCACACTCCGGACAGAGGGGTGACGCTGCGTGTCCGAACCGATGCAGGTATTTCCTGAAGCAGCCGTGGCCAGACAGGAACTGCGTTAGGTGGAAATTGACTTCTCCGTGTTTTCTGTTCACCCAGGTCGAAAGAATCGGTATTAGTCTATGTGTCCATCTACCGTTCTCCGTCGTGTTCCACTCCTGTTGCCACTTAGCCAATGACTCCACTCTCACAACTTTCCGTACTCTTCCGGCTTCTCTCTGCCTGTAGCACTCACTGTCCTCCGCCAGGGTGATGCCGATAGGGATCATACCGGCGATAACGCATACTGCTTCCGACGAGATGGTTCTGTACGCACTCACGACTCGCATGGCCATGAGCCGGAACGTACTGCTCAGTTTCCTTTGGTTCTGCTTCGTTTCCAGCGCTGGAACCCAGGCTGGACCTCCATATCTCAGTATCGATGATGACACGCTGGCCAGAAGACGCCTCTTGCTACTGCTGGGACCAGCGTTGTTCGGCATGATTCTAGCTATCGCGTTGATGGCCTTCGAAGCCTTCTCACAGGCATATTCGACGTGGCTGTTGAAGTTTAGCCGGTCATCGATCATCACTCCCAGGTATTTTAACACACGCTTCGAGGCTATGGTGTGCTCCCCGACGGTGATTTCCGCCCGCTGTACCGCTTTACAGTTACTGACCAATAACACTTCCGTTTTGTGGTGGGCTATTTGCAGCTTCGCTCCTTTCATCCAGTTACCAATCATGTCGATTGCCTCGGTTGACAACACTTCCACCTCTTCCAGCGTCTCGCCTGTTACCGTCAAGACGACGTCGTCCGCAAAGCCAACGATCTCAACTCCTTTGGGCAGTTTCAGCGTTAGCACGCCGTTGTACATCCCGTTCCAGAGCGTTGGACCAAGGATGGAGCCTTGTGGAACTCCCGCTGTGATCCTAATCGATGTCTGTCCCATGTCTGTCTCGTAGATCAGAACCCGGTTCTGGAAATAACTCCTCAGGATCCTGCACAGGTAGTCAGGGACCCTCATTCTATGCAGTGCTTCGGCGATGGCCTCCCAGCTGGCGCTGTTGAACGCATTCTTGACGTCGATCGTTATGACGGCGCAATATCGATCTCCTCTCCGCTTCTGTTTGGACGCCTTTTCAGCTCTCTCGACCACTGTCCGAATTGCATCCACCGTCGATCTCCCTTTCCGGAATCCGAACTGCCTCTCCGACAATCCGTGCTCACTCTCCGTGTATTTCGTCAGCCTGTTTAGGATGATCCTCTCCAAGAGTTTTCCGAATGTATCCAGCAGGCATATAGGCCTGTATGATGCTGGATCCCCCGGCGGTTTTCCTGGTTTCGGCAGCAACACTAGCTTCTGTATCTTCCACCTGTCAGGGAAGTGACCCTCGTTCAGGCATTCCTGCAGCACCATCCTGAACATGTCCGGGGATGACTGGATCGCCGCTTTCAACGCTACGTTGGGGATTCCATCCGGACCGGGAGCTTTCTTCACCTTCAATCCTTTCGCCACTACTACGAGCTCCTCGTTGGTGATTTCGACGTTATCTCCCTCTCTTTCTCCGTACGGTGTAGGTGGCCAGGTTGTTGGGTCGTGCTTCGGGAAAAGTCCTTCCACGATGACTTTCAGCTTCTCTGGGCACATTTCAGCGGGCATCGTTGGACCTCTGATCTTCGCCATCACGACTCGGTATTTGGGGTTGGCATCAGCGTCTTGACACAGCTCCTTAAAACAGTTCGACTTGCTCTGCTTAATCACTCGTTTAAAAGCGGCCCTGGCCGCTCGAAACACTTCTCTTCGTTCCTCTCTGTCTGCTTCCGTTCTTGCTCTCTGAACACGTCTTCTGGCTCTGAGACAACTAGCGCGGAGAGTACTAAGTGCCTCGTTCCACCAGTAGACTGGACGCCGTCTGTTATTTGGCTCCAGTTTCCTCGGCATGGTCGTGTCACATGCTCTCACTAACGTTTCTGTCAGCTCGTCCGCATTTAGATCTACGGGACTCCCGTCCACACGAAGTGCCTCAACGAACAAATCCTTGTCGAAAGCTTTCGTCTTCCACTTTCGGTCACAAGTTCTCGTCCTCCGTACTGCCACAGTATTCCGTTGACCGATGCCATATCGTATCGCCTGATGGTCGCTATGGGTATATCCTTCGCACACTCTCCAATCCATGTTTGCCATCAGCGACGGACTGCAGAAAGTAACGTCGATAATGGATTCTCGGCCATCTCTGCGAAAAGTGCTGCTGGTGCCTTTATTGGCCAGCATAACTTCCAGTTTTGCCAGAGCTTCCAGCAGACTGTGCCCTCTTGCATTGGAACACCTGCTTCCCCACTCCACTGCCCAAGCATTGAAGTCTCCTCCGATGACTACCGGTCGTCGTCCGACCAGCTCTTCGGTAAGTCCATCAAGCATCTCGTAGAACTTCTCAATCGTCCATCTGGGGGGTGCGTAACAACTACACATGAAGATTCCGTTGATTTTGGCGATGACGAAGCCTTCGTATGAGCTCGCAACCACTTCTTGAAT
Source organism: Ochlerotatus camptorhynchus (assembly GCF_037179485.1). Taxonomy (NCBI): domain Eukaryota; kingdom Metazoa; phylum Arthropoda; class Insecta; order Diptera; family Culicidae; genus Ochlerotatus; species Ochlerotatus camptorhynchus. Next base: position 110,981 of record NW_027040810.1, read on the forward strand.
GGGGTATCTGCCCATAACTTGTATAGCTGCCATCCCAGCTCTATCCGCAACCCAGTTACCGTTATCGGGAGGGACTCGATACGGTTCCGCAATGATTGCAACGTCGCACTTTGTTTCTGTTGTCGACTGCCACAACAGTTGCTGAGCAATGTCGCAATGATTGAGGTTTATTTGGGTTACCTCCATTACTGTTGGCCTGCCATCGCCTTTTTGTATGCTAGGCATTTGAAGCCTCCCGTCGTATGATCGTTACCGTCCTCTTTTTTGCAGAGCATACACCTCGGATGCTTCGTGCAGCCTCTTGCAATATGGCCTTTCTCTCCGCATTTCGGTGTGTGTGTGTGTGTGTGTGTGTGTGTGTGTGTGTGTGTGTGTGTGTGTGTGTGTGTGTGTGTGTGTGTGTGTGTGTGTGTGTGTGTGTGTGTGTGTGTGTGTGTGTGTGTGTGTGTGTGTGAATATCTGGCTTAGCCCAACGCCTGGCTGCTCTTCTTGAAACTTACTGCTGCTGCTGGAACTCGCAGTGACCCCCAGGTTCGACACTGGTGATCTCTGCAATATCCCACTCCTTGCAAACACGTTTGCTCCTCCGTTTTCACTGTCTGGCGTATTGCCGTCGTTCTTCATATTTTTTTTGGTTTTTTCTTTTTCTTCATTTTTATTTTTGTGTGTGTGTGTGTGTGTGTGTGTGTGTGTGTGTGTGTTTGTGTGTGTGTGTGTGTGTGTGTGTGTGTGTGTGTGTGTGTGTGTGTGTGTGTGTGTGTGTGTGTGTGTGTGTGTGTGTGTGTGTTTTATGGTAAGGTTTAGGAACGCTTCAAGAAGCCTGGCCTTTAGTGTAGTTAGCACGGTGTGGTATCCAATAGTTACCTAGTGCAGCTCCACTAAAACCCATTACTTACTCCCTCCTATGCCTAATTCCACCCCCCCGGAACCACTGTGAAGCGACTGCTTCGGGGGTGGTTGTGGCTAATTCGGAAAAAAGGCAGAGAGTAAATTGAATCATTATATTTTACTATCAAAGTTACCCGCAATATCTAAGATACCCCGTTTCACGGTACTTGCATTTTACTCAGGCACTTTTGAGCAAATTGCAACCACTCTCTCAACACCCTTACAATAACAAAACATAAATAACATCTTTTGTTCTAGCAATTTTTTGGATTTCAAAACAATACAAATAATAAAAGTACGAAAACCGTTTTTTACCGGTAATTTACCGGTATCATGTTTTCATTACCGAATTACCGGTTTTAAAAAATCACCCGGTAATGAAACCCCTAGTTGAGCATTCACAACCAGCAGCCACAAGAGTAAATCCAGGCCAAATAGCGAAAAAAAAAACGAATTTCAGACTAAACCCTATCTGATGTCTATTAAACTTTTCATAATTCAAGCCAAACAATAATGGATTAGGTCCTAAATAACATTGATCGATTTTCTTCATCGACTTTCTCTTTCGTTAATAACTTGGCTACAAAACCATGTTTTTGCGGTGTTACCCCCGTGTTATTAGATGCTAGATAATAGCTTGTAAAAAATAATAATGCTATAAAAAATCCCAATTTTTTGTCGAAATGCTAAAAAATTACTTCAATTGCAAAAAAAAAAAAAAAAAAAAACTTATTATCGGCGCCGGTGGTGTAGTGTAGTATTCTTTAGACTTAAGAAATCGTTTTCAGTAATAAATAACATACTCTTTGTGCATAAAACTTTTCCCGAATTTTAGTGAAAGTTGAGCTTCCACATTTTTTTTTTCAATGTTTAAGTTACCATTTGGAAAAATTTCAGAAATTTAGCATCTTTGACATAAGCTATAGAATAAACATGAGTATGTAAATTCTTAAAATGTGTTTTAGTTTTAATTAATTTTTTTTTGTTTTCTCTCTAAATTGTCCTGCACCTTATTCTCTGACGTGCACAGAAAAAAAATCTGAATTTTAACTATCTCGTAAAATCTCCCTTCGTTTAATTTCGAGCTATACTTGGCATAAAAACGAAATCGTTTACAAGCTATCATACAATATTGAAAATTTATGCGATATTGCGCTTAAATTTACACGAAATAATTCGTAAATTTATGTATAATCTAGCGTTAATTTTATGTGCGCTATATCTCGCAGAAATTTACATCAATTTTTCGAATGGTGTGATTTCGATAAATTTGAATGATTGCCAATACCGAACAATTATGCAAAGTTTGATTGAAATCGTAGAGGGTAAAATCTGATCGATTCATCAGAGGCTCATAAACAAGTACTGTAAAACGGGGTAACATTGATAGATATCTAATGTGTATTTAATTGGTGTTGCTTTTTTACGAATTCAATTTAAAATTCGCCGTTCACTGCCCACCACCCATCTAAAATAAACTGATATCACTTGTCATTCAAAATGCACTTTCCTTTACCGCCCAATATCTTTAGCTCCATTATTGAACTTTTACTGAAAAAGAAACGAAATACATAATTTGGCTAGAAATAGAGCGTTGTGAGAAAATTCACCTTTCATTTCAGTCGCGTGGCGATTGAAGTTTATATTGATAGTATTAAATTTAATAACAGTATTGTAACGTGATCTCATTTCTAATCTTTCTCCAAAGGAAGTTGAGAAAGATAAATAGAAGAAGTTAGTTACAAGTAAAGAGAACTTGGAATTCGATTTTGGAGCTTATTTCGTTCCAGATACCTACGTTATGCCCGAATGCGCTGAAAATCTAAACCCGCAGATTTTCACGCTGGTTGCATCCATGCGGTTGGTTGATCTCTTCTTCGTGGTATGTTTTGCACCCGCCTTTCATATATCTTATTTGATGAAAATTTTGTGATTTGATTTTTTGGGTAAAAAATGCAATTCCCACGAATGGAATGTACCCCAACGAGACACTTGAATGCAGAATGCTCATATTGAACGGTACGCGGTGGATTTTTTTCGTGCAAAGAAGGGGCATTAGTGTGGTTAGTTTTTTTTTAATTCGGTGAATCGAAACGCTACAATATGGTGATGTGTTTGGCTTTCTCCTATTTTTTTTTCTTTCTTTTTCACCTCCAGCTTATATACTCGTTAAACTTTCGAATGATTTTGCTTTCATTATAACTGCAACCGTTTTCTGATACAATTATTATTTTCCCCTCCGCTGAGCGCAATCTAAAGCAGCGGGCAACGCGAGAACACTGAATAGAGCACTTCGCTCGTCGATCGGTAAAAGTTTGAAGAGACCGTGATGGTACACCGCATTTTTAATTCGGATTTTCTGTGAAAGGCGTGTCATGGATGACTTGCGTGCATTTTGTGATTGTGTGATTTTTTCCTTTGAAAAGTAAGGAACGGATGTTGTCAACATTGTTTCTATCAACGTGTGACAAACAGTTATTATTTGGTGGACTTATGATTAGTCTGAACAGGTGTCGATCAAACTCTCGTGCTATTATCAATCGATCGAACTAATTAAACAACAATATAAAACTTTAATATCAGCGATAAAAGTTTTAGATACGGAAAAGTGAAGCATGTAGGGATCAATACCGATGCACCGAAGTGCTGAGACAACAATATGCAGAGCACTCGCTGAGATGTATTCAATGTTGAATTAATAATTCTAGTTTTTTTTATTAGATAACCTTGTCAGTAAAGATGCGATATACAACTGAAATCGGTGAAATCGATTCATGGCCCCATGAGATAAGATATTCTCTTGACTTCTCTTGACATATACATAATTAGACAAATATTAAAGAGTAGAACGGGGCAATATGAGCACTAGGGTGGGTCAAGTTTGTATGGTGTATCACAACCACCTTGCTGTCCACTACTCTTTCGATCTTTAAAGGTCCTCAAAAACTGTGTCAAATTAAGGATTTGAAATTTGTATGGGAAAAGGAATAAAACTATTTATTTAGTTGGTAGCCAAAATTAAAAAAAAGCTAATTTTTTTAGATTTGGAAATCTATGCATAACAACTGATTTTTTTTTATTAGAATCAGAATCAGAATTTTATAAAATTTTACACCTAAACATTTTCATTACCCTGAAATTAATGTTTTTTCCTGATTTTCCTTGTGGTTTTACTCTCGTAAAAAATTTCGTAGAAAACATTATTTAAATTATATTTTTTATGGATTCCTGAGATAAAATCTGGGAAAATCCGATAACTTAAACTAAAATTTTCTGGGAAAATTAACCACCTCTAATTTCTTATTTTTTATTTCGTTTAAAATTCGAAGATTTTTTACAGTATACTGTAATTTTTTACCGAATATGGAATAGCAGAACATACGGTGATAGATTCGGTTTTTTTTTACAGTACGTTCAGTAAATTCAACTTCACTCTTTAGCTGTCAAAGCTTACTGAACCGCACTGTAAATTTTACCGTTTTGATGTAGCATTTTGATGTGTTTTTTTTTTTTCATTTTGATTTGTTTTTTTTTCAGTATTTGATGGAAACAACACTTGGAGCATTAAAAACTTTTATTTTTTCCTTTTTTTTGCCATGAGATGGGGAGTGAGAAGGTTTTATGCTAGTGATTCTTCGAGAAACATAGAAACTTGACTCTACGTAGACCGGAAAAGGTTGACGATAGTAATAGCCGGTGATGTATACTTCGGTCACGTTCCAAGCTTGCTGAAAAAATGCATATTCATTTAAACATAGACCGATCGGTACTTACGGGCTGTACTTACCAAAAAGATCTCTAACCCCTTTTTTACAGTTGTCATATATTGAAGTATTTCTATAATTTTTCGGACATTAACACTTGAATAAATACTTTTTCCCACCGGAGATCCAAAGACCAACTTCAAAATGGCAGTCAAAGATTGAGTTTAACTGTAGGAAATCCGCAAATCTGCTCGGTATTTTAAAAAAATAAAGCACTTCATTCCCGTTTGTTTTCTGTAAAACTTTTTTTTACAGAACATACGTCAGACTTTTTTTTACAGTATTCCGGAATTCCAGCAATTTACAGTTTTGTTCAGTATTTTTTTCTACAGTATTTCGAGATTTTCTGTAGCTTACAGAAGTTCAGCAATTTCGATTACTGTAAAATGGTAAAAAAAAAATACAAAGCCTTCGGTAAACACAATGTTTTACGGGACGAATTCAGCAGAAAAAGTACCGAGGATAATTTAAGAAATTTGGTGTATAGGGTAGAGCGCTACTTCGTCGTAATCGCCCATTTCCGTTCTATCGATCAGAAAAGATCAATAATATCAATGATTTCACCGTGCACAAATCAATAATAGATTTATTCCGATGCGTTAGTTCATTAGCTACAACATAAATCCTATTAAAGCGCATTGTATGAATATTTACGCTCATTGTTCTCAAAACAAAAGAAGCGCTTCTAGCGCATCCCTTTTTTCTACGTTTCTACGTACGACGAAGAAAATCTAATTACGTTTCAATGAATTAGGACGGAATTGAAACTCGTAGAACGAATTTAGAATCAAGAAACAGTATTAGATTTTAAACAATATCTCAACAATTTGTGACTCTTTATCAAATCCAACGGTACGTATAGAAAGGTGAATAAATTTAGAAGTCATCTTTGACATACATATCCCATGTTTTGTTTAAACTCGTTCAGAAAAGAGAGGTAAAGCTCAGGTTGTGCTTAGTAGGACGGAAATTAGATCAAAAACCCTATATAATCTTGAACTCTACCTGTGCTACCGTTATCATATGAATAATGGTACTGCAAACACATTTCCAGATTTCAAAATCTGATGTTTCGAAATCTGGCGCGTATTTAGTAATATATGGAAATATGCATTTATGATTGGTTTATAATCAGATGGATCTCACCAAATTCTGCCTCCGAAAAATCACCGGTTTTTTCACTCGCGGTAATCGAAAAAATATCCGCGTTGTTTTTATAACCGAACACAACATTTTGAATCACATGCGAAGTTTTTTATGTCGTTTTCGTTTTTGCTACACTACACCGGTGTAGTGTAAGCAGCAATAAGCGCGAGTCATTGACAGCTCATGATCATTTGTTTGTAAACAAAGGTGTAACCGATAGCTACACCCTGAATTTTTTCGGTGTTCGGCGGTGTAGCATCGGTGTACCTACACCGCAAAAACGAAAACGACAACAATAAAACACTTCTTGGGTGGGCAAAGCACCAAAAACAAGCGAAAAGAAAACCCGGCCAACGCGACACTACAGCAACACAGCTACTCGAAACAAATTCTTGTCCCAGAGTTTTCACGTTAATTACAATATCACTAAAAAGCTTCTTAAAACGTGATAGATCCTAATTTACGCTTATCCACACGCGAAAACTAATATTTTTTGATTTGGTACAATTAAAAAATATGCAGAAAACAGAGGAAATCAGCGCCAGCGAAAACAAAACCATCCGTTCGCGGGCAGAGCCTACTGCGTTTTTCTAGTCATGGAACAACATCATTTAGGTCTATTTCGGATTTGAAAACGATTTTCACTCAAGTGCATACTAAATATTCCCTATAGATTAAGAAAAAATAAGAAACGTCGTCGCGGTTTCGAAGAAATTCTTGAACTTTTACCTTAATACGACCCATCAAGCGGCGCACAACGGTTTCGTCCTCTGTTGACGCTATTTTATCCTACACAGTTCGAAAAAGTAGTGTAAATTTCTGTTCAATATGATGCACATAAAAGGAGTGTCACATATCATATAAGTTTACATTATAAATCGTGTAAAATTCTGAGACTTTTCACGAAATGTTGCAAATATTGTATACAAAAGCCCATCTTTGTAAACAACATTGCTTACAAGTTGCTCGTTTAAGTGAAATGAAACACAAGTTTACGTGAATGAATATTTACATCACAATTAAAATTCAGAATTTTTTGCTGTGTACCAATTGTTCATCTGAGCTGCCGTTTTGAGACTGTACCTTTTACCTCCAGTTTCCTCTTCATAATGGCCCAGTAGTTTTCAATGGGCCTAAACTAGGGACAATTGGGCGGATTGGGGATTTTCGGAACACTGGACTCCGTTGTCATTGTACCATTGTTGTACTTCCCGGCTGTAGTAACAACTCAAAGATCCGGCCAAAATGTCACTGGACCATCAAGTGACTGGATGAAGGGCAGAATTCGATTCTGGAGACTGTACGTTTTGAGCACGCGCCATACGGTGTTTCTAAGAAAATTCAACACTTTAGCCAGCTTGGACGCGGATCACGGTGGATTTTACAGGTGACTTACAGACGAAAGATTTTTTTTCTACGCTCCTCTTGCATGGTGACTGTCTCCAAAACAAGAGCGTTTTATGAAATGAAAATAAGTACTTTTATTGTTATTGTTGTTGTCAATAAATAGACGTTAAAAGCTCCCGAAAACGTCCACTAGGAGCGCTGTAATAAGCAAAAGAGTTTTCAAATTGACTCAAATTTTGGAAGACTTATCAGCAAAATAGATATTTTTACCAAACCTAATATCCATCCCTTTTATGAAACATCCCAGTTATTTCTAGTGGAAGCGCAGAGTATTTCTCGGCTTCCAACAAAGCGAGTATCACGTCAACACATTCCCACCCATTCCTTTCTTGATCTGCATTCGGACCTGGCCGGCGCTACACTTGAAAAAATGACATGTGGTTCACATTTAATTTTGCGCAATATGCCAAACACATGCATTTCATGTGTGAATCTTATGATATGAATTAACTCATCAGCACTATAAAACCAAATATGACACATTTAGATTTCATGCGTCTCGTTTATTGATATTAACAGTCTCACTCATTACCGTAAGGTTGAAACATAATTAATTTAAGTGCCTTACATTTAATTAATAAATAGAATGTATTTTGAAACGAAGTTTTATTATTCAATGTTTATTTTCTTATTATGAAATATATGCTAGTTGTTCCCAGTATACTGTAAAGAATATTTCTGAAAAGAAAAAGTTAATCGGGATTTAATGGTATTGGGGGGAAGTATATTTTGTAAAATAACTTACTATACCCATTAATTTTCATCCTCTATATAATCGTTTCAGATAGAATTGACCCAAACCCAACATTAAACCCAATACGGCGAAAAATCCTGATGGATAAGGGAAAGAGTGTAAAAAAAAAATCAAACAAAAATGACTTTTTGAGCATTTCCTGGAATATGTCACTAAGTTTACATGCATAAATTTACTCTCTTGAAGCTGACTGGTTGAAAACAAAATATTTTTGTTTACTTTGCTAAGCAAGCATCCTATTGAAAGCAAGCATCAATGTGTAAAACACATTGAATCAATGTAGAAAACACATAAAATCATTATGATTGATCAATTGAACATGAAATTTACGTGCACATTTTTTTGAGTGCAGTATTACCTCCCAAGCAACATTGCTAGTTTTATCGAGGTTTTAAAGCACTTTACAAGTCTAAATCATTGTCTACAGAACCCTCATTAAACCAGAAATGTTTCTTGGGCTATTATGAAGTTTGATATCACCAGTTTTTACACATTGTGAATGATAGCTAGACACAAGCATAATCTATTGCGTCGGAGACGAACCAACCCAGGGCTGAAAGTCTCCTTAATAAAGATATAAAAATAATAATCTATTGATTATCTGTGATCAGGTGATCTGGCCATATCGGAGTAGCAACAGCGGGAGGTCAATCATGCTCATGCTCATGCAAAATGCATAAAAAAAAAACGTTCTGATGATATATACAAACGCATACGGTATGCATGCTAATTGTCCCTGCCAAAATGCAGTGTTTCGGACGGTTACTGGCGAACATGGAAAATCCTATTTTAATATCAGGATATGTATTTTTAAAGATGGAGTACGCCTCCTGCAAGTTAAACATTAAATACACCTACACCAGCGGACTCCTCTATTTGAGATCCATCTGTGAAAAACGTTCTTGCAGAATCAATATGGCCAAACTTTGCAGAGTATAATGACGGAGCAATCATAGGACGATGATGCTCTGGAATTCCGTGGATTTCCTGCGTCATAGATAAATCAAAATTCACTGAATTACCGAAACACGAAAACAACTACACGATTGGGAATATTTCTTGAAGGGCTGACATCCTGTGTTAAATACAGGTAGTACGAAGTCAAAAAACATGTTTGAGGATTTAGCTCCAGAAGCTTCTCAAAGTTTTCGATCACCAGTGGGTTCATTACTTCGCAACGGGTGAGGAGCCTCACAGATAACTCTGAAAAACGGACGGATAGTGGCAACATGCCCGCCAGCACTTCGAGACTCATAGTATGAGTCGAGTGCATGCATCCTAACGCGATACGAAGACAACGATACTGGATCCGTTTCAGCTTGATGATGTGCGTTTTAGCTGCCGACTGGAAACAAAAACTACCATATTCTAGAACCGATAAAATCGTTGTCCGGTACAACGTCAGAAGATCTTGTGGATGGGACCCCCACCACGTTCCGGTAATTGATCGAAGGAAATTGATCCATTTTCGTCTCAGATACTCAATGTGGGATCTCCAGGTGCATTTGGAATCGAACCAGACCCCGAGATATCCGATGGTCGATGGCGTGGCTGTCTTAAGCATTTCTACAAGACCGCCTGGAACGTTCCTTAAGGGAGCCTTTCATTTTGTCCTCGAGCTGTTTGTACGCCGGGCACGACGAGAGAGCATGAGGAGGAGTTCCGTTGCAGTACACGCATTTTGGTGCAGTAGCTGCGCAGGCGCTATCCTCATGCATGTTGCCGCAGTGGGAGGCCGTATGTCCCAACCGCTTACAATTCTGGCAGTTCATGACCCGAGGTACAAACAACCGCACAGGAAGACGAAGTTTTCCCAGCTCGATGTATTGAGGAAGGGCAGATCCAGAAAAGGTCACCCGAAACGAGTCTGTGGGGGTAAAACTCTTTTTACCCTCGCTGAGCGTAACTGATTTCATTCTATGAACGGCCAGTATATTTACCGGAGGAAGCAAGGGGTTCTTGAATCGGCCAACCGCTTGCTTCTCCAGTATCTCGGGGTTCAGGCTCGCCTCAGTGACCACGCATTCGATCTCCACATCAGAGGCTGGAATGTACACCCTATATTCCAGTGTGAAAAACTGGGAAACAGCAATTTCATTGGTCTGTTTCAGGTTAGCGACGACCACACGAAGTTTGTTGTGCCTAACCTTCGTTATTTCGGTCACGGCAGAGAATCGCTTTGTCAGATCATCAGATATCTGAACAACATTCAAGGGTTTGTTTTTGGGCTGAAAATAGACAACCCATGGGCCAGTCGAGTCATTCGGGTAGGCCTGCAATCTGGTGCTTTTCTCAGCCTGCCCATTGACAGACTGAGACGACGAACCAGGGATGAAATTATAATTTTTCTGAGATGAATGGTCATCCATGTCGTCTTCCGACAAAACATCCATTTTGTTCTACTAGTGGGAACGCAAAACGCTATCCCACTGAACTGATGTTTAAACTCGCACAGGCACAATACACAGAAAAAACTACAAACACAGAAATACAAAATGAAAATTTAACTAATGGGGGAGGAAAAGAAACAAAAAAAAACAAAAACTTATCTGATAATCCTATACTACTACCACCGAGCGTTATATGTGTAGGCGTTTACACAGATGGCTGGGAAGCGACGCGCAGCGTGGATGACCTTCGTTGTGGTGCACTTGATCGAAGCTCGGTACTCAGCGCACACAGGCGCACGATGATTGATGAACGATGTAGATGTAGAAATGGGTGCTCACACTCGATGATGATGATACGTGAGCAGGTATGCGTGACCACGCAACGATGATGCCCGAATTGGTTTGCGAATTACCAATAGCACGGATTAATCTTTCCGAAAATGACACTTTCTACTAAAAAAAAACTCACTTTTTGATCAATTTAACGGGAACTATGCCAGGAGTCACTTAGTGAGAAAAAACTGATAATTTATATCAAGCGAATACCGAGAAAGCTTCCAAAACAACGGAGCGCGAAACAAGTCGACCGTACTTCTTGTTAGGACGCAATGAGATGTCTTGAACGAATTTGAAAGCACTTAACTGAAAAACCAGCAAGTAATCATCCAGTAAAATAGATTGGCAATCATTTTACTGGAAGGACAGTAATTTTCGTTTGTTTTGTTTTAAAGCAATTTAAAGTCTCATTTTCATCAGAATACATGCACAGTTTATTATATGATAATACTTTTCATGTGCTGAATTTTGGTTGCGCACATTTATGCCGAGAATTCGATGCTGTTCTATAAACTCTTGATGGAATTTGAAATTTGAATAAAATTTCGCCTGACTGTAAAAATAAAAAAAGGAGCTGCTATACAAAGTTGATTAATGTTTTTTTTCACACTTCATGACGCCACGTTAATGATTTTCTTGTGATATTTATTTTATAAATTATTCAACCGACTTAAAAATAATCACATAACCTCAGGCATAGCTCGTAAAGCCCTATTCAAAGTGAATTTGGACGCATTCAAGTGATCATAACTCAAGAATTACACAACATACACGGTTGATCAATAGGTTAAGCAAAAGGGTATATTTATTCAGCTTTTAAACGATATATAACAAGTTATTACATTTCACCGTTTCAAACGAACTGTCGCACTTTACTTGTGATCGATGCCATCATGGTGACACTGTACCGGCGAACTTATTCCACTTTACTTTAAACGCATTTGTTGTACATTTGTCACTTCTTTACCGCATCCTCGAAGTTTTCGCTTGACAATTGCCCAATATTTTTCGATCGGTCTGAACTCAGGGCAATTCGGAGGATTAATCTCTTTGGCGACGAAATTAACATTGTTTGCAGCATCTCATTCTAGTACCTCCTTAGAGTAGTGGGAGCTGGCTAGATCCGGCCAAAACATAACGTTGGTCTTGTGTTGCCGAATGAAGGGTAAAATCTGCTTTTTCAGACACTCTTTAATTTAAACCTTCGACGTCATTGTGTGAGATGTGATGAAAACCTTGGTTATAAGGCCACAACTGCAGATTTCTTGCCAAATCATTAGTTTCCGAGCAAACTTATTAGCAAAAACAAATTTATACCAGGAAGGGACATCCCCACGACCAGTTGCCAGGTAAAATTTTCGTCCGGTGATTTGTTTATAATCCATTTTGACATATTTTTCGTCATCCATTAAAATACAGCCATCACATTTTGTCAAAACTCGTTCGTATAGTAATCGTGCTCGCTTTTTGGCCACTAAATTTTGTTTCAGGGAGCGATTCGGATGTTTACTGGTACAAAAAGACTTATATCCTTCTCTTGAAAGGATGTTACGCACGGTGGAAAAGTTGGAATCGTATTTCTTTGTCAAATCACGTATGGAGACACCTGGGTTGTTTTTCACGTACCTCAACACCTTTCTCCTCAGATCTTTGTCCCTAGTGCCACTTTTATGATAGATGCGCTGTGCTCTATCCACACTCAGAGTATCCTTGTAACGTTTGATTACAAGACTCACCGTTGACTTTGGGAATTTTAACACTTTTGCTATTTTTGAGGCAGACCACGAAGGGTTCTCTAGATGTTTGTGCACAATTAATTTTTTTTTCAAGTTCCATGATCCGTTATTTCGGGATGCGTCGACCAATCGACAAAAACTTTTCATCAATGTCTTCGTCAATGAAACATCAACAAATGCCTGTCAAACGTTTTTTGTTCCAGCCACCAGGGGCGCGGTGGTGTATTAAACCGTGCGTCCAGATTTACTTTGAATCGAGCTTTAGCAGCCAACGATAGAACCGAACTTGATTTTGACATTTCATTCTCATAACTGCTATTTTGCTATTTATTTCGCTAATTAATAATTCAGATTACTAGTTTTACAGCAAAACCTGGTTTTGCTGGATACACTTCAGTAATTCATTTTGCTGGAACTCGAATTCAAAATTTGGTGTGCAGGAATGATGTCACGGATTTTCTGGGAATAGCCCATTACATCTACCTCGTCAAAAATAAGTTTTGCAATTTCGAAGGGAAATAATTATGGTGGTATGTACCAACCAATTTTTTTTCTCGAATTAAATCCCGTACACGAATGTCGAATTGTTTTGATGTAAACGTCAGTGTTGATCAATACCATCTTCAACGAAAATCTGGCAGATCCTTCAATTAGGGCGGGATTTAGTTAATCCGAGTTGAAGATTACCGCCATTCGTATTCAACTATTGAAAACAACTAAAAATTTAGTAATCGTAAGTTTGGACCTTGTCTGTAACTTGATCCAAACAAAAATATGCATTACTTAAATTAATGATGAAAAATAAACTTTGTTTGTTTATGTGAAAAAACAAAAAGATGAAAATATATATGTATTTTTGATATTTTGTAAATGCATTATTTTAGAATAGGGTTTTTGATCGAATTTCCGTCCTACTAAGCACAACGCGCACTTTACCTCTCTTTTCTAAACGAGTTTTAACTAAAAATGGTATATTTCTGTCAAAGATGACTTCTAAATTCATTCACCTTTCCATACAAACCGTTGGATTTGACAAAGAGTCACATATTGTTGAGATATTGTATAAAATCTAATACTGCTTCTTGATTCTAAATTCGTTCTACGAGTTTCAATTCCGTCCAAACGCATTGAAACGTCATTAGATTTTCCTCTGCCTACGGATAAACGTAGAAAAAGGGGATTCGCTAGGAGCGCTTCTTTTGTTTTGAGAACAATGAGCGTAAATATTCATACAATGCGCTCTAACAGGATTTATGTTGTAGCTAATGAACTAACGCATCGGAACAAACCTACTTTTGATTTGTGCACGGTGAAATCATTGATATTATTGATCAATTCTGATCGATAGAACGGAAATGGGCGATTACGACGAAGTAGCGCTCTACCCTACTTTATATAATCGTTCATTCTGAAGTTATGCGTTTGATTATAATTCATAATGAACGATTAAATCAAGACTTGAAATTCTTAGTATTCTAAAAAAAGTGCATTTACAAAATATAAAAAAAAAATTCATCTCTTTGTTTTCTCGCATAAACGATTTTTTTTCTATGAGACCCTCTTTATATACTCACGTAGAAGTCTTTAGGTACAAATTGTTATCCCTTACATTTAATTAGAAAAAAGAAGAAGAAGAAAGAAGAAGTTTGTGCATACATTTATTTCCATGCCCGGAATTGTAGGTAACAGTATTCATTTATTTTAATATTTTATTTTTTTGCTTTACAAGTTTTACAAGCAGTTGTCATTCTCAATGTGCTGCCGAACGTGTATCTGCTAACTTGTTCAACCCACTTAGTTTGTTTGACGTTGCTTACTTTCTTCCGTCTGGAGCGGAATGGTACAGATTTCGCTTTCCATAGGTAAGACAGTCAGCACCCTTGAGACATGATCTGCCTACGAATGTTTACCTCCTGCCTAGTTTCACAGCATATATGCATGATATGTGGGTATCAAGGCGATGGTGATGCAATGCACATTGAATTGCATGTGGAAGAATTTAAAGTGATGATTTATTAACTTCTCTTTAAATTGTGCTCTTTCTACATTGCTTGTATAACTTAATAGAATCCGTCTGTGTTTTATCCAAATGAAATTTTGCACATCTTAACATAAGTATAACATTGTTGTCGGCCAGGTTATGCACTGAGCAATGACAATGACAACACTGATGAAACATTGTTAAGCATAGAAATCTCTCTTACCCTTTTTAGATGCAAAAATAACAGGAATCGTTATTATGAACTGGGAGCTTCAAAGATTGACAGAAAACTATACACGAAACTTGTGGCCATTGGTGAACATTTTCCGAACATTTTTCACCACCTTTAACATTAATTAAAGACATGAGTCTCTGTTCAAATGCAATTTTAATATGTATCAATCACACTTATATGGCTATTATTTTTGTATTTGTTTTATTCCGATTGCCCGAAAGAGCAAATAATAAAACAATATTTATTTATTTTTGTAACATTTTCAACAACCAAGTTCAATCTATTATTAATCGCCTAGAATTTGTCATATTTATTTGCATTATAAAGGGTGTTTTATTGAAATACAGACATGTTTCTGTTAAGTTAGATTCAATATTTCGAGCAACTACTGTGATATCGCTAGAAGGTAGATTATTCTAAGTGAGGAATTTTAGACACCATGCAATTCAAATTAATGCGTCACATATATTGGTTGCATGGAAACAAATCTGATGATGAAATGGTGCTCGGTTGTATTATTTGTAATTGGATATTGAGTTAGCTACACTCGACTGCTCACTTGTTTCTACGAATGACCAATATGATGCAAAGAAAAAAAGCCGGTAGGCCATTCAACTGGATCACCACTGCTAGACATGGCAAAAATCATTCAACATTGTTTAAAGGGGATGATCGTGATTTTTTTTCTGAATGTTCAAACCTCGTTGCATGTTTCTTTATGCTAATTCTTATCAGGTTCAAACTTGAGGTGGTCTACGAAATGCACGTTCCTATTTAGTTTTCGAAGCTTTCTCTTGATATATCATGTGGAACTTTTCCTAAGCTTAAGCGCTAATCATCGTTTGAATTGTAGCATCTTCCCATGTGCTTAATATCTGGGTATCGTGAACTCGATCGATTTTATGTTTTAAGTGAATGGGAAAACAGATTGAAAAATTTTCTCAGTTCCTAATCAATTTACTAAACTTCAATGTCACATATACAGAGCAGTACAGTCCATTTCTGATGGTGCAGGAGTGTCAATACGATTCAGAATCGAAAAACATGAACCTGTGCGATAAGGGGCTGTCCATTATTTACATAAGCAGATATTTTAGAACCCCTTCCCTCTGCGTAGACAATGGAAGATTTAAACTTTATGAGGAGATTTTTTGCGTAAAATCTAATATATTTTAAATTGCATTAATATTGCTCAAACATTCATTCTAGTCTCCTCAGCCACACGTTGTTAACATTGAATTGCCAAACATGGCATTGCAATTTAATTACAATCACACATAAATGTATGTATGTTTATCCTTTAAGTCAGAAAATGTCTGTGTGCGTGTGTTTTTAAGTAAGGTTTAGGAATGTGTGTATATTCAACCTAACCCCCACTGGCCGGCAGTGGTATTATGGAAGAAAGCTATCTGCAATTTCTCGTTTGCGGTAAATGCAGACACTTTTAGTCTGGGAGTTAGAAGGTGATAGCTCTATTGCAGATCCAGCAACCCACTTCAGAATGTCTGGAAAGTCACACCCATTCCGAGGTTACTTTCACTCACAATAAGCCCCGCATATATGCATCACCGTTATCCAATGGATATTGGTATTACAAACACACTTCCAGGTTCGAAAATATTCTTTTCATACCTGGCGCGTGTTTGGTTTAATTTTGATATTTAATATATAAAGAATAATTGGCCCAGTCTAACCATTTCCGCTGGTCTGCCGCCGTTGATTTATTCTTTTGAAATACCTTGTACTTTTGCTAACGCATTTTCAAGTAAGGTTTAGGAATGAATAATAAGCCTGGCCCTGTACTACGGTGAGCACAGTGTGGTATCCACTAGTAGCCTAGTGCAGCTCCACTAAAACCCATTCCTTACAAACTCGTCTGCCTAAATCTCCCTGGGACTACGCTCCTCTCGAGTCTCGACACATTTCATCGACGACATTCTCCACGTTAAGTACGGGCATCTCCCTTCGCACTGTCTCGACCCTTAGACAGTCCAAGACGACATGCTCCGGCGTTTCATGGACGTTGTCACACTCCGGACAGAGGGGTGACGCTGCGTGTCCGTACCGATGCAGGTATTTCCTGAAGTAGCTGTGGACAGACAGGAACTGCGTTAGGTGGAAGTTGACTACTCCGTGTTTTCTGTTCACTCAGGTCGAAAGAATCGGTATTAGTCTATGTGCCCATCTACCGTTCTCCGTCGTGTTCAGCATTACTAAACTATCACGACAAAACGGTCCTTTTCAGGACCACCATAAATTGTTACTGTTTAAGAGTTAATTTGCTTTGAACGTTCGCTCGCCTTGCTGCCAGCCACATCACCCCCAAAGATCTTTGATTATGTACCCAGATACAAAACGTTTGTGGTCAACACTTCAAATTCAGGTAAAGCTTTCTCTAGAACGCTAGAAAAAAAGCAAAAAAAAAACTCGAATTTTTATGGTTGATCGCGAATATCTCGCGATTGGAAAAATTTAGCAAAGAATTTCCTCCAATCAATTTTCACTTTTACTATCTTTTGAAAAAGCCAAAAATTCCATGCGTTTTGTGCACGAAAATGCGTTATAAATAAAATTGGACCCTCTTGTGGTTTTTTAAGTCCAACTTTATGCCATGATAACTTTCAAAAAATGTTTTTGCACGAGGTTTTTTTTTTATTTTTTGATATCTTTTCCAATATTTTTATAATAATCAAAACGTAATTATTCTTTTTTTTCGTAGCGGCGAACTTCTCCTTAAAGTAACAGTGGCACAACTACACCATATTGGCAATTAGCACAGCGTAAAGCATGGCCGGTCTAAAAACTTGTTTAAATATTAAAAGTTTGTTCTTCAGGCAAAGTTTGGATTTTCTGTTTTTAAGAGGATACAAACAATTTATATAGAGGACATGGATGTAATGTCGGCCTAAATGCCCCTAATTTGGGCCCATACATACATTCAGCGATCGACTAAATTTTCAATAGCGACCAAAAATATCCATTAGTACCGTCCCAATCCCAATTGCAATGACGCGTTCATCTAGAGGGGTTCATAAAATTGATAAATAGCAGATTTTTAGCGATGGGCCCAATCTTAGATCCATAGGCCAACATTAGAACCTTTTACCCTATGTGCCCTCAATGTGACTTTTAAAGGTTAATTTTTAGTCAAATACTAATCCAATATATTTCATTTGACTTTACCAAGAAATTGGAACTCCATTCATAATGACTTTGTGACTAAAACTAGGTTTTAAAAATGAAGAAAATCATAAATTGAGTTTTGGAAGCGTTGGGAGAAATCTTCCATTTTTGTAAATAAGAAGAAAAAATATCTTAACTTTTTTTAAACTTGTAGCTCTACAACTTGGGGAGGTGGATTGCCGGATCTGTTCTCCATGACATTGGTTTGCCTTATGCAGAATGTATATTATTTTGTATACAGTGGACGGGTTCCGGGTTGTTTTATGCTATTTTGAATCAAGTGAGTACAAAGATGACGCAGTTTGGCTTTAAAATGTATGGGACCATTCCAGTTTAAAAAGGTTCTTGGACACTTTTCATAATTTTTCTTGATTTCCGTTTATTCCCTTCGAGATCGTGCATTATTTATTGTTCGGTGAGTTTAGATTTTGCTCATTTTGAAACATTGTTCGGAATTCCGGAAAACATATTCCGCAAAGTTAATTTGTAGAGAAAATGAAAGTAAAACTGTCTCCATCTTAATTCGTTGTGTTTGAGTCCATACCGTTAGACTAATAAGACCCAATTGAAAAATATTCAAATTGATTGTCAAAAACCAACGAGAAATATGAAGGCTTTATAAACTCTGTTCCCATCTTACGTAAAGACTTAACCGAAGTTATGAATATCGCGCAAAGTAGAATTTAGTGACGGTACAAGTGCTTCACGTCTACGGGTAAGAAAGATCGTCGGTCGCCACGGCTTGTGCTGGTGTAAGGGGGCCGCCGTCTCCATCACAAGTGGTGTATTGTGATATGAAGTGCTCGGCTGCCTCATACAACCGTTTTTGCTTACTGAGTAGAAAATCGTGAGATCAAACCCAGGCTCCATCATAATAAAGAGTTCCATAGTCATAATGCTTGCTCATCGTGTTTTGTGAAAATTTTCGTCGTTTTCGTCGGTGCCTGGTTTGAATAGCAATAACAACTCGATCATAAGTGGTATGATATGATATGAGGGGCTCAGTGGCCTGAGAGTGACTTTTTTTGCTTACTGAGCAGAGCATCAAGAGTTTAATCTCATGCCCCTCCACATTCAAGATTCGTTAGTCACTTTTATTTTTATTTCTTAGCTCGAACCAATCATCACTGTAATTTAGCGTACCCGTTTGTTAAAATGAACCTGAGTCGAGTTCCGAACGCCTTTGGATACGGTTGTGTGTTAAGTTCGTTCTCTGTTTTGTGCGTGCATTCGCTTTCATAGTTTTCGGCTGCATTTGCCGGATTAGCGGTGGCACTCTGCCTCCCGGACGGTTATACGTGTGTTTTCTCGCTTTCCGAGAAGTTTTAGAATCGAGAAAGAAAACATGATTCGTCATGTTTGCAAAATTGCAAGCATCAGTAGATTTGGCGCTGCATGGTTTGATTGTTTCTCCCGGACCAGAAATTTGTGGCATCGCGAGTGAAAATTTTAATTTCTGTTTATTTACGCGCTGATGAGAACGGCGCTGATCTATTGTCAGGGTTTTGCGATGAAAAAGAAAAGTGAAGAAAAGTGATATTTGGTTGTTGTGTGGTTGGAGTGGAGGGAAAAAAAATATGTGTGGGAGCTTAGGGAATGCGCTCCCGGGTGAAGTGATTTGGTGAGTACGTTCCAGTTGAAGATTGTTGACAAGTGTATTTGTGGTAATGCAAATTATGGTTTAGATGACGCATGGCTTCAAACATTTTGTGTATCCAAATAAAACATATTACATACTAAATACGTACAGGGCATCGTCTGCTGACCATTGACGCGGGTATATCGTGGGAGTCCCAGGTACCCGGTTCAAGCTTTAGTTGGCGGCGGTGGCTCTTCTTGACCTTCTACCCCCTGAGTAGTTAGTGTGAATAAGGGCGTCTATGTGATGTTTTGCTGTACCTGTTGTGGACATTTAGTGCATCCTGTTCCCTTAATTTGTTGAGGACACCCTGTCTTGCCTCAAAAGTTACCCTTTTTGAAGTACTAGTCTTCACAACATAAAGGGCACCATTACGGAGCATGAGATTTGATCAAATTATTCGCAGTTCTACTTGTCCAACGCCCCCGGCTGGGTGAGGGATAGAGGATGACACACACACACACACACACCCGTTTGTTAAAATGAACCTTGCTGCATACTTAACCCTTTTATCCAACATCCCGTGATTGTTTGACCTGCATTCGGACTCGGCCGCCGCTGGTATTACCTAATTTTAGATCACCAGTTTTTACACATTAAGGATGATTGCTAATCCCATGCAATCATCTGTTGGATCTCTGTGTAATTACTGCTGATCTGGCAATATCGGAGTCCACGGGCGGTCAATCATGCTCATGCTCAGTAGGCTGTGGATTTTTGACGTTTTCGGTAGAGTTCTCAAAAAAGTTGAAACAAACAACTTTTTCAAAGATTGTTTTTTTGCTAGGATGCTTATGTCAGGCTCATCGGAATGGCTTGATCTGGAATTAAACTAATTATGTCAAAAGAGAGTCCTGTTTCCTTTGCATAATTTTGCACAAGACACCAAACCTCCAGGATGCATGAGTGGAGCGCTACGATTTTTGTTTAACCATTCAGCCCCAGTGTTGTATGCTTTTCCCTAGATCAGAGTTCAGATCAGATTTCTTGCGATTTTTTTTCAAGCTCTCTCGCCATGAGTCTGCCTCTGCTGCCATGTCTTTCTGGGTTCCAGTCTAGCGCTAACTTGCAGATCTAGTTTCCACCTTTTCGTAGATATTTCTTAAGCTTGCAAAGGCATACGTGGTTCGCTCTTGGTCCCGCCGTCCGAAGTTGGTATCTGGCTGCCTAGATATAGGAAACTTCCAATTTTCTAAATTCTTATTTTTCTTCTTCTTAATTCCTTTATTTAACGTTGGTCTCTGTTCCGCCATCCCATTAACGACAATCAAATATGTAGGGAGGCAGCTGCCACACCTGCGTAGGATAGCGCACCCATCAACATCACACATGGGCCGGAGACCAACGGCTTACTTCCCTTCCGAAGGAAGATGTCAGCAGAGATGTGTATGCTTTATTTTTTATTTTTTTCTTTATTTAGGAGATTTTCAGCCGTAGGCTGGTTCATCTCCGATGTGTATGCTTTAGAAAAATCCCACCGACCTTGGCTGGGATTGAATCCAGACCCATTGGGGTGAGAAAGCAGTCATGCTTACCACTACACCGTCGGCGCCGGCTCTCTACTGCTTGCCGTGTTACTGTAAAGTTTGAAGGGTTGCTCGTTTTGATATCAATGTCGCTAATAACGTCGGAAGTCGACACTTGTTGGCACCACTATATCAATTACAGGGCTGATAGCGGGTCACTTTTTAGTGACTTTGTCACTTTTTTGAAGGTGGTCACTAAAAAGTCCCTATTTTCGACAAAAAGTCACTAAAGTCACTTTTTTCGCCATTCCCGCTTGAATTGCAATGTAAGATTCCTAGACGATACATCATCAATACACTTTTATTTGCGATTTCGCACCTTTGAGGAGTCCAGATTTAACTGCAAATTTAAATAATCAGGGTGGCCGGGACTAGATTTTCAGGATACAGTTTTTTTTTTCATTGATTTATTTGATAAGGCTCAACCGAATTAACTTTACAGAGCCGAGGATTCTTGGTCACTATACAATACATCTTAAAACCAGGGTTGCTTCCACTCACTTGCTATAAAAAAATGTTTTTCGGAATTATAAAATCATTAGATGTTATAATTATGTTATGTGCTTGTAAGTTAAAAGAAGAGGTTGTAAAGTATGTGTTTGACACATAAAACCTGTCAATTTCGCTTTCAGAGTGTTACAATCAGCGATTTTATGATTCGTGAGCGTTCACTCAGAGTGAGCGCTCGTGAGTCGTAAAATCGCTAATTGTGACTATCTGAAAGCGAATTTGACAGGTGTTATATGTCAAACACTTGCCTTTCAACCTCATCTTGTATTTAACAAGTACAAAATATCATTATAAATTCTAATGATTCCAAAATTCCGAAAATCATTTTTTTATAACAAGTGAGTGGAAGTAAGCCTGCTTAAAACTATAGTCAAAAGGTACAACCTTGAATAGGATTGAATACAAATTTTAATGAAAATTCATAACAGCTTTTGACTCTAATTCTTAGGGAATTATGAGAAAAAATGGACGAGGATTACACCATGATCATTCTGAGGAGAACTTCAAGATAATACAAAAGAGGACATTCTGAGGATAATCTAAAGAAGATTCTGGGACAAAAGAATCCTAAGCATATTTCTATGTGAGTTTTCGGAGAAATTATAGAATTACAATTGAATATGAGTATAATTTCTATCGAACCTCAAATGAATTTGGTCAAAAATTTCAAGAGGGTTCTGACAAATTTTGTGGAGAAATTTAAGCAAAACTGAAAGTATTTTTTCAGGTGAGAATTTCATAGTTGTGAGTTGAATACCAAGGAAAGGAGCCAAATTCAACGGTAATTCCAACATATATTCAATTATAATTTTAAGCATACTTCCAACGGATTTCTTAGGAATATCCTTGAAAAATTCTGAGTTAAATTTCAAGTGAATTTCGAGGAGCATTCTAACGATATTCCGGTGTTATTTTTTTTTCAGATAATTCAAAGAAGAATCATTTAATATTTTAAAACGCTATCTTGCTTCCTCATTTCGGAAATAGTTCTAATTATTAGGCAATGTCTACTTATTAGGTAACTAAGCAAAAGCGGAGCACCTTCGTGATGCAAGTTAGCAGATCGCATAAAGATTATCATAGTTCATATCTAAAACGCGTAACGTGTTAGAGAATAGATTTATTCTAAACTTTAATGCAGGAGACCATAATAATTTCAAATATGGTAAAATACCTCTGTTATTGAAAGTCGTGTTACACAGTGTTGTTAGTTTTTAATCTAGTTGTGTAAGATCTTGCAATATAAACTTTTGACGAATGCGTACAGATATGAAATCAATGTCTACCTTTTTTGGATGAATAACAAATCAATTTGCACGATTCTATTTCTGGAAGTTTTCTGATCATGTTTAAGTCACATTTAGGTAACTTTTTAAAATGATTTTGGTCACTTTTTAGTCACTTTTTTAAATGATTTTAGTCACTAATTCACTATTTTTATTGCTTAACACTGCTATCAGCCCTGCAATTACTGAAATCAATTAAAATTTGCAAAATAGGTAGAATTTTTGGCAGTTGTTGTAATCGCCCCGAATGCAGATTGAATTTTGAATTTTAGCCCTTAGCACAAAAAAGCGCAGAACAAGGCTACATTTTCTGAAAAGTAGACAAAAAATCTAAACTATACATTCGATCTGATCGTTTTATACAATTGTATTAACATGTTCCATGAACGTTCAAGAGATGAACTAGCCTTCGGCTAGCTAAAAATCTATAAAATAAAGATTTAAAAAAAACATTAACGTTGAAAATAAGTAAAAGTATTTTTTTTTTCAGTAGTTTACATATTAACATCACATTTTATTTGACATAGGGTTAACTACCCCATTCCCGGCCTATTAAGCACAACCCGCACTTAGTCTTTCTAGCGTCGTTTAGCACCAGAAGTAATGTTATTATTACAGATGACTTCCAAATTTATTTACCTTTCCAAATGTACCGTTAGTTCTGATAAAGGATCGCGAAATATTCGTTTATTGTTAAAAATTTAAAACTGCTTCTGGTGGCTCAACTTAGCCTACGGGTTTTCTTATGCCTATAAGCCATTGAAACGCCATTGGGATTCGCTTTGGCCTATCGAACGGAGAGAAAGATGAATTCGCGTGCGCCTTTTGTACACTTCAAGTGCGTCTTTAGTTTTCGTGATCTTATTTTGCGTTCAACACTTCGTCTTGCAGCTTTTGAATAGAAGCATCGTAGGTACCAAACGTTTGTTTGACACGTTCACGCCAAAATCATAGATATATTTGATGTTTTGTGTTCAATAGGCCGGGAATGGGCGATTAGGCTGAAGTAGATTTTCCCCCTACTCAGCTTTGAAAAATCATCAAGAATGTCATATTAGTTCAAATTGCTTCAAAATTTGTTGAGAGTATATCCAAACTATACACTGTCATTAAAAATATGCAGAACAATAAATAATATAGTTGATTGTTTAGGTTTTGGCCTTTCGAATACTGTGTCATGTGTTCAAAATTTCCTTTGGCAACTCACAATGAAGCGACATACTATCTTCAAAGGAAAACATGCGCTCTATTTAAGAACTTTTTTCTGAAAACAATTTCCCTAAATTGTATGAAATTTTTTTTTTTGCTGAATCTATCATAGAACTTCGGGTTTACTTTTTATAATTTGACTTTTGAATTACTCTTGTACGTAAATTTTGAAAAAAAATATATGCCATATAACGCCATTATTCCACGGGATAATGGAACAATAAAAATAAAAACAAACATTGTAGGGTTTTGATCTAATTTCCGTACTACTTAGCACAACCCGCGTTTTACCTCTCTTTTTTGAACAACAAAATTATGTCTGTCAAAGATGACTTCTAAATTTATTCACCTTTCCATACATACCGTTGGATTTGATAAAGAGTCACACATTATTGAGATATTGTTTAAAATCTAATACTGCTTCTTGATTCTAATTTCGTCCTACGAGTTTCAATTCCGTCTAAACGCATTGAAACGTCTCTAGATTTTCTTAGTCCTACGGATAAACGTAGAAAAGGGGGATTCGCTAGGAGCGCTTATTTTGTTTTGAGAACAATGAGCGTAAATATTCATACAATGCGCTCTATTAGGATGTATGCTGCAGCTAATGAACTAACACATCGGAAAAAAAACCTAGTATTGATTTGTGCACGGTAAAATAATTGATATTATTGATCTTTTCTGATTGATAGAACGGAAATGGGCGATTACGACGAAGTAGCACTCTACCCTACATGCTACCAGTTTGAATTTGAAACAATCTCAAGATAAGCGACTATATTTAGTCAACAATTTTGTCTAAATTATGAATACGATTTCAAGCGTGCTTTACCCACAAGGGAATCAATATATATTAGCTATAGCAAAATGGAAGTGCGTTATTATTTTTTAAGGTTCGAAAACACTGATAAACTATTGCGCCGAATGTAAGAACGATTTATCATTGAAGCGTGCGGTTCTGAGTTACTCCATGAATGAATCTAAAGCCGTTAAATATACTTAATAATAATTAAAATGCCGCTCACAGTGGCTTGGGTATGAGCACACGCGTCCTAAAAAAAAATGTTTGCACCAAATTTGGAATCATGATGTCATCTACCGTCGTTGCTTATGTGAAGAGCGGCAGAGCTGTGGCTTTTAGATTTTTCAGATGTTATGTAGATTATCGGTGGTGTGAAAGCAATTTGAATGTACTTCTACTCTTTTTGTTTTATTTTCACTTAAAAGTGAACTACATCATAATTCTTGTTTGCAATAGTTTAAGAACGTTTTAATCTCAATTGCTAAAAGCATCATGCTCTTGTGTATGTGGTAGTTTACAGATGTGCTGTTTAATTTTGTTCGTCGCTTATACCCCATAATTGGATGCTATTGCCATCGCTCAGTAGGTAGGTACGTACGGAATTTTTTGCAATGATTCATGATTTTTCTCTTTTCTGCACTCCCACTCTCTTCGTCTGGATTCTCTTCCTCTCTTTTGTTGGCTCTCAATTATCTCTTTTACTCTCTTCTGGGCTTGTTCCGGTTAACTGAATTTCATACTGTATGTTGAAATGACTCAGAGCCGAGCGTGAGCGAAAATCACTCTGAAACATCCAGCGTGCTGCTAAAGACTGAAATGCAACTATTGTTAATCAAAAAACTGTGCTTTATTCAGTCTGTCCTGAAAATTTGTACAGTTAACACATTTTGTAAGTCGCTACTCTTAGCGGATATTCGTTGAACTCTAAAGTGCATCCATTTCCAACAAACCGATTTAATCTAACGTTTAATGGTGTAATAGCAACTTGTGGAGGTTTCTCAATTCCTCATTCAATACTGTGTAACTAGAAGTGTTGCTTGCAATTTACCGGTGTCTCTGTTCATTGTAAAGATTGGTCGTGAGTTAAAGTTGTTCACTGTGTTCAAGATTCTGAAATTGAAAAGTGTTAATGTGAATTTGTGCTGGATTAATATTCACCTACGTATATGATATGCAAGTGTATGAATGCCAGTGATCTGTTAAATTGAAGAAACCCAGAAGGACTGTGAATTCAACAACTCAGATCATCTTAACACAAAGGATAGTGCAAAAGTCGGGCGTTTCCAGTTTTTGCCATAGCGACGAATAATATAATAAAAGAATAGTGTAAAACCGGGCCATTCATACATTGCACAATTGGAGTTTTATTGAGCGAGGAAATATCTAGTAAATAGGTAAGTTGATCATCATGATTTCAAATTTTATTGACTTTTTCCGGTCTAATACCTTGTATTTGCGGCCTGGTGTGTCATCTCGGTTGGAATTCTGAACCCCTGGATGTATCGCAGTGAAATTATAAATAAAAGATTACTTCATTCTCGTGGAATCTCACACTGCTGTGTGCTTGCCGAAATTAACGCCTACAGTCAGCGCTACATTTCATCGAAAAAAGTTGCTCATATAAGGCCTACTATGGGTTGCATTCGTTGCCAACTAAGGGGGAGCATCGAATAAGCGAGTTGGCATGCAGGGGTGTCGCAAACACATGTTTTACCGATCGCCTGAAGTAGGGGATTTGTTTTGTGACAAAACTGTGTTATTTGAGAAGCATGACTCATTAGAAATGTAAGTTTTGTGTAAATTATATCTTGCTGGCATACAAAAAGGAATAACGATCAGGACTTTCGAGTAGTACTACAACTTGATGTTTAAATACAATTGCTTTGCTGATTTTTCATATTTCTTGTTATTTTCTGTTGTAATTATCGACAAAACTTTCATTAGAACCTTTTCGAATGCTAGGCAAATTAAATAAATGCTTATTATAAAATATGTGCTCGAAAAAAATTTAATTTAATTTTGTTAAAAATCGTTATTTTAAAATTTAAACCATTAACGCCACGTGAATTGGACGCGTAAAACGTGTTTGACTCACTTCTAGGCATATGCCTACCCCGGTGCACTATTAGATCCAACGGATCAAAACGAATCGAATTTCGTGCCTCAGTTTTGTTGCGCAGATTCGTTGAGTTTTCACCATTTTCAATTCATTTCGTTCGAGTCTCTTGCTGAGTAACCTCTTTTCCTTTTGCCACTTTCTCCCATTTATCTACCCATTCCATTAAGCGGCTCTGAATTTCCCAACATGCGATTCGTTCAAATCCGACGCCGAAATTATCGTTAGTAGTATTTTCTCTTGGTAAATTTGATGACGGCAGACAAAACAATACACTTTTAGGTTGGTGTTCGTTTTGCGGTTCAACCTTATCTCACATTTCAGCTCATTTAAAATAACAAAAAAATAATAATTGAATCAAAACGTACATGTCAGGGGAAACACTGAAGCTACTATAATAACATGTTGAAAAACTGAACTTTCTTCGTTTGTAGTGCTCAAAAAATTTGTTTCGCCGTGACGTTTTGTTTCACTGTTCTAGGGTTTGCATACCGCATTCCCCTATAAGGTATGACTTATAAACGGCACTTTTGAATACCATATAAGCGTGACTCATGAATGATTATCGTCCTACACGAAGTAGTTCTTGTTCTTTATCTTTTTTCCATTTCCCAAGCGTTGACAGACGAGTAGTCACACGGACCCCGTAATCTCAACGTTCATGGTTCGATCCCTGTCTGCTCCTTTCAATCATTTTTTCAACAACATTATTTCTCATAAGGCAAATCACAATAAAATTTATAGCGATTTTTTGTGGCTAAAAAGCATAAGGCAAACTTGTGAATTTCGGAAGTTCCTTTCGTTGAGTGAGGTTATCTGCTACACTTTCGGTGGACGCAAAATTGTCCCATGTCTATGGGATTATGCTTCCAGCGGTAGTACAGGCAACCCGAAAGATTTCTTAGACTGGACTGGAAATCAAACCCGCCGCCTCCAGCTTGGTAATACTGTACCTTTACTGACTAGGTTATTTCAGCCCTGCTCCCCTGCCCTGCAGATTATCCCTTTAGCTTATTGAATATCTGGTTTGCTAACAGAGCAGAATTACAATGAATATCAAGTTCTAGTCTTGTTAACGTTTTTAGATGGTTTTGCTGTATGTAGTAGGTTTGCCTTAAGGTGGTACGATCCAGCGTCCTTAAAACATAGGCACTGCACTGCCACAGCGATTTCAGTTTTTAAATTTGCATCACCATTGTCCCCTGTAAAATGCGAAGTGGTATCCTTGCTTCTGGGTCGTATCACCTTAAAACCTCGGATAAATTCCATTATCGGCGACACGTCATTTTAAAACATGTACAGTTGTGTTCAATATAATAGCAGCGCATGCCGATTTCCATTCAAAATGGTCAACTTTGACATGATGTAAATTTGTTAACTTATCATCAATTGAGCTGAAACGTTCGCCACAGAACTACAAATATGTTCAATTTTACGATTACAAAATACCAAATTTTTTGAAGCACCTGTTGGAAAGCGAGACACTAGGTAAAATTGTTCAAAATAATAGTAGTTTTTGTTTGGTTTTGCTGAAGATCGATTACTTCATTAATTTACTAAAAAGGTTGCACCGCCGGTGGTGTAGTGGTAAGCGTGATTGCCTCTCACTCCTCAATTCCTGGGTTCAATCCCAGTCGGCGCCGCCTTGATTTTCTGAGGCATAAAATCTTTGATCACGCCTTCCTTCAGAAGGGAAATAAAGCCGTTGGTCCCCGGTTCATGAGTTAGGTAGATAGGGTAGGTATGTAGGTAGGGTTCAGGTGTGGAAGCTGTCTCTCTGACGTCGGTAGCATAGCGGAAAACAAGATCGATGGAGAACAAATCAAGGAAAACAAATACTAAAAAGGTAATCCAGAATAATTTTAATTGTTTTATCTTGTTTGAATACCAATGAATTAAAATAAAGCGTTTGTTTATAATCCAGTAGTAGCAGTGTGAAATTTGGATGATAAGAAACCAGGCCATTGAAATACGGTTATACTTGTTTCATCTTGTCTTATGACGCTTCTTATGCGAGCATTTTGCCGGATCTCAATTTGTGCTCTTTAAAGCGCTTCCCCAGTAATAATTGAGAACTTTTTTTTGTGAATTTGAATATTGTTTGGCACGCACACTGATACTCCGGGGAAGTCGAGAAAAAAAATCCAATTACACTGCGTCAAAAAGGAGTGTTTCTTTCAATTTTATTTGTTTTGAAACATAACATTTTTTTCATAAATATAATAATAATATGAGTACCGTGCCGATTCAAATTTCGGACACTTTAACTCGAATTTCGGACACTTTTAAAAGTTGATTATCTCGGTCGAATATGATCCACATGTCTTGTAAATTTTAAATTTTTTTGACTAGTGCCCTCCACGATCATCTAACATTATTACTTTGTTTCTAACTGGATGTAATATTTAATTAAAAATGAAAGTGTCCGAAATTTGAATCGTCCGAAATTTGAATCGGAACGGTATCTACGACAGTAATATTTGACCATATTTGACTTTCTGAGTTAAAGTCTAGGTTCTCTAAGATACCCAACTTGCATAAATATCGTTGCATTTGAGGGGAGAGGGGCACAGGATCTTATCAGAAGCAGGAGGGCTTAGCAAAATACGCTACGATGGGAGTCTAAAATTGTTCTTAAATATGCTACGTCATTTATGGATGGTCCCTAACGATAATATAGGGCTTTCAAACATTATATTAGCCTTATATTGCAAAAAAGGAAATCAGCCGGCTTGTTGATTACATGGTTAGGGGCTGTTCATAATCTACGTAGACCGATTTTAGGAGGTTTTGGAAACCCCCCCCCCCCCGCGTTAACAATCGTCCATACATATTTTTAGAAATTTGTATGTACCGTTGATATTTCTCAACCCCCCTAAAAGGTCTACGTAGTCTATGAATAGCCCCTTACTTATGCCCTAGTGCGCCTTATTCCTCGGTACCTATTTAAAAAAAGTGATTTGTTAGGCTGTTTCATGCGAGGGGCAGACCACTCATGTATTTTAGTTTCATCCAAACGTATTGGGGATACGTATTGATGCGTATTGATGAATTGAAATGCATTAATGCCATTTTGTGTAATAATTAGTATTTTACGTAATGGCGATTATTTATTTGTAGACTATGCTTTAGACGTGTAATGAACAATATTTACTCGCAGTTTTACGTATTTTTAACTATTAATGTCGTGTTTGTTTACATTTGTGTATGAATGACATTTGCGAACTAAAGGCATCACGATGCGAGCCACGTATTTAGCAATTCTCGCGGAAACCAGCTCATTAGTTTTTCGAGGTTCTTAAGTATTGGAGGATTTGAATTACTATATTTCTAAAAAAAAATCTTGCATAATATCATAATGTTTGCGTACCATCGAAATCTCAGGGTTTTCATATGGTATGTTTAGAATTTTTGACGGCCATATTTGAAATAGATTTTTTTTTTTTCGAAAAAGAAGTTTTTAATTAGTTTACCTCACTCTAATTTAAAAACTAAGCCCACCATTTGAAAGCTGAAACTTTTTCCTATTAAATACAAATACAGAAGTAGAAAAGGCTAATATGATCCCTTATTTGTGATGATTCGTGTTCTTTTTTTCTGTTTCATTACGAAAACCGAAGTGCTCAATCATAAATTGATATGTATCTTATGGGAAAATGTTTCAGCTGTCAAATGGCGTGCTTCGTTTTTAAATTGATGAGAGGTAAGCTTATAAAAAACTAGTTTCTTCGATAAAATCCAATATAACCGCCAAAAATTCTAAATATACCAAATGAAAGCCCTTACGTTTTCCTTTCGTATGGAATGCAATGATTAGGGGTTTTGCGAGAATTTTTACTGATTTGTAGGTGAAATGGCTCTAATTTTGGCCTATGGTTCTATAGATTGGGCCCATCGATAAAAACGTCTTGTTAATCAATTTTTGACTGTAGGTATTTGACTAATGGAACCTGTCAATCTAAGAGAGTCTCAATCACCGATTTTATGATCGGTTAGTACATATTCACTCTTCATGAAGAGTGATTACTCGCCGATCGAAATTAAACCAATCGCATTCAAGAACGAAATTCATCGCATCATGATTAGGCATGAGCATTTCCAGGGCAAAAAATGAATAACAGAGTCAACCTTCTTCGATTTGCATAAAACTTTGCCTTATTGTTTGTTATGGCCATTCATTCACATTTGAGTTGAAATTCGGCCATCGGTAATCTTGCAAAAAAATTTAAAATGGCGTATTCGATATTTGTCAAAAAATCATAACTCGAAAATTTCACTTTCAAACGAAAGACGTCTGAGACAAAATTGTGGGGTGTCACTCATATCAATAGAAGTAAGGCTTCAAACTGCAATAACTTCGATGTTTCTGGTCTTGTCAAGTTGGTATGTTTAGATGTATTCAAAAACATGTGCTCCATTTAATAGGCGTAGTTAGATATGGAGGCTTACTGTATGCTTTCCGGCCCTCACTTATATCAATGAAACTAAAGATAAAGACTAATATAACTTCGGAGCTCCCATCTCTCGAGTTGTTCGGATGGGTTATTCAAAAACATTTGCTCAATATCATAAGAGCAGTTGTAAAGCGAGTACTACCATTCTCTTTTGGTGCAATATACAATGTCAGATATATTCACACAATCATTGGGTTGTAATTATTATATTTCATTTTAATATAATCTACGATTTCTCAGGGTACTCTTTTCGATGTTGTTCTATCCCTTGAAGCAAATATTGCTGTTGAATTAGGTCTCGATGGATTTCTTGATAAATCAGAAATTAGCTTCACCCCTCATTCAGCCATATCGTTGACAATCATCAAGGAAGCAACACGTTGTATCGCATAGAAATAATCTGTATCATTACTCCACTCGTTTGCCGCTTTTGCATGAAGCCGGTCGAAATTTCGAAATGGAATCAGCACTGTTAGAAGTGACGTTTGGCTTGGGAGCCCAACTGAAACTTAGCCCACTTCAAGTTAGCCCAACAAGCGAAATCCGACTGTACCTGTGTCTGAGACGAAACTGGTGAAGACAGTTTTCGTTTTCTCTTGTTTTTGGTTATTGACGTGCGACTACTTCTGTGTTTTGTATATGCAGGTGGCCCGAATGGCAGTTTAATATTTCAAATAAAAGCTTTGTATAGACATTTAAAATCTCCCAGCTGCTAATAATTCAAACAACATCTCTTCACTAACAAATGAACCGACAAGTGGATATTAAATATTTACACTACAATATTTTAAAACAATTTTCGTTTTAAAAACTGCATACAGTAAGCCCTTCTCCCCTCCCCCACCCGCTGTCTAACAACGCTTATAAGATTGAGCAAATGTTTTTGAATAATTCATCCTGAACATACCAAATCGATAAAATAAGAAACTCCGAAGTTATTTCAAACTGAAACTATTGATATAAGTGAGAGGGATGGGGTATATTATTAAGCTGAGCTGATTAAAAACTAAATAAGCAATTTTTAAGCTGAAGAAGCATTATTTTGCCTGAATAAGCTCTTAAGCATTCAATGTAAAATATCTACAAGTTGTTGTTCAATGATTATTGTCAATTGTTAAGTATCCATCTTGAAAATTTTACAGAAGATGTTTAATGATGTTTCATTAAAGTATTTTTCATAAGCTTAGAAATGATTTAAAAAATATTGAATAAGCTTTTTTACCGACTTGGTTGGGCAAATGTCCACTGTACAATCAAATGTTTTAAAAATTTGTATGAATAATTATTCACGCTGGTTTGGGCCTCCCTTAGCTTAGTCGGTAAAGGCGCAGCTACAAAGCAAGACCATGCTGGAGGTGGCTGGGTTCAATTCCCGGTCCGGTCTAGGAATTTTTCGGGTTGGAAAATTTCTCGACTTCCCTAGGCATAGAAGTATGATTGGACTTGCCACACAATTATACCAATGCAAAAATGGTACAGGCATCGAAAGCTCTCAATTAATAACTGTGGAAGTGCATCTAGCACACTAAAGTTGAGAGCACGCAATAAGCTAATATGCGATATGCAATAAGCTTGAAATGCGAAGAAGAAGAAGAATGGTTTGTTTACAATTTGATAAAAATTGTCCACATGGTTTGTGGTTAGCTCCTAATGAAGTTTACTTCTACATGTACGTGTACTGCTGGTGGAAGTATAAATCTCCCATTTGTATATGAAAGTCCATAGTCCCTTCTTCTGAAATATTGCTTCTATTCTATCAGACGCGTAATACATTTTCAAACTTTTATTAGCCTTCGTCACGTTTGTTCTGGTTTCCATTGGTCATCATTTTCGCGCTCGTATTTATTTTTCCCTAAATAACCTCTTTTATCGTTGGTGCTTTCACCGTTTCTCTTGTATCATTTAACAACCACGTTGCATTTTCCAATGAGCAATTCACTCGCACATTCAAAGAGCCAAAAATATACAGTTTTTCGGAATCCAACAGCGGACACAAGTGATTTCGCTCTGGACTTTCTATTAATTTGCCGCTTCAGCAACCTGCTTTGTGATTTTATACGGAGGATGAAAGACTTTAGTAGCCTCGTTTTTATTTACTTTGTTAATTGTATCACCTACCCTATTCTACGACGTCTAGAACATATGCAAAACTCTAATGAAGTTCTTCAAATTCGATTAAACCATCAGTAAACTTATTTCCATATACTGAAAAAAAAATGAGTTCGGATTGATGTGCAAAACGTTTTCCACCTGTCCATTCACCCGCTTGCTCTATGGTGAACGTAAATGAAGCTGCAGGTAGATTATTAGCAGATAAGAAACCGTTTTGCAATAATTAGACTTCTCCGTCGACTGATTCACTGATGTGGCGGTATGGAAGAAGTATATATTTATCAGATCACCGCATAGCAATAAAATCGCTCAGGGGAACATGATTGGCCTTTCACAGCATACGAAAAATGATTATGAATCTTTGAAAGTTTTTGCCTTTCTCGTACGCTTAGATGTTAAAAAAAAATATGTTATAATGACCCATTGCAGCGCGACGTGACGACATTCATTCAATAATTAGTGTGAAAATAAAAAAAATAACTGGTTACGAATTCGCAAAATTGAAATGATTTCCTTTAAATTAAATGATATGGCTAGAAATATGCCCAAGCATTTTCGTTATTTGGAAATCGAATACTTTCAGAACGTAACAACTTCTAAATATTTGGGATTTCTGGGCGATTATATGAACTAAAAGGATTAAAATTTCCCCAATCACTCATGTGTTATACATGAAATACATGTTTTCTTAAGATGATACGATTTGGAAGCCCTTGCTCTGATGTCACTTAGAATTTTACACATTACACAGCAAATATGGAGAAGCAAGTTTCATGCCTGAAATCACAATTGTGTGCGAGATTTAGAAAATTCGAAGCGGCAGTGGAAGTCAGCCATTCTGTCGATGATTTGTGGACGCTAGATATCATAGGTATCACTTTAATGGAAAAAATCCATGAAATCGATTCCGCTTGCACACAGTATGTTAAGTACGTGTTTTGGTGCTCATTTGGCCTTAAACTCTCGTATATTAACGATTTTTATTTAAACGCGTTTAATAATCTATTTCGTCAGTAAATATTAGTAATAGTTACCAATTATGTTTTAATAGTCAATAGGTGACCTAGGTGACCGTTGGTAAATTTATAGGAGAAAATGTGGTCAAATAAGCTCAATATGTAAAATATGTTTAAAAGTGGATTTTTATTTCCATTTTGAAAAAGAATGTTTATGATAAATAAAATATCCGGAAAGTTTTTTACACTAGTTTATAGACCAAATACCCAAGTAACATTGCAAGTTTGATCGAGTTTTTGAAGCATTATACAAGCCTAACTCATGGTCTACAGAACCCTCATAAAACCAAAATAGTTACTTGGGTAAAGTAGCTGCAATTTTTTAGCTCATTTTTCACTTTAATGGAATGTTGCGGTAGAATGAAATATACGAAAACGAGTCCTTCATCCTTTTACCTAAAACATTAGCATGAGCATGATTGACCGCCCACAGTTACTACTCTGTTATTGCCAGATCAGCTGTAATTACACAGAGAACCAATACACGATGCTTGGGACTAGCAATCATCCTCAATGTGTAAAAACTGGTGATCTCAAACTAGGCAATACCAGCGCCGGCCACTCCCGAACACAAGTCAAGAAAGGAATGGGTAGGAATGTGTTGACGTGACACTCGCTTTGATGGAAGCCAAGAACATCTTTGCACTTCCACGAGGAATCACTGGGATATTGGGTAAGAGGGTTGGGATTGCAGCAGGGTTTGTTTTGGTAAACGATAAGCTAAATTGATGTCCTAACGGGAAGGAGCTTGGGATTGAACCCACGATCTTCTTTTTGATCATCGAGTTGTTGCTATTACCATGTAGTTATATTAACAAATAAAGCACTCTATTTTTCTAATCATTCCGAAGCGTTCCGCCCAATATCAAACAGGTTCAATTTTCTACAATAGTGGCTTGGGATTAATCTTAATGTATTACCGACAGTATCGCTTTTCTTTTTTCTATCTAAAACCGAAAAATAGATCACACGCGATAATCCCGCCAGGAAACAAACTTATTGTTTTTAACTGGAACAAGCTCACCAAATACAACCACCATGGCAGCATCAACACATCCTTAAACAAATTTTGGAAAATTTCGAAAAGGAAGAAAAGAAAAAAAATACACACAACCACATAAAAGCACATAAATAGGGAACATGGCACTCTTCCTAATGCAAAAACCACCACCACAAAACCTCAATCGAACTTTTTGAATCACAACACATTATAAACAGTGACAAGTTTAACCGATACGGAAACGCGTTCGCGCCTCAATCCTCTAAAATGGATTAATCATAAATTAGTCAGGGAAATACGCGTGATAATCCGAACGTCCACTGTAGTCACACTGTTTAGAACAATAGCTTCAGAAACAATCATAAACTTGTGTCGACAACCCACCGAAATCGTACAACACGAACGAAGGTCACCGATAAAACTATGTGAGCTACCGTGCACCTTACTTCACAAAGTAAACTACGACTGATCCCCAATCCGGCGTAACCGGCATCCCGCCCACGCATGCCAACGCCACCAGCAGGTAGAGGAATAGCGGAGCCAGCACGCACGCCCTAATAAAAATTGTATGGTTAATTTGCTTAACGACGTGTTCTGGGTATCATCCAAACCATTTGTGGAATAGTTCAATGATTTGGGTTATCGTTCGTTTATGGTTATTTTTTATTAGGGCGGGCGAGCCATCAGCCACACCAAACCGACACGTACTGTCCGCAAAAGCAGATACATCCCCTCGAAAATGTAATCGAGAAATGTATAAGAACAATCTTCAACTGAAACGTACTCACCAAATCAATATATCCGGAAGCGCATACTCGATGCTTCCACGCACATTGTTTTTTTTTTTCTAATCATTTTTAAACAATTCTTCCTCCAGCGATTCCAATCATACAATCGATTCCTTTATCCTTTTAGCTAAATGAAAAAAAAATTCATATTGAGATTTCAACGGCAGCAAATTATAATCCTTTTTGTTTCCGAAATCTCCACTTAACCTGGCATGTTTCATGATTTTGAAATACATTGAGTTGTTATCAAATGAACGTCTGTGAAATTTTGTTTCAATTTTTACATCATAAGCCGGCAACAAAACAAATGCAAATATTTCAAGCCAAGTGCGCAACATCTAAACCTTCAATAATCCTAACCTTTTGTTTGCACTGGCTCATACTTAGTGATTATGAATCAAACCTAAAAATTATGAAGGCCACCCTCCAGCCTTAATGATTGCAAATACGTTTTTCAAAATTAAGCACCTTACATAAAGAACAACATGTGAAAAGGGCATTCAAGCTTTTTGTAAACAAACCTTCTTATGTCCTTTTCTCGCCACCCACATGACACACACGCAAACCATCAACATCATCGGATAGGGGGAACTTTCCCCTTCCCGATGATGATGTTGGTTTGCGTGGGCGACCCTCGGTTGGCGAGAAAATGGCCTACAAAAGTTTGTTTACAAAAAGCTTGTATGCATTTTTCACATGTGGCTCTTGACATGTGCTAATAGTCGCGGTATTATCAACTAAGAGCCGGCGAGTTCAATTTCTCGGCCAATCTGAAGGGTTGGAAAATGTCTCGACTTATTTGGGTATAGAGTATCATTGTGCTTACCACACAATAAATAAATTAATGCATTGGTTGGCACCGAAAGATCTCATTTGAAAACTGTGGAAGTGTTCCAAAGAACACAACGTTGAGAGCAGGTAAAACGCTCGCGTAAGAAACGTCAAAATTTAGGAACAAAAAAAGGGTTGTGGAACTAGGAGTGTCTAATAATCGATACTGTCTATTATTAATTAAAATATACAAAAAAAAATACATGCTTACGAAGAAGAATGTGATCTCAAATTTCCAGGGCTATGGAATCGTATTGAAAATAATAGACTCTTCAACTCCGATTCAAATAAAAATGTTCTACAATGAATTCCGGTTGATTGAGTATTAAATGGTTCTATTGCATTAGTACTAAAATATTGAATAGAAAAAAAAAACAAGGATATTAATTCAATGTTTTTTGACGTAGGCAGGGTGGCCAGCAAACCGGGAAATATTCGGGAATTTGAAAGGTAACCGGGAAAAAAAACCCGGAAATTCGATGTAAGAACCGGGAATAATAAATTAACCATACCATAGGAACAAATTTTACACCGGAATTTTATTATTGACCATTAAAACTGGGTCATTCTTTACCAAATGAATGTCTTGCCCTTTTTGCTGCATAATTTATTTCAGTTTTCCCCTCTTATTGTTTTTAGAATTAAATCACTCAGCAAAATTAGAATTTGATTTTTGTCGTTTCAATTTCAGATGTAAAATGCATGGGCCTTAAAAAATATATTTATGATGCTGGACTGGAAACAAATATTTGTAAAATCCGAAACTGAACTATTCTTTTCCTTGGTTTTAATTATTCTTTATTCAAAATTGTCATGACCTGAATTCCAGAATTAACTTGAAATTTTTCTCTGAATTATCATGGAATTCTTCTGAAATTAACAAAAAATCACTCCACGTAATAATTACCGTTGAATTCTTTTTGGAATTTACTTGAAAACTCTTCTAAGAACTTGATTGGAATCGAAGACTTCATATCAAGAAGACTGGCAACTGGCAACGAACGCTATGCGACAGGTACAATCGCGTCATCTGCCGCTCAAAGGTAAATGCTTCGAACGAATTAGATAGCAAAGATTACATCCTCAGAAGAAAGGTTTGTGTATTTTCTCATTTTTCTATGCGTTGTTTCCACCTTCACTCAAGCGCAGCGCTACTGTTTCTGTCCCTCGGATTCTGACAAAGTTGCCAGTCTTCTTGATATGTTGTCTTCGTTGGAATCCTTCTTAGAATTTCCTAGAACGGAGACTGTGATTGCTTTGAAATTCTTTTCAAAATTTTATTTTAACTCTATTCAAAACACCACAAATCTTTCGAAATTCTATTTAGAACCCCCTTGGAGTATTTTAAAGAAATTGTATCTAATTACACTAAATTACAAATAAAAGTAAACAAAATGAACTTCAATGTTTGATCTATGATTCTTATGTAAAATCACAGACAAACAGACATAACTCTCGCAAGTTGTTCATCGAACAAACATTTAACGGACGGTGCGCATAGTCAATTCCCTTGCGTTTGACGTTTTCACACTACCGCCATCTGTTCAGCGTTCTACCCACCACAGTGTATTCAACTGATGGTGGTAATGTTTTAGCGACGATGGTTTACAGTGAGAATTATTCAATGTGTTATGTCTGTTTGTCTGTGGTAAACTCATGCGCTGAATCCAAAAATGTAGTCAAATGAAACTGAAAACTGAAAAGCGCCCATCATCAGCCAGAGTCAGTCAGAGCGAGAGAAGTCCCCATCATGGCCTGTTTGGTAATAGGCCTTGGTGTGTGGACTTCTTTTTTTTTTGCCCAAGTACACACGGCGGAAACAGTCAAAATAGCCAATAGATTTGAAGAAAAAATCTCTGTATGATAGTTTTTTAGATACAGCTAAAAATGAAATTTCACTTACTAAAACACAAATATCTCCGGCTGTAATCAAGCTATATCTATTATTTGAACGCCAAATTGAAGGTGAGATTCGATCAGCTGAACATCATTTGTCAGAGTGATTTGTGGCATTGTTGTTACTGAATAGTTTGTTTATTTTTTATGTTTTGCATATTTCCAAGAAAATTTGATTTCAGCAAAGCTTTTAAGTAAGGTAAATACAACTGTTTGTAGTGGTTAACAATACCACTAAGTAAATTGACTCAATTTTAATTTGGCATTAAAATAATTGATATAGCTTCATTAGAGCCGGAAATATTTGTATTTTAGTAAACAAACTTTTATTACTTAGTTTATTAGTATTAATTTCATTTTTAACTGTGTCTAGAAAACTATCCTACTGAGATTTTTCTGACAACATTCTTGGATTCAGCATACTATTTTACATGAGAAATGACCATCAGCGTACAAAGTTCAAATATGCTGTAAACTAGTGTTATTAGCCTTTTTTTGCAATACATTTTGTTGGAACTCTGTGATGAATCTTTCGCACTAGGATTGAAATTAGCACCATAACACTCTTAGAACTCTGTGTCTTGTTGAATTTTCATCATAATTACCTTGTAATTCTTCTTAAAATTCATCTGTCATTTTCCTCCCAATCCTCATACAAATCTCCTCAGAATCACATAGGAATTTTCACAACTCCCGTTGAAATCTTCATAAATTACCTAAAAAATTAATTTAGAACTTTCATGAATTTAATTCTGGAATTCTGCGCTCCTTCGAAAATTATTTGGGAATCCTCCTCAATATTTGTTTGAAATCAACACTTTGAATATTTTTAAATTTTACTAAATATTCCAGGGTTTATCCGCAAGGTTCTATCGATTGTTTTGTAATGTGCTTGCAAGTCTCAGAGCCTTGACAATTATGACTCCACGACTTATAAGTATGATTTTTGTTTCAAACCTGTGATCTTGAAAAAATTTCAAAATCTCACATTTTAATTATTTTTTTCCTATTCTTGTATCATGAAGATTGTTATTAATCATAAATTTTGAAGAAAAGTTCTAGTTTCAGACTGTACACAAATTTCAAAGTCCCAGAATCTTGGGAATCATCTTAAATCACATTTTTTATATCCTTTCAGTAAATAACCTGTCAGTAATATTTTCAAAGAATTGATCGTGGGTATTAAATTTCATGAACCATGTTTAGTTTCACGTCGAGTGAGTTCCAACGTCAAAAGGTTTTACATATGTGTTTATGTTTAACTTAGTACATCAGCGCGAGTACTGAAAGGTTAATATTCATTTTAGTATAGACAACGGAGTGAAGACACATTTTCTTTATCCGATATCCCTAACAATTTATTGTTATTCTCATTTGTATAAAGTTAATTTTTTCTGAAACAATTTTTTAAATTAAATCTATCTAAAATTTGTTTTGAATATATTAAGTGACTCATAGAGTTGAAATTATACTTTCAGCTTTAAAAAAATACTTTCTGTAATTCTGCTTTTACTTTTCCCACAAACAACCTCCGAAAATTATACAGTTGGACACGTTTTTAAAAATGCGTACAATTTCGTTATTAGTTGAATATTAACAACCGGGAAATCACCGGGAATTTCAAAATGAAAATTCACTGGCCACCCTGCGTAGGACTACGTCTTTATTTCTATACTGGGGATCACATTTAAAAAAATCCGAATTCTGACATGTAACGAAACATCCCAAACACGAACGCAACGATAGAGCGCAAATCGAACAAACGACACATTGCGCATACTCATAATGAGCGAGCTCAATGCTCGGTTGATCGCTCACCATTTCAACAATGAAAGGAAGGGAGGAGAAAAGCAGCGATAATAAAAACGCTTGCCAAATCGTTTTCTTCGTCCTTTGGTTTCGAGCAACAGACGTATAAGCGTCGGACATGACGTATAAGTGGAACAGCACGCATCGCACCAATATGAAGACGACACCACATTATTTCCATTTTCAATCTGTATTTTCACCGTAAAAAACATTTTCATCTGTTTCTGGATGACAAAAATCTGTATAAATTCTATAGTATGATCTTATTGCGGATCGTCGTAAATATACTTTGTGTTCATTTGAAGTTCAGAAATAGTTTGTTCATAGTTTAGAATCTTGAATAATTAATTTAGTGTGCTTTCTACAGAATTAATCTATTTAAAAGATCTCGAAATCCTGATTCTTGATAAAATCAAATTTTGAGTGATATGTATCTTTTGTAAAAGTCTAAAATACAAAAATTAAAGTTCCAGTAATGAGAGACAAACCTGAAAAAAATTTAGTGAAGAAACAATCACATTTTCGTAAAACTTGATTTTTTTTATATCCGGGATTACGAAAATCTTTGTCAGGTCATTTTTTCTTTACTCAACAATTTTAGAAAATGAAAAAAAAGCATTGAAATTGTATGAAGTATTAAAATGTTATGCTCGATGTTTTATTTTCGCAAATTCTTCTAATCAAAACAAATGTAAACTTTATCTAATCATTTGGCAGATGAATTTGACGCGCTCTTCTTAAACAAACCATCCCGTGGAAAGCTTAACATGTATTGCGAATCTCGTTATTCATTTTGTTGGATCATATTGTTGGAAGGAGATTCTCTTATTCCCGCGGGTTTCGCGTAAGTGCCTCTGCTTACGGGCCCGTCCAACCCTTTTTGGCCCTTCATACAGCAGTATGTTGAATTCAGAATGATGACGGAATTTGATCTTGCTGTTGAGTGGAGCCGCATGCAGGGCAAGACCCAAGCTAGGATGGTGGCTAATTACTTACATACATACATATTTGGCAGATTAAAAGGATATTGAATTCGCTAGCTGTTGCTCGAACCTATATACCTGTACTCAGTATGTTTTGGGAAAAACTTTGGGATGGTTTCATCTGTATTTCTCTATTTGCAATCGTGTTCGTTTGTTTCATCAACTTTATTGTATGTTACGTTTTGCTTTTGTTCAGATTAAAACATACATATAGTTAAGAAATACTACACTGAAACAAATCGACATGTACCGTTTATTGGATCCATCTTATAACATAGTAATGTCAGCAGATTAATTCATTCTATGTGATGATTGATAGATTCCATTGGATTATCACTTAAAAACTATGACTGCGATTTGGAATGATTTCTATCGTAATTTCACATACTTAGTACTTGATAATACTTTGCTTCGAGCGTGGTTAGCGATAGATAAGATGTATATGAATATTGTCTGATATATTTCATTTATGATGATGATGATGATAGTGGTTTACCACCCATTGTAGCACGGAAACTAAGTCCGACAGCAGTGGGGCTCTCTTCTCTGTTTGTCTTGATCAAGCTTAATAACCTCTGATTGTCCTCAACATGTCGCTGTATGAAGGGACAAAAACGGATTGGGTAGATCGATAGGCAAAGTCGCCTATACGCATCTACGGAACAGTAGAGAATCTCCTTCCAGCAACTTGATCAGCCAATTGGTCAAAAAGACAAGCCCCCAAACAGGAAGATGCCCCAAGGAGTGGGGAGAAGAGCCCGTCCGTTATCAACAAGGAGTTGGCATTCCCACTCTCCCCATCCAAATCGTTTCAATCGGGTGCCCTGTTGGACCGTCCCTTCCCTTTTATACATGTATTTCAATGTATATACGAGTTGATTGTTATGATTATTGTTAATAATACTTACATTTCGATGAAGATCGTGCTACTTATTTTACATCTTTTGTGATATTTAACATCACAGAATCCATCCTTGAATCGTAGACCAAGTCCATCAAACGAAAAAAAGATACAATCAGGATTTGTCTTTTAAAGTAATAGTTTCATCTGAATACCCAACTAACCATATCTCAGTTACATTGTCCCACTCTGAACCCACACCTAAAGCCATTTTGTGATTATATGGTTACTTTGGTACTCACATGAAATGTTGTGCAAGTACCACAAGGTCAACAACGCCCAACTTAGGACAGCTCAATGTTAATACCATTTACTCTTTGAATCAGCGTATACCAACATGATAATCTGCTAAGAAACACCTAGAATGTATAGAGATAAAGGTCAACAACATAGTTTTAACTGATGGTACTTTATACACATCAAACTGTCCAATATTGGACCCTGCCAACACACAGCACTAATGTGGGCCGTCAGAATGGTTCATCGGTTGCGAAGTGAAGTGCTTCTCAAACTGAAGCGATACATTTCTTAATTTTTCAACGTTTTCCTAACGTAAACTTAATATTATCACCCATATGCCCGTCCACGCTCGAAACCCATCCACCACACAAAATCAGATAAAAATGTTTCTGTATGGCAAACACGTCCAGACATAAACGAGAATATGTAACAACTACGGGTAATCATCGAAAGTACTTGCATTTTACTCAGGCACTTTTGAGCAAACTGCAATCACTCTCTCATACTCGAAATGTGCCACGACCAAATTGGCACAACGACGCCCTATACGCTATCTGACCAAAGCGCAGGGAATATTGTCTGATATATTTTATGGTGAAAAACTGGTGATATGTAATGGGTGGGAACAGACATCTAGAAACTAATGGAAAATCATATAAGTTTGCACTATGAGAAAATTCAGTAAAATATACCTGTTTTCATGATGAATATTGCTCACTAAAAGATATATCTTATAAAATAATTATGTTTATTTTATTGGAGTTGCTTTTAACGATTTTTGACGTTTGTTGATATGTCGCGTGTAAACATAGACATGTAGAAACTATTGGACAGTCATTTAACTTTGCAGTATAGGAAAACATCTCATTGTAAAGCTTCCTTTGATTTTTGACGTTTAAAGATTGTAAACAGATTTATCCCAATCATTATATAGTCATATAGATTTGCCTTTTTAGAAATCCAATAGCAAACATTTGTTTTGGCATGGTTTTCTGGGATGAATATCGCTCCCAATAAAATACATCTTACATGATTGTTCTTCATAAATTATTGAAACAATTTTCAACGATGTTATCGTACACTCATCAAAATGATTGATCGAACTAAATATAGCTAACAACAATGATACTTTATTGAATAATCCTTGTTGTTATTGTTCCATAAAATAAGGGGTTCCGGAAAAAAATGTATTGAGATTGAAAAAAAAAATATTCTACTGCAATATTTA
This sequence comes from Ochlerotatus camptorhynchus, assembly GCF_037179485.1. Taxonomy (NCBI): domain Eukaryota; kingdom Metazoa; phylum Arthropoda; class Insecta; order Diptera; family Culicidae; genus Ochlerotatus; species Ochlerotatus camptorhynchus. The sequence continues at coordinate 155,147 of NW_027040810.1, forward strand.
CTTTCCTAAGATTCTAATTGTAATTGTCTAATTGCCTTCTACACACACTTAGAAATTATCGCAGACTTCGGTAATTTTTACCGAAATCTGAACAGCTGAACTGTTCGGTAAAAGCTACTTTGAAACTAAATATCTACTAAAATGACAAGATTTGATCATTTAAACAAGGTTGAACATTTTTTGAAACTATTTCCAATTATTCTTTCAAATTGTTCTGATTTCGGTAAAATTTACCGAACACGGAAACAAAATCTTAGTGTGCACGGCTTATTCAGATTCCAGCACTAGTACTCGAACTTCATGAACCAGTTCCATGAACTCATATAATGTAGTCGTTGTTTTATTGCACACAGGAGCATTAACAAAGATTTGAATACACGATACCACCGAAACGGAGCATAAATTTGTCAGTGCTATTTTTCTTCACTCTAGCAAAACGAGCATCACGTTGCACTACATTCCATGTCGGAAGAGCTGTGCTTACTTCATGCAAATTGAACGAGCTCAATCTTGAAAACAGTCGTGGCCCAGTGGAATCGAGCGCAGACACCGAAAGCATCACACATCAACAGTTCTTGATCGAATCCCAAATCAGCTACATTAAAAAAATACACAACAGTGAAAGCTCCCACTGCCTGATGTTTATTTTTCGATTTATTTTTAGAAATCGATTAAATATATGTGTCAAAAGAAGAAGTACATTTAATGTGATTTTCACATAAACTTTACTTCGATTAATTTATGACACATATATTATATTGTGGTGAAAAGTAAAGCTTATGCTTATGGGTTTCAAATCCATTTAATTATTATAATTTGACCGATTTTCATTTATCATATGACGATCATATAAAAGTTACCAAATTATCAGCATTGTAAATGTATCAGATATTCATATAGAATTTACCTGACACATTTTCATTCATATCATTTTTATTGGATTATCTTATAGCGCAAATTTATTAGACTTCCACATAACAGGGATATGTCATATTGGTTCAGTGTAGTAATAAGCGAAAAAGTTTCCGTGTCAACGGCGAAATCAAATGCCACATGGGTGCACTCCTTGAAGACGAACATCACAGAAAGAATTATCTTGCACCCGAGAACGCGCTGAATACACCCATCACGTCGGCTTCGCTGAGTAAACACGAAGGAGAAGGAAGAACTGCGACTGTCGAGTAAAGTCAAGAAGAGGCAAGCATACCGTGATTGAGCTTCGACCAGTTCGTGTGTGCGCGGATATTTTGTCGTTGGTACGTAAAGAATAAAAAGGAATAGTGGTCTGGTGCGAAGAAATTACTGCCTGTGCGTGAAAAAGACGGTCACCGGGATCGAGAATCCAGCAGTGAAAGCGAGAAGCAAATCGCGGGTGCTCGAGAATCGGCGCGGGTAAAAGGAATCGCGTGGAGCAAGCTTGCATAAATTGACCATAAAAAACCCTTTCTCTCAGCTATTTCGCAAATCGGTCGCCTGTACGGTCAAACGAACTGCCGGGGAGCAGTCAAAGCGGATCGCTTCAACTTCGAACGAGAAAGGTCTTATCAGGAATTAGGTTCAGTAATTTAACATGGAATGAACCTGATCCTAACCCCGTTTTGGCCACAAGGCCTTTCTTTTGCATCTAGTCTTTCGGTCTAGTTCTCCTGATCTCGAATCACGACACAAGTAGCAGACAGCCCAACGGAAGAACACGCGATCGGGGTGAAGACTGTTTTTGTTCGTCACCCGAACAAAAGTTGGGAAGTAACACACCGCCCATCCAGGGCTCGACTCTGCGACAGCAAGGGCAGGAGGTGCGTCATTCTCGTGCACGTACTGGAAATCGTCCGCCATCCAGGTGAGAGATTGGACGGTGAAGTACCGACTGGCAGGAATACTCATTGAAGGAGCAGCGAAGACTGTGAGAAGAAGCGGTGCCGATACACATACTCTCATGCACGAGAAAATCGAAGTGCGACACGTTCGCTTTCTGGATTGGGTCGTGACGCCAGTTGCAGCAGGGGCAATAAGGGAAATTCAGGCGTGGGCTCACGTAAACGGTCGAGTACACCGAATACCGAGAGGAACGTGGGTGGCACGAATACACTGATCCATGGTGTGTCCCAACGGCATCGACGCAGTGTTGACAGCCGAAGCAGAAGATAAAGCAGGTGCATCCAGTTGCAGCGAAAAGCGTGATAGACCTATCGTGCGTATCCGAAAAAAAAACTTTGTTAAATGCTAGAACGTAGGAAGGCGTAGGCCTATAGTCTTTAGATGAGGAGTAGGAGGCATGATGAGCATTGTGGTTTGCTTTAGAATAAATATCTGAACATGAATAATTACGTTTTGGGTAACTTTTTATTGAAGTTGGCTAGTCGTCCAAACTGAGGGTTTTAACTTCCTCCTCGAAAGTTCAAATCATTACATGTATTTTGTCACAACACATAACTTTTATTTCTAAAGAGACGAACCAGCTAAAGGCTGAAAGTCTCTATAATACAGCAAAAAAAAAACTTTTATTTTGATGTTAAGTAGAACTGCATACACGCAGAAAAAACGTAACGTAATAATGATTGACGTAAAATCAAAAAGAATTTCATTTTGTTTTGACAGCAAAAAGAAATCATTATTGTTTCAACAATCCAGTATTTTTGTTTCTAAAAACCCATGGATTGTTAAATCAAAAAGAAAATCTTTTAGAATTTACAAGAGTTTTCATGGTTTTAAACTGTCAAATTTGGCAGATGGGTCAACAACAAAAATATGTTTGTTTTTAAAAGAGATTTCTTGTTGATTCAATCATATTTATTTTATAAAGTCTGACAATTCACGCAGTACAAATAAAAATATGTTTATTGATGCAAAAATAATATGGCAATTTTAATTTATGTTTTGTTTTCTTTTTGCAACAAACAGAACTGCAATGGATTACATCATTCGAGCAGTTTAAAATGACGTTTCCTACCACACAAACTTTGCCGTGGAACAATATTTTGATAACTTTTCTTCCAGAACCTTGAGAAAATAGGGTCTTATTTCTGCTAGACTTGAAAAAATCTTGTATTTAGAGCTTCATTTTCTTCAAATCGCTGTTAGAACGTTGTTTCAAAACTGCTCGACAATATGATTAATTGAATTTCTGAGGCATAAAATAAAAGCCCCCGGTTCATGAGTTGATGGTTAAGGGCCTCATAGCCTAGTCAGTAAAGGCACGGTATTACCGGTCCGGTCGAGGGAATCTTTCGGGTTGGAAATTTTCTCGACTTCCCTGGGCATAGAGTATCATTGTGCTTGCCACACAATATACAAAATTCATGCATTGGTATTGGCAACGAAAGCTCTCAATTAATAACTGTGGAAGTGCATTTAGAGCACTAAGTTGAGAGCACGCAATAAGCTAATATGCGCTTAGCAATAAGCTTGAAATGCGAATAAGAAGAAGAAGTCATGAGTTGATGGGTCGATATGTAGGGTCCAGGTGTGGGAGCTGCCTTCCTGGCATCGGGAGCATTGGTACTCAGTACAGAAAACAAGATCGACGGAAAAAAAATCAAAGAAAAAAACAGAAAAATTGATTATATTTATCAACTGCAGCTCGAATTACAGCATACTTACACAGCAAAAAAATAATTTTGATATCACGTCAATGTGGATGCACTACAATCATGTCGAAAATATGGTGTAATATTACTTGCTAAAAAGGACAAAATTTTCATTAATACAATGCATGAACTGACATTACGCTGCTTTTACTGCATTTGTTTATTTATGTGGTCATAAAAATTACATGAAATTTTCGACATGATTGTAGTGCATCCACTTTGATGTGATATCAAAATTATTTTTTTGCTGTGTACACAGCAAAAAAAATGTAATATCGATCAATGTAATTCAAGCTGATGTATGAAATAATGATGTAATAGCAAAAAGCAGATACAATATTACATCAATGGATGTAATTTTGTTCGCAAAATCGATTTACATCGTACAACGTTATATTACACAACCGATGGATTAACCTGGTTGCAGCAGTTTGGATGTAATATTCAACAACTTTTTTTTTCTGTGTACTTACCTCAAGTCTCAAGCAAGGTGACTATATATAGGTGTTCTAATGTGTCAAATTCATTATTCAGCCATGTTGGATTTTTGTATAGGACAGCGACCGAGTTTGTTTACAATTTGCTCTAAAACCGCACTTCCCCCACCCCCCGCGACCTCCTCGCCTATATAGTGAAAAAGCTGTATCACCATTTATATACCCAGCATGGTCTCAAGATTTTCGAAAATCTTGCACTTAATTCCCGACATTCACAATTAAAAAGAATACTTACGTGGAACGCGGAAGTTTTGTTATTGTTTACATTTTTGTCCTGGTGTAAACGAGGGAATGGTTAGTAGTTATTTTTGCATTCATGGCCCGGGGAATGGACACAGCAAATAAATGCTAAATTAAAATTAACTATTGTATAACTATAGAATATTGTTATTTTTACAATAGTTGCAGTTGAAAAGAGGCTTATTAAAACAAAAAGAATCCTATTTTGAATTCATATGAAGAAGTATTATTGAAACAACCACATGCAATATGATTTCAACCGGAATTGTTTGTTTAAATACAATTAAAGTTTTTTTTGGTTCAATGCAAACCATTTTCTGTCCGTGTAGGATATTCTTTATTGCTGATACTACGCTAGTCAAATGTTAAAATATCTAGTTGACTGTTCGACACAAACTGTAATCAATCGGCTTGTAGATTAACAACTGTCGGTAAACAAGATTTGACAAATAAAAAAAATATTATCATATTACCTGTCACCATGTGATATGGTTAATTAGACAATAAGAATGAAAAAATAACATCCCTTCTAACGAGCAATTAGAATTCATAACAGCTGAGCATCAGAAGTCCGTTCAAAATTAACGAAGATAATAAAATAAAAAGTGAAAAATTGGGATTAGGTTAGGTGCTCGTAGCTACTCAAAAGGAAGAAAGGATTATTTATGGATATTAATAAATATAATACAGAGTTAAACATATATTCCACTTATTTGAAAAATCTGTATTTTAAAAAAAATCTGTAACCTGTATTTACAGATATCTGTATCAAAATTTTGAGAAAAATTTGTATCATTACAGATAAATCTGTATATGTGGCATCACTGGACGACGACGAAAGCACCCACATCGGCCGAAGGAAAGGCTTCCCGCAATCGAAAGCATGACTAGGCCGCATCGACTTGCACTGGTGTGGCCACAATTTGAAAAACAACCGGCTCTTTTCAGGGCTACCAATTCAAAAACGGAAAGAGTTAAGAACTAAATGATCAACATATTTGTTGCGTCCACTAGCGGTCCTACGTCAAGCTTCCGTTCGTACCCATAGACACAGACCCTTCCACTTTTTGAGCATATTTCATTTATTAAAGAGATCCTTGTACACTAATTAAAATATTTTCCGCATCATAATAAATTGATATAAGCAAATTGATTATCAATCTAGACTATTTAAGAGATTCGCAGCGATATTAGCTTGAAATACAGAGCGTAAACATTTCGGGATATACCTACTTAGTGTATTGTGGAACGTCATGAGAAGTAATTCGAATAATAATACATTAAAACAGCAAAAAAGGTTATCTTCCATTTAATTCCACTTAATTAATTTTGGTATCCACGACAGATTCGTATTTCGAATACAATGTGCAGTCAACTACAACGTGTATAATCAGAACCTACCAAACTAATAATAACCAAAGATTTAAGTAAAATAAAGGAGAAAAATCTATTCAAATCTCTATTAAGGAAAAATTCCCAAAGGCTTGGTAGCCATCATAATGAAGTAATGAAATTATTTAAGCATTCCGCTAACAACCCAATTTCATTACTTCATAATAATACAAAAAACACTCCTGCGCTAAAAAATAATCCCTCAAATTTAATTTCGCTCATACCTACTATAAAATATAAAATTTTATTAATTCTCAAATTTTAATCACCATTAGTATGTAGATATGATATTCTATTGTAAGGTGGCACTTTTTTACATTCAAAATGGTAAATTTTTATTTTTACTGGAGTGAGCAAAAACAATCAGAGAGATTATTTTTAGCCCATGAGTGCGAAATGCACAATAATTTTTGATTTTTAAATTATTTGAAAACAAAATAGCGCCAATAATATTCAAAACGCATGAATGGACTTAAAATCGATATAACTGATCAAAACTTTGACCAACATGGTATTTTTTATAATTTTTTATAAAATTGAAGATTTTTTAAGAAATTTTACTGAATTTAATTTTTGAAGAAAATTCTTTAAATAAAAAATGTTACAACCATATTGAATAACTTTGAACTAAACTGATCTCAATATTTAAACTTAGGCGGCCTTGTGGTCACTTCTAACCAAACCGCATAAAAACTTTCGCAACGAAAATAGACAATAGACGCAACGAAAATAGTCGATTCAATACGAAATTAGCCACAGATTTGAATTAAATTCCAGAGCTTCGAATGAAGAACAGACAAAATTTCCAACAACAATGATAACATTTTTTGTGATATAAAAAAAAATTGGTCGCTACTATTAAATCATATTTTCCAACAAAATTGTTAATTAGCCGCTTCTTCCAATAAAATGGTCACAGTTTGTAAAAAAAACTTGGCTCGACTTTCAGAGAAAGTTTTCACATCTTCTTACAAAATGAACACACATTTCCATCAATTTCAACGCAAATGTATACAGCTTTTTTCCAAATATATAAGTTGATAATATGTTTTCAAAGAAATTGGCCACAAATCAAGCTCCTCCCCTTGGCTAGTTTTTGCACCTTGCTGTTTGTGGGCGGGCTTAATTTCATGCTTTATAGTGGAGTGTTGGAGACGGTGGGTTTATGGCCGGTATTGCTGGCTCATGCCGCGATAGAATGGTGCCATGAGCAGGCAATGGGGATTACTAAACTTCCCCTCTCTGATGAACCACTACATGAGAAAACCAAAGATCTAGTCCAGCAGTGATAGTATCACATGTGTTACTCCTTTGTTTGCGAGCCGCATTGTAGTACGCTTACGTATAGGCACTGACGTTGAGTGCGATACTGGCGGGATTTGCCGCAAATCATTTTTTTTTTATTTATTTGGGTTTGCAAGGGAATTATACTATTGAAATATTTCAGTAAGTGGCCAACGGTGCTCCTTCTATTTGCGTGACAAGCTTTCAGTGTTGTTTTCATTGAAGTATTACAGGGAACAATGTTAAACACCATTTTTGTACATGGTATTGTAACTAATCTTATATGTGCTTCATTTTGATGTGGGATAAGTGTTTGAACTATGGCTCGGGATTTCCACTGTGGCGTGCTTCTATTGTGACATACCCATATGTATTTTTGTGGTGCCACATAGTGGAAGCGTGTGAGCATAGTTGGAGCATATACCCTATATAATTTAAAAATCAGCTAGGATACTAACTTCAAAATGAAGCATTTTAGTCACATGAAGGTGTTACCTGGGTCGAACTACGATATAATAAATAGGTATAGGTCAAAATTAAAAGTACTTGAAACACGTTTAATTTTAGATTACAAACACAAGTGCAGGTACTTAATAAAGCATGGGTTATAATTGATCAGGTGAATTAGAGATTTCAATAATTTATTAAATTAGAATAATGAGATATTATAATCATCAAACGAACGTAAATAAGAAAATTCAGAAAGTCTAATTACATTAGGTAGATTAACAAAAGAATTAGGATGCGGGGGGTCCTCTTAGGGCGGCAACTAACCTTCAAAGTTGTAGAATAAATCTTCCTATTTAGTCTTGAACTTCAATAAGAAAACGCAAGCAGACCAAAACCATTAAACAGATTAACAAGGAGAAGAATAGTTAGGAAATAAGTAAAAATAAAGGTATGTGACAGTTAATAACATTAATATTTTTTTGTAGGCATTGTATACCCCTGAGTTAATTGTACTCGATTACTATAGTATTCTCTGAATACGCGAAATCTCTGATATATGCGGTTAAAGCACTTGAGTTAACTTATTTCTTAGTGTTCAAGTACTTACATTTGCCTACTTACAGCAGTCAATGATAATCTATGAATTAAACCCTACGTGACTGTAAAATAGATCTTCTCTTATGTGGTATTGACGCATCGATGCATGTTTAACTTTTCGCGGCTATCGGATTCAACGCGCCTACGTCTACGGAGCTTACGCAGAAGTGATTCGCAATTCGGTTCTCTTGATAATAAGCCTCGCTTCGGTTGTCTCGCACGGCTTTCGGAATTCGCGCGGTTTTCGTAACATACAAAATTTAGATATTCCGTTCGAAACGGATTTACCTATTCAATCGGTTTACTACGCGGATGTATCTACGCGGACACGTCACAGCATTTTTTCCATAACTATCTTGAAACAATACACACGGAATCCAGTGTTCAAGCTGCCAACATAGGCTAGTCCTTCTGCTGTATTGTCAAAGATAGACGCAAAATATATTCAAATGGGTCAAGTCTTAAAAACCAACCTGTCACGCAGCTCCAGCTTGATACCAAAAAAAAAATTGGCCACAAATCAAGCGGAATAATGGATTAGATCCTAAGTAACATTGATCGATTCTCTTCATCGATTCTCTTATAAAACCGTTTCTTGACTTGTTTGACTTGACTGGATTATAGTTTCTTTCATCGAACTGTGTGCTATAACTGATAATGTTTTTACATGGCCGTGGGGATACAACGAGAAAATTGACGAAGATAATCTGTCAATGCTACTTAGGACATAATCCATTGTTCGGCTTGAAATGTGAATGAGATGAACGGCTGATAACCGTCCTAGTGACTCTAAACAAAGCTGTGCACGATGGTCTCTCGCATTGGAAAAATATTAAGTTGCAAATACCGGAGAAGGAAGCACCAATGAGGATTACTACAATTCAAACATTTCCATCATCGGATGGGCTGCCTACAGTAACTACGGAAGGAATGGCAACTCAAGGGAGTTTGATGCATAAGAATTTCCCTATGATAACGATGGGATATGGAAACGTTATCACTTTAAGGCAATTTACCCAGGTTTCGGACACATGGGGTTACCATCAGCAGCACTATCACCGAAAAACAGAACATATCCAGTTTTGGACCGGGCATATTTCCATAGAAGAGAAGGGATCGAAGTGCATCAGTTTGTCCATCGCTAGTAGTAGCTTCAACAAAAAGTATTCCATCAGACTCTGTATCGGAATTTACAGTTGATCCAAATGCCACCAATATGTACTCCAACAATCCTGAAATAGAAAAATGAAGAAGATTTATACCCATATTACGGGAGATGAAGTGACCACTTCATGCACCCGTAATAGAGGTTTTATTTGATAATTTCGCTACTGTTCGTATTTTAGTTTTAAAATCAAACCTAAAAAGCCTTAAACAACCTAAATGTGGTTTAAAGTGAATGAGAGTGACCGATAAAGTAAGCTGTTTATCTCTCGGACTCCAATTCCCGCCTCAATTCGGAATCCGGCATTTTCGGTATTCGGGTCGATATATTTTCGGTATTTTTCGAAGTCTGAAATCGCCAAAAGTTTAAGAATGTGAAAGACTGCCTCCAAAAACTTGTAAATGTTTTCATATAGGCTTTCGATCTAATGTTGGGCCTACTAAACACAACCCACACTTTACCTCTCTTTTCCGAGCAGGATTTTACACAAAATTGAATGTATTGTTCATGTTATAGAACAGCGTTTCTCAATCTATGGGTCCCGGGCTGCCCTCAGGTAGGTTACAAAAATTCAGACAGCCTAAATGGTGTGTGGAAGCTCATATAGGGGAAACAGCCCTATTGTTGCGGTACGTTAGCAGCGTTAGAAGCCTATTGTTGTGTATGGAGGTATACACAACAATAGCACAGACAAACAGACGTAAATCTTTGAAAAAGTTTTTCTTGAAAACATAGTATCTCAAAACATATGACCTCAGTAACGACATTTCTGGGGCTTCTCGCGGAAAACCAAGCTTGCTTGCTAACTCGCAAACAATAGTGCATAAAAGTTCTATAGAATGTATAGAAACGTCAAAGTGATCCGATGCCAGCGCTGCGGCGAGTAGTTCGTGGAACTGATAATATTTAAATCAACCGTTAAATGCGTGAACGAAGATACACAATGAAGTGTTACGTCTGTTTGTCTGTGACAATAGGCTTCTAACGCTGCTAACGTACCACAACAATAGGGCTGTTTCCCCTAGTGAAAACAAATTCAATTTACTGAATTTAATAGTTTAATCAGCAAAATGCTGCAAAATGTCAGAATTTTAAATTGCTGAAAGATCAGTAAATAAATATTGCTGATGTTCAGTGAAAGGTTGCCATTTTGACAGAAGTTGAAATTGCTGAAAAATTCAGCAGCATAATTTTACTGGAACGTTTGCTGATCTTTCATCAAGCCTAAAATCAGCAAAATTTTGCTGATATTCAAAGATTTAAATTTGGTGTGCAGCTTCTGTAAAAGATCGTTGATACAAATATACGAATAATAAAGATAAAATCGCTAGACTCTTTTCCAAGTATCATTTATTAAATATAACCAGTATCCGAGCCAGTGTCCTACCTACATAATTTTATTTATTTGTAGTTTTTTTATACCTCTTCCTCCTCCTGCGGTTTGACCGGTGGTGTACGAATGCAAAAATACTTGCGACTGTGGTGCTAACAGTTTGACAGCTCTTTAACTGGGTGTTAGTAAGTTTATGTTAGCTGATTTTTGCGGTAAAAATATCGTTTGCTGTTTTTCAGTAAAGCATTGGATTGCTGATCATGATCCAGCAATTCGTTTTACTGATAATAAAAACTTAAATTTGGTGTGTATTATTATTGTCCTAATTTTATCAAAGGTTCAATGTTTGATCCCAATTATTAAAGGTTTAAAAAAAACTATTTTCATAATCTTCATACCATAATGTAGTGGGTATGCTCAGGACAATTTGGATCTCAATCAGAATCAGAATTAAATAAAAGCACCGAGGTGAATTTAAAACTATTTTTAGATTCACCAACATGCCCGTACACGGAGATGACCTACGCATCCAAGTGTGAAAACAAACGCATAAAAAACTAACAAGATTTTTTTTACATCACGTACGCCCAAGCGTTCTAGGCAGCGAGATAGATGCCTTTCCTTGATGAGAACTCACAATGCTAAAAATAGTCGAAGTGAATCTTTTACGCTGTTTACATTGCGCTTCTACATTCCTTGGGAATCGGCTTGCAAAAGTATATGAACAAATTCTGCAGATGTATGTGAGCATGGCTTGATCAGGTGTAAAAAAACAGGACGAATTGTTTTTCATAAATGAAAGATACTTCCAGATCATGTAAGATTTATTTATTACTGAATAAATCTTACATGATCTGGAAGTATCATTGTGATTCCAAATGAATACAAAATGGTAGGCTTGGAAAGCTATCAATAAAACAGCTGTGGAGGGTTTTAAAAAATGTGTACAGTATTAGTCACTTGTGTTGTTGTTTTTTGGTTGCTGATAACCTTACGTATTCGACTGTGGTGATTGTGCTGGTGCATGCATTCGGTCTTCAACGGTGCTTGCAAAACCATAAACTTACGAGTCTAACCTTGTTCGAATGAAAAAAAAACTGTAAACTTTCCCCTTTTTTAACTGTTTACATGGTATATGAACAGCCCCTATAGAGAATGACGAGATATTTCGACATTTGAAGAGAGACCAGAGTAGAATGACGAGATATTAGTGGAATAGTTTTTGGAAACAAATTTGAATCGCAATTAATGATAAGTTCGAAGCGCGTGTGATTTTTTTTTTGTTCTCTGGAGGTAAATTTGTGTGAGATCTTCCCTTATATTTATTATATTCTTCTCTTTATTCTTTAGCTATTACCAACTGTAGCTTTTCGCCTGTCCTCATAATATCAGTGGCAACATTTCAAAAGGGCGTAATTGCATTTGTAAACAATGGCTTTAGCCGTAGTTTTCTCGCAAATAAAAGCTCACTTATGAAAATTAATTACACCAACACGTAGAGGAATGTTTTCTCTACCAGCTAGCATTGCTGATTTGGAGGAGTGAGCTTTTATTTGCGAGAAATCGATGGCTAAAGCCATTATCTACAAAAGCAATTACGCTCCTTTGAAATGTTGGCACTGATATAGAATAAAAATCCGCATATAGTATTTATGTGTCCCAAACATGATTTTTTGCAATGTAATCAACAAATGATATCTATGTGATAGACACATAGGGGAAACAGCCCTATTGTTGCGGTACGTTAGCAGCTTTAGAAGCCTATTGTTGTGTATGAAGACCTCCATACACAACAATAGGCTTCTAACGCTGCTAACGTACCGCAACAATAGGGCTGTTTCCCCTACTTGCTTAGTATACACATAATGGCCATGTTTTGCCACACATACTATTCATATGAGGAGGTCACAATAATTATATTATTTATCGCATGTCAACCTTCCAACAGTTTTTTTTTTTTTTTTATCCATTTAATTTATTTGTAAGGCTCAACTATTAATTAAAACTCTACGGAGCCAAGAGTCAAGAGAATGAATAATTACAATTCATTTGAATTATTAAAACTAATCTGATCCAGTGCCCGAACGTGAAGAGCTGGGACGTAAGGTCTTCCTGGGCGGTGAACTATCGTTGGCATACTTCTGTTGTTTCTGCTGTTACTTCAGCAGTTTTGTATGCAGTTGAACGTGCTCAGTCCAGTTTCCAACCTTTTGCTGCTTTTGCGGTTGGTAGTGTAATACCGGTTGCTTCTGCTGCTGCTGGTTGTGTTGATTGTTCTGCTGTTTTCCGTGATCCAATTCAGCTTCCAGTGTTGTACCGATTTCTTCTTCTTCTTCCTCCTCCTCTAGCATCTCTATTTCCAAATCTATTGCCTGCTTCTCGACATTGTCTGACGAACTCGTTCCTGCGAGAACGGCAGCGAATGTGTTTTTTCCGTCTTCTTTTTTTTCGACACCTGCTCCGGTGTCTCTTGTTATTTTTACGTTCCTCCTTCCGCAAGACTTTTTTTGATGTCCCTCTTGTCCACAAGCAAAGCATTTCAATTTATTTCCATTGTAGAAAATTCTTCCTCTTCTGTTAAGGAAGTAGAGCGCTAGTGGAATTTCTTTCTCCACATCCATGTAAATTCCGTGGACACCAGTGAACAAATCCAGTTGATATCCGGGTGGATACTTTTCCCGCACACAGCGCTTAATCTTCCCAAATTTGATTAGTTCAGCAACAAGATCACGATCGGATACCTTCGGCGGTAGGTCAAACACCCGTACGTATTGGATGTTACAACCCGCTACCGACATGCAAACCTCCACTTGTGTTCCATTAGAATAATGGAACGTTTGCCTTTCATCGTTACAAGAGAGGGCTTCCCTCATGCCTTCCTCGGACTTGTATTTAATGAATACCGTCCTCTCCTCAGCATTCTTATACGCCGTGTCCATTTTTCCCTGATCACCGGTGAGGCCTTTCACGAAGCGGACCATCTCCGGTAGAGTTGGCTGGGCAGCATTATTCGGGAATATGAAAGCAATGGTATTCGTGACGGCTACTACACTCGACATTTCACCGTACTGTATAGCTATCAAAAGCAACCGAAAAAAAAAAACAACGCAGCGATCGAACAAAACGTCTATCGGCAATGAGATCTAATCTTCAACTGTGAACCTTCCAACAGTTGCACTGATTGACTGAAAGAAACGGTATTTCACATACGAAAAAAAAAATCAAATTTAATTCTTAGTGATCCGGGTCTTAATATGTACTTAACAAACATTTTGAAAAAAAATCTTGGAAAATTAAAAAAAAAAGTATTTAAATAGTGTTTTTTTTTGTTGCACGTGCTCAGTGTACTAGTCCGAGTTTTTAATTTTAATTAAACGCTTAGAAAAAACTATTTTGCACGTGACGTAATTCAACTTTGACGTAAAACATTAAACGTAATCAAACATGTCATATAAAATTAAGTGTTTCGAAGCTTTGACCGGATTGAATTTCTCGTTTCTTTCTACTTATTGTTACGTAAAGACCGCTTTCATGTGTCGGTCTCTCGGCACCGAAATTTATTGACATTTTCGTAATGTGTAGGGTAAACGCTCATATACACTCAAAAAATTTATCACATATCTCATGGATGAAAACCATGTGAATTTCACATAGCTTTCATGTGATCACATAGCTAAAAATCCCACCACAAAATCACATGAATATTGTGAGACCGATGAAAACCATATGAAAAATCATATAAAATTAACGTGATCGCATAAATGTTATGTGAAATTTAGATGAATTCCATTCAATTTGTTTATGGATGAAAATCATTTGCGTTTCCAATGGAAGGTACATGAACTATTTTCAGTGTAGTTGTGGTACGTTAGAAGCGTTAAGTTCCTACACTAATAAAATTCCGCACATTTTTATTGATGAATTTCCATGTAAAATTCCACATGATTTTCATGTGACCACACATAAACAGAATCCACCCAGAAGCACACATGAAATTTATGAGTCAAATGATTATGTCACGCTAAATCGATGAGAACTACCCCCCCCCCCCTATCGTGACGTTTTCCTATACCTAATGCATTGCTTGTCACAAAATCTTAGACCCCCCTCCATAGAGCGTGACATAATATATACATCAACCCTATGTGTCCGACACATAGATATCATTTGTTGATCACACTGCAAAAATTCATGTGTGGGACACATAAAAACAATCTGATATTTTATTAGTGTATAGTTGCTTATGGAGTCCAGTGCTGTTAATTTTCATATCATTCGATTGAAGATAACCCAATACAACCATTCAATCAGTTCTTTGAAAATTAATTCTCACATGAACATAATTTGAAGAGCCCATTTCTCATTCGAAGCTCATCGTCACTGTCAATTGTGAGTCACTCACTATCATTTGACATACGCCAGTGGAGTATGGAAGAAACCCTGCAAAATAGTCCCGAACAGACAAGTCGACCCGATGTTGAATCAATGTAAGGCAAATCTAAGATCGATGTCGACCCAATGCCGTGTTGTTGTCGGGTCAATTTTGTGTTTGTGTCGGGCCAATGTCGGGTCAACAATGTCGGGTAGAATTTTGGTTGGTGTCGGGTTGGCTTAGCTTTTTCGCCGGAATGTCGACCAGAGCTCCGTTTATGTGTAGGTTACATCAGGTAAGATGTATGATATTAAGCGTTTCTCAAATGAGAATGATCCATGCCTTCGTCAAATGACTCAGCAACTGATATCACTCATTCGAAGGAGGTCCCATTTCATAGTGGATAACTGCTTTTCTCATTTTTATCAAAAATGTTCAATTGATTTTGAGAATTTACAGCACTGATGGAGCCTCCATAAGCAACTATACACAGCAAAAAATTCTAAACATTAATTGTGATGTAAACATTCATTCACGTAAACTTGTAGTTCATTTCACCCAAACGAGCAACTTGTAAGCAATGTTTTTTACAAAGATGAGTATTTGTATACAATATTTGCAACACATGCTATGTGACGCTCCATTTATGCACTGACGCAAAAGAACGTAAGAATTTTATAAGAACCACTTATCAATTTTAGCCACAAGAAATCGGTATGAATTTGCCTTATGAAAAAATAATGATGACACAAAAATAATAAAACGGAGCAAACTGGAACCGAACCATGGACCATGTGTTGACCAGTCGTCTTTCAACGCTTGGGAAAATGAAATGGTTAAAGGCGTACAAATCTACCTCATGTTAGCCGAAAACCATTCGTAAGTCACGCTTATGAAATTCATATGTATCATTCATAAGTTTATTTACCCCAGTGTGTGCATCATATAAAACAGAAATTTACACTACTTTTTCGAACTGTGAACCCAACGCTTCTAACGTACCGCAAATATAGGAGGTATTGAGATGTGGGAGTGTCCATCTGGACAAATGAGTGTCCTGAAGATGAATTAAACCATTCCGACATAACATACTTGTTAAGTAGGTATAACCCAAATATTTATCTTTTTTACTTATTTTTCTTCTTACAGACTGTGCTGATTCCATCGCCGACAAGCTAGTCGAAAGTGCTAGAAAAGGGACATCGGATAATATCACTATTGTGGTAGTATTCTTCAAGGACCCCCATCTTATAGCCAAGTCATCCTGGCTGAATAAAATGGAAGCAGCATATGACAAAAATAATTCCAATAGTGCTTTTGATAATGATGTGAGTATATTTGTCATGTTAAACCCAAGCAATTACTAATTTTGAAGCGTGATAATGTACGATAGCTATAATGGAGGTTGACATAGTCGACGATAGGCATAATGAACGTTTTGCAGAATAGACGATAGGCATAATTAACATTTAAATAAAAAATCACAAAAATTTCCATTATCTCTCTCTCTCTCTCTCTCTCTCATGAGCTGTTCTTTGAGAACAATTTTAAACTCCTGTGTGGATGCATGATTTCTGTTATTTTCTAATGAGAGCCAAAGGCTTCGTTGGTTTTTTTATATGAATTTGTTTATGATGGGTTACCCGAGCAAAGTCCAGCATCAAAATGACAGCAAATTGAAATCAAGTTTTGATATCAACATCAAACTGAAATCATAATTTGATTTCAGTTTACACATTGACAAATTTCCCGAGCAAAGTCTGAGATCAAATGGAAATCTAAATGTGATGTTGTGATTTCGCTGATAATGATTACTCAGGTTGCTGTCATTTTGGTCGTTTTAACGGTTAAAATATCTAAATTGAGAGCAAAAAATCTTCCTGTGACATCACATTGAAAACTATTTCTGCTATCAGTGAGAGCAAACTGAAAACTAAATTTGATATAAGTTTTTCCTGTTGATAATGAAAACAAACCCGCAACAACATATGTTTTAAGAGCAAATGTACAGCAAAATGAAAACAAAATATGGTATAAAAATTGTGAATTGCGAAACTGAAATCAAATTATGATTTCAGTTTGATGTTGATATCAAAACTTGATTTCAATTTGTTGTCATTTTGATGCTGGACTTTGCTCGGGTTGATACCAAATTTAGATTTCATTTTGCTGTACATTTGCTCTTTAAAAATATGTTGTTGCGGTTTGTTTTCATTGCCTTAGCATTACATCAAATTGAATAATTGTTATGTTATCAACAGGAAAAATGGATAGCAAATTTGGTTTTCAGTTTGCTCTCACTGATAGCAGAAATAGTTTTCTATGTGATGTCACAGGAAGATATGTTTGCTCTCAATTTTGATATTTTAACCGTTAAAACGACCAAAACGACAACAACCTGAGTAATCATTATCAGCGAAATCACAACATCAAATTTCAGATTTCAAGGATTCAAGTCGACAAAAAACTTAATATTTGATTCTTTTTTTCATAATATTTATTTGATCAGCTCATTGTTTCTTATTGTTTCTTGTAGCTAAACGGAGCCGAGGGACTAATATTTTTTTCAATGCAATTATTCACATCTTGATTTTTTTACACTAATCTATTTTTCTTCTCCTCCAATCTTCTTCCGCTACTTTTCCATCGCTTCCTGTGTCACAAGATTCGCCCAATTTTCTGCCGTCAGTTCGGGTTCCGACTCCTCGTGCTGTATCTTGATTACTTCCTCGCACTTACAGCCGCTACACTAGCGCACATTGGGGCATTTTCATACAACCAGGCGGTCAAAAATATTTCTATCATTTTATCACAATTTCTGCTATTATTCTTGCTTTGTTTCATCAATGTAAGGTGTGCGTTATCACTTTTCAACATTTTCACGACCAACTTTCGAAAAGGGCATAACTTTTGATTAATTAAAATTTAATTTTTACGATTTTATAACGGTTACAGTTTCAAGCTTGTTTTCAGAGAATAAAATCTATTGAACAAAGACAACCTACCATGGTTTTATTGGGAGAAACACCGTAAAAAATAAAAAAAAAACCTTTTTTGGAAATATGTTTATTTTTTTCAACAAATCTTCTTTAAAAAAAATACAAAAAGCCATGATACAATAATCAAAATCAAATATGTTTCAACGAATTTCTTTTTATTCCTCTGTTACAATATCATCATGAACAAATTCTTCTTCAATTTCATCGACTGCTTTCATAAGTTCCTCCAAGGCATTGAAGTTATTAGTATCGACTACTGAATCACTTACAGAATTTTCAAATATCATGAAACTTTTCACGATGTTGAGATAATCCAGGGATACTTTTTTCTGTCGTCTTTTTGCCATCCAAATGGAACTGATCAGTGGGTCCGATTCATTAATGGCACGAATAAAGACATCATGTAAATTTTCTACTCTTGATCATTTTCTTGCATGATGGGTTCGATATTTTTTCAATTGTTTATGTTGACTTTCTGCTGCCTCTTCCGCTAATGAACCAAGTGGTGCTGGTGAATGTATGATTATTTCTCCGGCATGAGCGAGAACTTTATGCACGGTTGCAGGTATTTTGTACCAATTATACAATTTAAGATAGAGCCTATATGTTTCCTTGCAATATGCATCAAATTTTTCCGGGTTTATTGGCTCTTGGCAGTTAATAGCAATTAATATATTCCGGAATCTGAAAATTAACTCTTCATCAATGTTCAGCACGGAGCTTAGAAAGCTTGGGATTTCCAAATACTCTTCGACAAACGTTTCCTGTAGTACTGGTACCTGCTCCACCCGATCGTGGTTGATCTACTCTTTTTCGTAAAGCTGTGTCGTCACATGTTTTTTTCTTTGTTCATACAGTTCTTTGAACGGTTTCGTTACCTTCCATTTTTTGATATCCATTCTGTATGCAATATGCAAAAGGCATTCGAAAAATCTTATCCAAGCATGAAGTGGAGATATGCCGTAATGCAAGGCTTCTTCGTTTGATATAAATCCTTCCTCGAATTTCTCTGCATCATTCATTACATTTGGTGTTGCCCCACATATTGGACAATTCTGCATCGACGAATTTCCAGTGATATAAGTTAAGACTTTTCCGTCTATCATACTGAGGACAAAATCAAAATCAACAAGTATAAACTTGTCGTTTGAGAGTTCAATTTTCACTGGCGTTAGTTCACTCATTTCTTTTTCTACATCCTGTTTTGTAGCCAGAATAACTTCTTTACTCTCTTTAATGAATTCAAGGATGAATGGCCTACAAAATCGAATACTTTGAGGCATGGGATTAAACCACATAATTTCCTTTCGATCATTGTACATGAACAACTGAATTGGTGTTAAAGTGGACGAAAATACATCTGAATCGTCCTGACATCCTTCTGGTAGCACTTGATGATATTGCGAATATCCAGTTGATCCGTCCATACCCCAGCTACATAGAAGAACCAGTTCCGTAGAAACTAGATCGTTGCTATCCATATACTCGTTGAGCTCTGCATCAATTATTTGGACGATTCGTTTCACTGTATTTTCCATCAGCGCCTGGAGTTTCACTCTTATTTTCAATGCACTTTCTTCGATGAATTCACTAGGAGGGGCGCATATTTTTTTCACTGCTCCGATCACATAGTAAGGTGGAAATCTTGAAGGTGATTCACTATGTATTACTTCGTATTGAAATCTACTCAATCCAGCCTCGATAAGTACACTAAAAGCCTCTTCTGGTGACATCATTCCTCGTTGATCAGTTAGTTGAGCAAGCATGGTTTTAGAGCTTTTTTGGTTTTTTTAAAATATGCCCAATAACTTTAACTAAATTAAAATCCTTTCGATTATAAGCGGTTCGTCTTGCAAATAACAAAGCTTTCTCGATGGTATCGAATTTTGGATCAACTGCTTCTTTATCGATGACGCGACGTTTTCCTCTTTCACTCAAATCCAAGAAAGGTTTTGAAGGTCGTCCACGTTTTGTTCCCGAGGCCGAGGTTGAGGCAACACATTGCTCCTGTTCGATGAATTCCTCGTTAAATTAAAGTTAAATTTTCATTAATGTTCAATTATTTTTTTTCTATTTTTATTTTTTATTTTTTTTTGTCTCCATCAAATTTCCAAATGGATTTTATTTTTGGAAAGCTTATTAAATTACCTTTCCAACGATGCATAATGATGTGGTAGTTATATGATAAATAGTGGATGAAATTTTATTTGAGTTGTAGTGTATTTTTGCGGCAAAATTTGTACTTTTCTTACTCTTTTTTGACTTCGACATCCGATATCTCAGAAACTAAAACTGCTAGAAGCTTGAAACTTTCAGATTTTCTTAGTTGAAATGTTTACTATCGACCAAAAATAACGAAATAAGGATTAGTGTAAGTCGATTTTTTGATTTTTGACCGCCTGATATCTGATAGTGTAGCGTACGTAGTGTTTTATTTTTTCCTTTCCCCATGCCCATCCTTTCGTTTTCCCTCTTCCGGTTGCTCCGCTAGGAACAAGAATTCATCCGGTGGTCCTCCGCATTACTCAGGAAGCGTTTATCCTTTCTATTTCCGATTGAGGAAATTAAGCGAGGAGAAAATCACCTTTTGTCCATGTAAATACCTCTCACACCTGTATGCATATCCAGGCCCGGCTCTGGTAGAAATTTTTGCTAGATGACACTTTCCTGACAACTCCGGTGGCAAATCGTACACAAGAACGTATTGAACGTTGCCCTTCGCATGCGACATTCGTATGTCCACTGCTTTTCCATCAGCATAATGGAAAGTTAATTGCTCCGGGTTATGCATCAAGGCATAATGCTTACTTGCTTCAGATACAAATCTGATTAAGCTCGCCTTTTCCTACGCATTGCGATATGTGGCGATCAAATCAACAGGATTCGCGTTCAATGATTTAACGAATGATGTAATCTCGCCCATCGTTGGCTTCGCTGAATGATTGGAATAGGCAAAACACAAGTGTTTTTTATTATTTATTTTTTTCTTGATTTCTTTTCCGTCGATCTTGTGCACCAATGCAACCGACGCCAGGAAGGCAGCGCCCACACCTGGACCCTACCTATTGACCCATCAACTATTGAACCGGGGACCAACGGCTTTACTTAGAGATGTTATGCCTCAGAACATCCCGGCGGCGCCGACTGGGATTGTAACCAGGCCTGCTGGGGTGAGAGGTAATCACGCTTACCACTACACCACCGGCGCCGCTTTTTCTTTTTTTTTTTTTTTTATTTTGCACATATCGAAATTTATGCTTACAACGAACGGTGACGGCAAAGTGCACTGACCTAAAGCCCTACAGTAAAAGTATGGACGTCTGTTAAAAGTTGTTCCAATCGAACTGTCAAAATGCACCGCTTTGCTCGATTGGAACAGCTTTTTTTCAGTTTTGTGGTGACAGTCGTCCATACTTTTACTGTAGGGCTTTACACTGACCGACTGCAAACAAATAATAATGCGCACACAAAAATACCGTGATCGAGTAAACAACTACTATCGATAGCAAGATCGACACCGAGAGGAACAAGTGCTGCTTTGTTCACATCTAAAAGCGAACTAAAATATTTGATTCTTTAAATCATAAAGAACATTATTCCTGGGCTTTGAAGAGCTTTTGAGATCTTATACTTAAAAATTTATCAAAGTTCTGAGCTTTGCGAAAATTTGTACTTCGATGAGCTACGTACACGTACGTACAGGTGAAAGAGGGCGTCATTAATTTTCAAAAATGCGAAAGCAGTGTTTTCGTTCAAAACCAAAATTACGTTCAAGAAAATGTGTTCTTTGCATTCTACTTGCTTACCGAAACACAATGAACAAGTTTTCATTGACAGAATTTCGGTTTAAATCGTAAAACTGCTTTTGAGTTTCTAAAAATCAATAACGTCATCTTTCCCTACTGTCTACTTAGTAAATGGACAACCCCATTCTACTATTCTACAACGGTTTTCTAAATTCTTATTTTTTCTATAAACGCTTTACTGTGGGAATTGGCCCCTCAGATTTCCCCATTGATGCCTATAAAGCCAACATATACCATCAGTGTACCAATTACCGCTGATGTTCGAATTACCACCAATTGGTGCTAAAACTGTGACATTTAAAATCTATATACGCAAATATAATTGTGGTTTGCTGATTCATGCCCTGAGATCAGGGTCAGGGCTGGCAAATGTCATTTTCAATGAAAGATCTCACGCGATATTTACAGAGATACTTCTGTCACTATCACGGGATGAGAAAACGATGACAGAGATTTTATTCAAAATCTCATCGATTTTTTCGTCATGACAGAACGTGACAGTGTTGTTATCATCGTGATTACTAGCTCATGTATTGCTATTAAAGTTGCTTGTACCGAGGAAATCTTAAAAATATATTCACTCTACCGATTACATACGGTTACTTGCTTAAATTCATCTAAATCAGTTAGAAATGTTGATGTCAAAACGGTATAAGAATTATTCTCATGAGTGCTTGATCATTGGAAAATGACAAGAAAGCTAATGATCGGTCGCTTCGTCTCATGATAGTGAGAGGGCCTGTTTTCTCATTGTCACATGACAGCTGTGATATTTACCAGCTCTGATCAGGGTTGCTTCCACCCACTTCGCTATAAAACATGATTTTTTGATTTATTAAATCATTAGATTTGATAATAATATTTTGTGCTTGTAAGTTACAAGACGAGTTTTTTGTTTTGTTTTACATTATGGTTACTTAACAAGACGAGGTTGAACAGTGTGTGTTTGACACATGAATCCTGTCAATTTCGCGTTCAGAGAGTTACAATAAGCGATTTTATGATTCGTGTGCGCTTTTCAAACTCTTCTTGTAGCATAAAAGTTCAAAATATCTTTATAGCATCAAATGATGCCATAATATCGAAAAACATTTCTTATAGCGAACTGAGTGGAAGAAACCCTGCTTAACAGTATGAAGTTTAATGCCTAACATTATGTTATCGTATATTATGCCTAATTTATTTTTGCCTAACGTCTGTATGCCAAGCGTATTTATGCCTAACGGGGTACACCCATCATGTCTTTAGTGTCGTACAGAACCATCACACATATTTATTATGTTGCAAAGTAGACGTAATATTTAATAAAAAAAAAAAAATGTCCCGATTAATGGATCGTCTGGTATTCGGTGCATTACGCTATTTGGATTGCTTTATATTTTATTTTTAACAGTTTTGATTGTCACGCTTTTCAGCATTCGCTTCGTAATTTGGGACTTAAACCAGTTTATTCCTTAGCATAAGTTATATGTTTAGTGCATTTGCACCAAGAATCATGTAAAGTAATAAAGTATCGAAACAGATTTAAATTTCCCAGTTACTTTTTTGTTTTCCAATTAACTCTGAAACAGTAGGCTGTGGAATTATGAGAGTTCTTTATTTTTTTGAGATAAACAACTTTGCTGAAGACGTCAAGTCTCCATAATGTCCCAAGCGCCTTAAGAAGTTAGAAGTTGGCGTCATCTATGCGGATGAGTTTTGAACTACCTGTTTATGTCAATAGATGGTCCTTATAATAATAAATCACTTTACTAAAGACACCAATTCTCGGAAATGCTTCATTTCGGAGTTATTAATATTTTATGGAGTGTTCAATAGAGATTTTCACATCCGGTTTTATTGGTGCGATATGGGAGAGCGTGTTAGTAAAAATTAGAGGAAAATACATAAGAAATCGTTGTCAAACTCATTTTGACCGATCTAATTTCATATATTTAGTCAGAGAAACAACTTTACACGGTGATGCACTCGCTAGTGTGCGTGCGTTAAACGTCACTAATCTCTATAGCCCTTGCCGTGATAAGTTCGTTCACTTCAATAAAGTTGGTTTAAATAGTTCAAACTTTGACTTTTAATAAGATTGAAACAGTTCTGTATTCCTTTGTTCTGTGTTTCATTTGCATCAGGAAAACTATAAGGTGATAGTTGATAGTTTAATAGCATGCTACAGTTGAAAGTTACATTGTAATTTTTTTCCTGAAATGGCAATACAGAAAATGAACGTGAAAATATATTATTCACTATTTTTTTTGTTTAAAAAAACACGGCTGAAAGATCAGCTTGGTTTAGTAGGAGGCTGTGGAATTGTCATATCTTTAGAAGAGTTGGGTATTTTCTTAAACATTCACCAATCCTGAAAATAAACCTGATTTTTTTTTCTTAGTTTTCCAATTAAACAATCTACAACCATTTGGACGTCTTCAAAAGAAAAAAAAACCTTTGTCGAAGACACGATAGAGACATGTTAGAGTAAAAATAAAGATGTTAAAAAAAAATTTGCTATTTTTTTTTTATTATTCAAGAAGAAGACCTTGATACGACCACCCATGTGAGTATCGCACGAGTTAAAGAGTGCAACGGGAAGGACGGTAGGTGTAGAGACCTTGGGGTTGGTCCCTAGATACGCCAACTTAGCGGAAAGGACGGTTTAAGCACCGAACAATTACAATTACAAAAGTCCATAGTGTGATTAAAAAAATGTAAATCCAAATATAACGTGATCATCAATTAGAACAGAGAAAAAGATATAGAATTAAAATGTAAATAAAGTGTAGAAGCTACGAAATGTGCATCCATTTTCTTGTTTTCGTTCGAACCGTATTTTTCATACAATTTTTTTTAATAGAACAACGGTTCGAACGAAAACTTGAATATATATGGTAACAGAGTAGAGTGCAGCATTAATTGATGGGGTTAGGTTAAGGTCTATCATAATATCATCCATAATGGATCCAACCCTTGCGTGACGTATTATTTCTTCATTATATGTTTTATTAATTTATTTATTGCTTCATTAACATCACATTCATTTTTTTTTATTCATTTATGAATTTCAATATCCTTTTAATTTATTTATTCTGGAGATGAACTAGTCTTTGGCTAAAAATCACGTTAATAAAGTAAAAAAAAATCTTTTGTGACCGTCATAGATAATGCTCCTGTTGCGTAGGTTCTTTTATTATTCTATTTAATTCATTAAGCTTACAGTTACAGTTTATAATTATTTGTGAAAGATTTTATTTTTAAGGTATTAGGTAATCATCATATTCTGCTTTTGCGTGAATTTTCCGACCGCATTTTTTATTCATGTTTTTTTCATCAAATTGCTTTATATTTTCATTTTCTGACGGATCTTATACACTAAGTTTAGTAGCCCGGGTTTTACTGAGATCTCAGCAATTGACGCAGCAATCAACCATTACTTTTGCTGAGATCTCATGTCGTTTTCGTTTTTGCGGTGTAGCACCGGTGTAATGTAAGCATAAATTTGTTTGTAAACAAAGGTGCATCCAATATATACTAAAGCCTTCTAGTCTGAGTACTGCGACCTCAGTCGATTTTATTTTTCAAGTGAGCTAGAAAACATCTTGAAAATCTTCCGAAGTTTCAAATTGTTTTGCTGAAACAGCTCTCGAAATTGTATATACATGCTGCCAAATAAACTCTTGGCTCCAATGACATTTATATTAGGTCTGGACCAAGGTGGCTACATATAGGTGTTCTAATGTGTCAAATTCGTGATTCAGCCATGTTGGATTTTTGTATGGGACAGCGACCGAGTTTGTTTACAATTTGCTCTAAAACCGCATTTTCCCCCTCGCGACCTCCTCGCCTATATAGTGACAAAGCTGTATCACCATTTATATACCCACCATGGTCTGTACCAACAGGCAGCTTGCTGGTATTAGAAGCAAAAATGTTGTAAACATTGCTGAACATCTGCGAACATATAGAAATACGTCACTGCCAACATACTGAGAACAGATAGAAATACGTCACTGCCAACCAATGAGGTACAGAAAGAGGTGAAGCAGATCGTGAAATATGGTTGTATTAGTAATCCAAAAAATCAACGTAAACGCAAGTAGTGACGTCACTAATTGCTTGTATCGTACAGGGGTTTTACTCACACAACTTAACCGATTGCTTCACCTCGGTAATCCAGCTCATTGACTGCCAACAGCTGTTTCGTGTAAAAAGATAAACATTGCAATAAAATACGAACACCACTAAACAATTGCACATTTCACTAACACCAATAACCCCTTTGGCCCAGACCTTATAATTGTCTTGGCTCCTCCTCCTCTGCTCCAGAAATAACGTATACATGGTGATGGGAGTGCACCTGCCCACAAAGCTCACATGACTCTTATAAAGTTTGATTACATCCTTCTTTCAGCAACCCAGTTTTGGCATTATTAGTATCAAATAAAAACACTTTTTCGAGCATCAAGCTCGGTGATTTACATTATCCGCCTACTAAGGTTGATGTTTCGACAGTTTCATAATTATAATTCTTAATTTGTTTTCAGTAGGTGGCAACACCTTTACTTGTGGTTCAAACAGTAACTACCTACGTGACTTCTAAACTCTTTTGAATGTTTGGCTCCCGTTTGACAGTTTGACTCGGCTCCCAAATGACAAGCATTTTGAGTTAGTTCGCAGTACTCAGCTTCTAGTTAAAGCATGGACGACTGTCACCACAACACTGAAAAAAGCTGTTCCAATCGAGCAACGCGGTGCATTTTGACGGTTCGATTGGAACGAGGATTGGAACAACCTTTGACAGACGTCCATACTTTTACTGCTTTTACTGTAGGGCTTTAATATATACACCCTAAATTATTGCGGTGTACGGCGGTGTAGCACTGGTGTAGCTAAAAAGGAAAACGGTTTTAGTGTGTATGAGCTTTCTTGCCGCCGGTGTTGTACTGTTGGTTGTACTTTATTAAGATTTTCAATTTTTTCAACTTATGTCAAAGTTTTGCCCTACCTGACTCAAATGTTACGCTTAGTATTGATGGTCACTGTTGCATTTTGATTATTACTTTCCTTAAATTTATCTTTCTTTCAGTCATCACATTTCAAGTTCAGCAATACGGACGGTGGATTCAACATTTCTTCAGACATGCCAGTTTCAAATGATTCTGAAGAATGTCAGGTAATTATATTCTATTTGAAAACAGTAAGGGGCGTTTTCTTCACCTCCGCTTAAAATTTAAACCAGGTTTAACAACATTTTATACCTGGCTTCATTTTAAACCAAGTATAAAATTTACCAGGATTAATATAAGTGTCGCTTAGTTTAATCGCTGGTCTGAGGTGGTTTAGGAGCGATAAGCGAGCGTTAAGCGGTGATATTAAACTTTTGATTTTCTTCACTGCACTTTGAACTAGTAGGAAATTCTGATTCAAAAGACAGATATATTGCACCCTCATTTAAACCATCGACAGACATGGTTGTAGTACCGCTGTACATTAGAGTGTTTCAAAATAGGTCAAATCTGGGATTTCAAACGCTACCCTCTGGAATGGTAGTTTTGGGGGTCAGAATCACCCTGCCAAAATTTGAAGTCATTTGGTTCACGGGAACCCCTCGCTCAAACGGCTTGAAGTTTGTATGGGGAAAATCGACAAAATGTATGGGGGAGCGAACCACTTTCACATTCGCGGCTCTAGGTGGCGCTGTAGTGGGTCGATTTTCTTCGTGTACAAAATGTAGCACCTTTGGAGTATTGGAAACATCTTGGCTGAATACCGGATGTGAATCCGAGTTACCCCCGAAATGTTATTATAGTTTCAAACGAACACCACCTGCTTTACTTCTGGGGAGGGCCTAACGCGCTTGTGCAGTTTTTATTTTTACGAACAGGTATACGAATAGCAATGTTTGCATAGGTATAACTTTTTTGTTTAACCATGAAATTGGTTTAAATTTTCACAGTGAGTAGAAAAATGTTCGAAATTATGGTCAGCTAAAAATTGGAACAGATTGGCCAAGTGGTTCCGGTTTTATTCCGGGTTTCCGAGAGGCCATCGGGGGAAGAAAAGGTACCAGTCGTCTATAACAAGGTGGTGCTGAAAATCCACAGCAACAGGCATCTATGGGTAGTGCTGATTAATATTTTAACAAAATCAACCCATAACCTGGTTCTAAATACTGAGCGTCCACCGGAAGGCCTTCCGATGACCCGGATCAACCTTAATCTGGATTATTATGTATTTTTTTTATCAAAGTAGGCCTTGATTATTCTCTGCAACTATATGAAATGTAGTAAATTAATGATTTTAGATATATAAGCGTTTCAATGACTCCAAGTGGTCACCAGATGATCCGCCGGAAGATCCGAAACATCCGTAAAATTTAGTGCTACATAAATTCGATCAAAGTAGGCCTTGATTTTGCTCTGCAACAATGAGAAATGTTGTAAAATGGTGATTTTTGATATGTTAGCTGTTCAATGGCTCCGAGTTATCACCAGATGGTCCGCTGGTAGATACGGAACATCCGTAAAATTGATTGCTGCGCAAATTTGATCAAAGTAGGCCTTGATTTTCCTCCGCAATTATATGGAATACAGTAAAATGGTGATTTCTGATATATTAGCTGGTCATTGGCTCCAAATGGTCACCAGATGACCCACCGAAAGATCTGGAACATCCGTAAAATTGGTTGCTAAGTAAATTTCATCAAAGTATGCCTTGATTTTTCATTGCAACTGTATATAATGTAGTAAAATTATGATTTTTTATATATTAGCTGTTCACTGGCTCCAAGTGGCTCGCCGAAAGATCCGGAACATCCGTAAAATGTATTGCTGCGTAAATTTGATTAAAGTATGCCTTGATTTTGCTCTGCAACTACGTGAAATGTAGTAAAATGGTGATTTTTGTTATATTAGCTGTTAGATTGTTCCGAGTGGTCACGACATAACTCGCTGGAAGATCCGGAAAATCTGATAAATTTATTGCTGTGTAAATTTGATCAAAGTAGGCCTTGATTTTATTCTGCAACTATGTGGAGAGTAGTAAAATGGTGATTTTAGATACATTAGCTGTTCAATGGCTCTGAGTAGTCACCAGATGGTCCGTCATAAGATCTGGAACATTCGTAAAATTGATTTCTGTTTAAATTTGAACGAAGTAGGCCTTGCTTTTTCTCTGCAACTATATGGAATGTGGTAAAATGGTGATTTTTTATATATTAGCTGTTCATTGTAACATCAGTAAAATTAATTGCTTCGTATGAGGACAGGTCCGGCGTAGTCGTTAGCAAGTGTGTAGGTGTGTAAGTCACACAAACATCGCATGTATTTAAATCGATTAGTAAACAGGTTGACACACATTTTCATCATCAAATAAAATATTTCAGGATAATAAAAAAAAATCAGTATCTCTGAGCCACACATCCAACGAAGCCTTAAGTTATCCCCTTTCATTTCAGGGTAGTGTTCAAATGTGTTGCATATTAAAATATGTAAATTTATCGTAGCTATTGGGAGTACACTTGGTTATGATCACAATGTACTTCGTATGTATGGTTAAAGATCGCTTGTAGCCTTCGTCTATTTTTATAAAAGTGTGTTCAAACATTTGTTTGCCTGTGGACATTTAAAAAAATCTACTACTATTTATGACACTTTACTTTACAGCAGAAATTAAATAAAACAACTAGTTAATGTTATCTACACTTTACTCCAGAAGCTCAGGAAACATATACTAGACATCATTTTCTGTATTATGAAGATATTTGCATCAATAAACATTTTTCAATTTTGACCCAATGTGACTTCCTAGTTTCAATGTCACCCCGTCTTACGTTCCTATTTATTTAATCAGTTAGAAGACCAAGGGAGCAAAATGCATGACGATGCTGCAACACTGCATGACTGTCCCGTTATTGAGAACCATGCTTGTTCACAGCATCGTCACGCGCTTTGCATCCTTAGTACTCTGACTGTTAATTATGTTTCGAACAGAGATACCGTGTCCAAAACAAGTCACAAAATTGAGTTTTACAATCAGGTTGTAATGTGTATTAGTCCCACTAAGCATAATTTCCCAAGCAATACACTTCCGTCTCTAAAGGTTGAGGCAACTTGATTATAACTGGAATAAATCACATAGGAGTTGCCGTTTGCGACAAGTGTGCTGCTAGGGTTACGTTTATTCAGGTAAATACATAAATTAGGGTAAGAGCTTCGCTAGTACATACGAGGAGGAGGGAATAAATGATCAAACTTATACCTAAGATGATGGATATTTCGTAGTCTGAATCGTGGGTACTGGGCTCACGGTTTTGTGTGTGACTTAGCTTCTTTGGATCATCCTACATAGGGTCGCGGATGGTTTGTTGGGTGTCGTCCTTCAAGGAATGAAGACTCCAAGGGTTCCGTGTATTGGGTATCGGCTCGATGAGTTTTAGAGAGTGCCCGCCGATGGAAACTAAACTCATCGGTTAAGGTTCCAATAAACGGCGGCAATCCCCCTGGACCTAACTGGAACTTACTAACTAATAACTTCTGAACCAGTGAATCAGGATACTGGTTACACACTATACCAGTTTAGCAGGTACCTCGCATTGTGTTGATGCTGCTGCTTCGAACCTTCGTGTTCTTACGACCACAGTACTTGAAAGCATAGTGAACTCACAGTTTACTTTCGCCGTTTTCCGTCCACCGTTTCTTTACCATTACTTGAGCTTCATGGTGTTTCTGCCCGAGCAGTGTATTTCGACGCTACTGCTGCGGATTATTATTCTGGCTGCGGGAAGGATGCTGCCCGTGATGGCAATGCTACTTAACCACTACCACTGCTTAATGGCGAATACTCCCATATAATATGCATTGTAAAGCAATAAGCGATTATACTTAAGGAATACTAATTATTCTGTTAAACTAAGTTCATATCCGTATCAGAAGGATATTTTAAATATGTGCTTGTAAAACTATGGTGTACTGTTTTATTGATATACTCACAAGTGAGATACATACGGCTGTAGAATTCAACTCAAATTTGAGTTCCATTTACTCATATTCTCTAGAAAGCAGGTTACTTATAGACTGAGTAATAATTATAATAATAATGAAAACAGTCTCCAGGTATACTCCTACATTGAGCAAAAGTTCCCTCGATTTTCCTCAAAATCGTGAAAAATCCTCATTTGAGGAAAAGCGAGAAAAATTTTAATCAGTCTATGAATATCCTGGGTTTAGCGAATTTGAGTGAGCGGAATGCAAATTTGATTTGAATTCTACGGCCGTGCGGCAGTAATAATATTTGAAGATACAATCGCATTGCATGCATTCCAGCGTAAAGCAATGTGGTAGCTGTGTATTTTTAGTTGATACGAGACAAAGAGATCGATTGGTGTATGATGATATGTTAAACCCTATACTTACCACATTTTGTTTTGAAATGTTGAATTCAATTTGAAGAAAGCTAAGGTGAATACTCATGAATGAACTTTGACAGGAGGCAGTTAACTAACGACTGTAAGAAACAACATCAATAGCATCGTTTTACTACATTTTACAAGGCCTACTTTGATCAAATTTACGCAGCAATAAATTTTACGGATGTTCCGTATTTTCTGGACCACCTGGTGATAACTCGAAGCCAATGACCAGCGAATATATAAAAAATCACCATTTTACTACATTCCATTTAGTTGCAGGGAACAAGCAAGGCCTGCTTTGATAAAATTTACACATAAATCAATTTTACGGATGTTCCGGATCTTCTCACGGACTACTCAGAGCCATTGAACAGCTAATGTATCTAAAATCACCATTTTACTACACTCCACATAGTTGCAGAGTAAAATCAAGGCCTACTTTGATCAAATTTACGCTGCAATAAATTTATCAGATTTTCCGGATCTTCCAGCGGGTTATGTCGTGACCACTCGGAACAATTGAACAGCTAATATAACAAAAATCACCATTTTACTACATTTCACGTAGTTGCAGAGCAAAAGCAAGGCCTACTTTAATCAAATTTATGCAGCAATAAATTTTCCGGATGTTCCGGATCTTTCGGCGAACCACTTGGAGCCAGTGAACAGCTAATATATAAAAAATCATAATTTTACTACATTATATACAGTTGCAATGAAACATCAAGGCATACTTTGATGAAATTTACTTAGCAACCAATTTTACGGATGTTCCAGATCTTTCGGTGGGTCATCTGGTGACCATTTGGAGCCAATGACCAGCTAATATTTTAGAAATCACCATTTTACTGTATTCCATATAATTGCGGTGGAAAATCAAAGCCTACTTTGATCAAATTTGCGCAGCAATAAATTTTACGAATGTTCCGGATCTTCCGGTGGGTCATCTGATGACCACTTGGATCCAACGACCAGCACCATTTTACTATACTCCATATAATTGGAGAGGAAAATATGGCCTACTTTGATCAAATTTACACAGCAATCAATTTTACGGATGTTCCGTATCTACCAGCGGACCATCTGGTGATAACTCGGAGCCATTGAACAGCTAACACATAAAAAATCACCATTTTACAACATTTCTCATTGTTGCAGAGCAAAATCAAGGCCTACTTTGATCGAATTTATGTAGCACTAAATTTTACGGATGTTTCGGATCTTCCGGCGGATCATCTGGTGACCACTTGAAGCCATTGAAACGCTTATATATCTAAAATCATTAATTTACTACATTTCATAAAGTTGCAGAGAATAATCAAGGCCTACTTTGATAAAAATACATAATAATCCAGATTAAGGTTGATCCGGGTCATCGGAAGGCCTTCAGGTGGACGCTTAGTATTTAGAACCAGGTTATGGGTTGATTTTGTTAAAATATTAATCAGCACTACCCATAGATGCCTGTTACTGAGAAATTTCCTGCACCACCTTGTTCTAGACGACTGGTACCTTTTCTACCCCCCCCCCCCCCATGGCCTCTCAGAAACCCGGAATAAAACCGGAACCACTTGGCCAATCTGTTCCAATTTTTAGTAGACCATAATTTCGAACATTTTTCTACTCACTGTGAAAATTTAAACCAATTTCATGGTTAAACAAAAAAGTTATACCTATGCAAACATTGGTATTCGTATACCTGTTCGTAAAAATAAAAACTGCACAAGCGCGTTAGGCCCTCCCCACAAGTAAAGCAGGTGGTGTTCGTTTGAAACGCTAATAACTTTTCGGGGGTAACTCGGATTCACATCCGGTATTCAGCCAAGATGTTTCCAATACTCCAAAGGTGCTACATTTTGTACACGAAGAAAATCGACCCACTACAGCGCCACCTAGAGCCGCGAATGTGAAAGTGGCTCGCTCCCCCATACATTTTGTCGATTTTCCCCATACAAACTTCAAGCCGTTTGAGCGAGGGGCTCCCGTGAACCAAAAGACTTCAAATTTTGGCAGGGTGATTCTGACCCCCCAAACTACCATTCCAGAGGATAGCGTTTGAAATTCCAGACTTTGACTTTTTTCCATATAACGCTGAAACACTCTACTGTACATCTTTAATCTAATATCTCAATCGACGTCAAATAATGTACAATCTGGTCAGAATTTATGCTTTGGCTAGGACTTGCTATTTCAACTGGATCTCCGGCGGTTGATTAAACAACAACAACAGCATTTTTTAAACCTCATTCTACCTTCTCGTCGCTACTAAAAAAAATGCTGAAATATTCGCCTTCGTTTTGAGCTGAATTGAAAAGCTCTAGATTCAACCGACATTGCAGTATCACGTATAACAGCGTTTTCTTCATAATTCTTGTCATCGTCGCAAATGGATTGAAGTCAACAAAGAGAGCAATTTCCGGCGCCAAAGGTGTAGTGGTAAATGTTGATTTCGTACGCAGGTGTGGGAATTCCATAGTCCACAATTGGAACTAATAGGAATGTATAGTTATAACTGGTACATCTACCTTACTTGAATTATTTGTTTTGCATCAAAACTATTATCGCAGAGACGTTGATAGAGACGCGCAATGAAAATTTCTGTCGAAACAGCTGCACGGTTTTTGAGAGATCTTTTGGCAATGTCACTGGCAACCATGTTTATTCGAGTGGCTTCAAATGACTTTCATACAGTGCCGCAATGTTGTTGAGAAAATTTGAACATTAAACGCTGTACAGACTGGAGAGTTATAACATGTTATAACGGTTGTCAAATAATTCCAACACAGAAACCACCATCAAGATAGCGCTATAACATGTTATAACTCTGTAGTCTGAACGTACTATTAGACCGGAACTTAATAAAAATGAAGTGAGCGGCAACATTTTGCAAAAATAAAGCGAAGACGAGACATGACAGCCGCTCCATGACAGTATAACTTTTGTCATATTTTGTTTAGCTTGCAGCGCAATCATTTTTATTACCATAAAACTAAATAAAAAGAGCATGTATATTCATGTAAAATTAAATTGTTTTTTTTTTTTAATTTGCACGACTTGAAATTTACATGCATGCAAAATTAAACATCACTTGAATTTTACATGGATGACTTTAGATGGGCTCATCTTGTAATTTTACAGGACATTTAAAATTACACGCAACCGTCATTGTGCTCGTTGTCTTTTTATAGTGGAATCTCAATTGCGGGAATGAAATTGTAATGCTCCCGGAAAAACTTTTTGAGATGTGCGCTGATCTAAATATGCCAGCATGTTCGGATCACATTGCATCGAAAATGTTTTAACCTTCATGATGCTTTCATGCATGTTTTACCACTAATTTAGCACTATTTTCTACAAAATCGCACGAGGAAACGGACAACGAAAAGCTGATTGATTTTTAAAATAAAAGTGGCACTCCGGAAAAACACATTCCATAGAACTGAGCTCACAAAACTTACAATACAACATTTTCCAGAAGTGACTCGAGCTTGACTCGAGCTATACGCGGCGGAGAAAAAAACTGATCGAATAATCGGTCAGTCCGCCATATTAGCTTTCTCAATTTGTTTGTTGATTTAAATTTACACGAGCATGTTAATTTATAGGTTTTATCTTTGAAAATTCGATGTTCTTCGATAAGTTTTTACATTGCGTGTTGATATTACCGTATGCGTGATAATGTTTGCACCATTGAGCAATGTCAAAATTTAAACAATTCTCAAAAATTCCGTTTTTTAGTTTTTTTTTTATTTATTTAAAGGGGGGATGTTTCTCAGAGTCTTAAACTATGTTAATCATCGATCGAGTTTCCACTTGCTGCAATTACGGCCTCCACACGCCTCCGGAATGCTCGGCAGGCTCTAATAATGAAGTCTGGAACCATTTCTCTCCAGGTACAGGTCAATGTTTGTCTGAGGCTTGCTGTACTCGGGTGGCGTTTAGAACAGGCCTTGGCCTTCATGACGCGCCATATTGAGTAATCCAGCGGATCAAGACCGGGACTGGATGGCGGCCACATATCCTTCGCCCAGAACGGAAGATGTTCTTGCAACAACCTCTGAGTGCGGTTCGAGGTGTGGCACGGAGCCCCATCTTGTTGAAATACAACATTTGGCTTCGGACCGTACTGTTCTTTGATTCACGGAAGAACATACTTACTTAAAATCCCGATGTAGACGTCCGTGTTGACCTTGTCGCCTTCTGGAATGAACACCGGGTCCATTTTTTTGCCATCTGAAGCCACCAATCCAAACACCATAACGCTAGCAGGATAATTGGTCAGATACACGTTCTTGTGCTTGTCGGCTACGTCTTTTACCGGAAGAGAACTAGTATACCGGTCGGTTCTGGAATTTGATACAGTATCGACGGTAAACATGCTCTCGTCGGTGAACAGGATTACCGGATTTTTTCGCTTAAGGAAGTTCAAGATTTTCTTGCATCGTTCGACTCGTAGCTCCCGGATGCGGTTGGTAATCATGTGAGTTTTTTCCGTGCCTCCGACTTCGCCCCGCAATCTTCCTTTACGATCTTCCGTGCCGTAAAGTCACTGATCCCGTGTTCCTTTGCCATTTTCCTTATTGAACGCACTGGATTCACCCGAATCTTCCTTTTGATAGCAGCGATAACTATCGGAACCCGAGCTGACCTTGGACGACCTGTGGCCACCTTCGCGAATAGTTGTCCTTGCTTTTCTCGATCCAAACCCCTTTTGACGGTCCACCGGGACACTCCCACGGCGATTGAAATGTCTTTTTGCGACATTTGCGCGTGGGAGAAATCACGAATACGCTGCCACTTCGTCATGGTGCAACTGTCAAACTAAGTAAATCATTTTCTTTTATACACAGCCTACTAAAGGGTGATACGGTCAAAATTTGGTCAATATCAACTTGACGTATTTCTTTCAATTTTGCATTTAAAAAACCTGAACACCCCTCATTTTGAAGGTGTGTGTGTGTAGAGTGTTGCTCCTATTTTGATTTTGGAATTCACTCTTCAGTTGTCAAAATGCCGTCCAAGCAAGAAGAGCAGCGTATCAAAATTTTGCTCGCGCATCGCGAAAATCCGAGCTATTCGCACGCAAAGTTGGCAAAATGGCTAAAAGTTGCCAAATCAACCGTTACAAATGTAATTAAAGTGTTTGGGGAACGTTTGTCGACAGGCAGGAAGTCTGGATCGGGGGGAAATCGAAAACTGGAAGCCGCTGAGACGACAAAGAGAGTTGCCGGTAGTTTCAAGCGAAACCCTAACCTCTCTCTCCGAGATGCCGCAAATAAGCTGGGTGTATCGTCTACAACCGTGCATCGAGCCAAAAAACGAGCTGGACTATCGACTTACAAGAAGGTAGTGACTCCAAATCGCGATGATAAACAAAATACGACGGCCAAAGCGCGATCCCGGAGGCTGTACACGACGATGCTGACGAAGTTTGACTGCGTGGTAATGGACGACGAAACCTACGTCAAAGCCGACTACAAGCAGCTTCCGGGACAGGAGTTTTATACGGCAAAAGGAAGGGGAAAGGTAGCAGATGTTTTCAAGCACATGAAACTGTCAAAGTTCGCAAAGAAATATCTGGTTTGGCAAGCCATCTGTACCTGTGGCTTGAAAAGCAGCATTTTCATAGCTTCCGGGACTGTCAACCAAGAAATTTACGTGAAAGAGTGTTTGAATAAACGTCTGCTGCCTTTCCTGAAGAAACACGGTTGTTCCGTACTGTTTTGGCCGGATTTGGCATCTTGCCATTACGGTAAAAAGGCCATGGAGTGGTACGCCGCCAACAACGTGCAGGTGGTTCCCAAGGACAAGAACCCTCCCAACACGCCAGAGCTCCGCCCAATTGAGAAATACTGGGCTATTGTCAAGCGGAACCTAAAGAAGACCAAAAAAACTGCTAAGGGCGAGCAGCAGTTCAAGGCAAACTGGCTTTCTGCGGCGAAGAAGGTGGACAAGGTGGCTGTACAAAATCTGATGGCAGGGGTCAAGCGTAAGGCCCGGCAATTCGGATTTGGAAAAGCGGAAGCCTAACTGAATATTTTTCCTGAATTTTATACTAATTGAACTTGAAAAAGAAATTTAATTTGATTTTTTAAATAAACGATTTCACCGATTTACACGCGTTTTCCCTTGACCAAATTTTGACCGTATCACCCTTTACAGTATGAGCTATAGGTTACGTGCATGCAAAGAAAACCAAGGCATTGTATGCACAGGTGAAACGGGAACCTTATTTGTACGATGGTGCAAACATTATCACGCATACGGTACACTGCAAGAGAAAATTAATCGAATAAAAGTGTAATTTTATGAGTTTTATCATGTTCTTTTGGTGTGCATGATTTTTAATTTAAAATTAAATTAATGCATAGTTTAAAGCGATGTAATTTTAAAATGGTTATGGTTTACATGTCATGTAAAATTGAACAATACTTCTTTCTGGTGAATTGAGCGAAAAGTAATGTTTATTTACTTTGCTCGTTTGGTTCAGCGTTTGAAGGTTCGTTTGGTTCTCTTGCTTCAGTCCAGTCTATAGCGCCCATTACACATGTCAATATATTGACATACTGACAATAATATTGAAAAGGTGATATTGATGATGATGATTGATGACAAGTATTGACGAAAAGCTGATTTTCATTTCACTTTGTCAATACTCAGAATATATTGACAAAAAAAAACAGTAAATTCTATCAATATCATCAATATACGAATATTGACAACATCAATGGCAATACGTTTGAAGCCTTTTAACCTCAATGTATTAAAGTCAATATTACTTGTCTTAATTTCCCCACACAAGAAACATGGATCAGCGGGTCAAAAGAGAAACGTCGTTACTAGACCTATGCACTGAAAAAGTTTTCATATAGTTTCCATTGGGAACGCACATGATATTTTTCCAATAACAAAATTAATGATTTTTATCTGAAATTCAAATAACGTTCATACGATCACATGAATTGTATATGACAAATCACATAAACTTCATTGGACACATAAGGTTCATGTGATTTTGTGATGCGATTCCCAATTATGAGATCACATGAAAGTTAAGTGAAATTCTAATGCATATTTTCCATTGGAAATGTGATTTATTTTTTGAGTGTGGAAAATACTAACTACACACTGAATTCGGATAACCTGAGTCGGTAAAATTTTACCCGGTTTTTGAACTACTGAAAAAGTCGGTAAAATTTAAAATTACCATCACTCGTAAGAAATCAATAAAATCGACACATTATCATTGAACGGTTTTAAATAGGTCCGTACAATTTCGTAATAAATTTCAAAATTGTTGAATTGGTTGGTACTAGAAATACTCAGAGGAAGAGATGGGCGGAAAGAATGTTTTGAGCCAAATGAACTGTCAAAATCTGAGCCAATCGAACATTCCCATTAGAATTTTTCCGAGGATTTCTTATTCTTTCTAGAATAAATTTGAAAGTATTGCAATCGAACAAAAATTCAATCCCCTTTATGTTTTTTGTGCTTCTCAAATTCAACTAGGTTTTGGAACCAAAAACAATACAAAATGATCTTCGTTGGTTAATGAATGGCACCAAGAAATGTGCAAAATATTGCGATGCAATCAATTATTATTTTGCATGTAAATCGAATCAAAAATAAAAGTCATTTGAAATGCTAGCTTCTAGCAAGGGTTGCAAGATAATTTAGGAACAAATCCTTGCTGCCGTATTGTATTTTGTTTTCTCCGCCTATCAGACCCTCTGAGTATTTCTAGTTGGTACTATCCTTTCACTCCACTGAAAGTTCCAATAAGAAACTGTCAATGTTTGTTAGAAGAGATGTTTTCTCGACGGTTCCGTCAACGCCAATATCAAATGTTGTAACTTTTTGACAGGACACAGAAAATACACAGGACAACATGATAACAAATTAATGGAATTGAATCAAATCGATTGTCGACTGCGTGGAATTACCACTCGTGATGAATAACCCACGTTTATGGTATGCAGTTTCCCATAAATAAACTATTATGCTGATGTTTTGGTAAACATTCCTAAAGGAAAAACTTGCATATATTATTGAATTTGCGTTACGTGTAGGCATGTGAAACGCAGATAGTATTTATTTTATTTTAAAGTAAAAAAAAAACAAAATTACATGATTATGCTTGTGATTTTGTAGAAAATGAACATCGATATAGACGAAGCCTGGGTAGTGATTGGCGACTGTAAAAGGATACTTTTTTATTTAGTTTGATATCCATTTTATATCACACACGAAGATTTAAACAAAATGCTAACACTCCATGCGTGAAGGTGCATTGTGGGTCAGTCGGTCTAAATGACGTACGTTCTCCCTCCTCTTGGGTAGGGGAAGAATATTGAGAAAGTGAAATGAAAATCAGTTTTCAACAATACTCGTCATCAAACCATCGTCATCAATATTATCTTTCAATAATATTGTCAGTATGTCAATTTATTGTCAATATATTGACCTGTGTAACAAACGCTTTAGTGTATTGTCATTAATGTTGTCAATATTTATATATTGATTATATTGTAAGGAAAATTAACAATACGATGTTTGTCAATATATTGACATATGTAATGGGCGCTTAAGCGTGTCTCTATTTAACGTCTCTGCACGCTAAGATAAGAATACCTAAAATTAGGTTTTAATTTTACCTAATATTAGGTACTGGTAGTAAAACCCAAAATATCGGTAATATTTAACGATAAATAACGTAACTTGTTACTAAGATTATGAGAAAAGTGCATTTTCAAGAATTTACGGCATTTCTACCTAATATTGGTTTAAAATGTTGTCACTGATGTGCTTTATCTTAGAAAGTAACGAGCAGCAACGCTGACGCTGAGTGTTTGTTTACAAGTTAAAGTTGTTTAGTAAAAAGTTAATTAAAATTTCTTCAACTAGAACGACGACTAATAAGAATGGTGAGTACAATTACCTATTAGAAATCAAAAAGAAAAATAAAAACTCTCTGGCTTACAGGCCATCGCAAAAGCTAACCTCACTTTTGTAGGCTTACAA
The DNA here is from genome assembly GCF_037179485.1 of Ochlerotatus camptorhynchus. Classification (NCBI taxonomy): domain Eukaryota; kingdom Metazoa; phylum Arthropoda; class Insecta; order Diptera; family Culicidae; genus Ochlerotatus; species Ochlerotatus camptorhynchus. Next base: position 195,287 of record NW_027040810.1, read on the forward strand.
GCAAACTGAGTCAAGTTCTAGCTATCATCTGTGGCCGGTCGCACCTAGTTATCAGACCATCAGCCTTCCGTTTTCCTTAGCTTTCTTCCGGAAAGGTATTTTTGCTGCCCACCGCTGCGGGACTGAACTACGAGTTATTATCTCGGGTATTATACAATGATTTTGAATATGCTTACGTGTTTTTATTATTCTGATATGCAGAATGTTCAACAAAATCCGAAAAAGATCCTTAAACTACATCTGCATCATTCGTGGAAGCATATTCCAGGATCCTAAAACAGTAAAATAACACCTAATTTTCGGTAAAAAGTAAAGGTAATTTTTAACGTTTACGCTTCTCCCCCACCATTACCTAATTTTAGGTAATTGATATTTACCGATAATGTAGGTATGTGCACTTTTGTACGATTAACAGTAATGTTTACCGACTTTCAGATATTCCTATCTTACCGTGTGCATTAACGAATATCGAACGACAATATTGCCTAACAGAAAAAGAAGCTTTAGTATTGGTTTGGATTTGGAATGTCTAGCGTTTCCGAATGTATCTTTACGGCAGGTCCTTCAATCTAATGACAGATTGCAAAGCGTTGGAGTAGTTCACACCTCGTTCGAAACCAATTGTGCACGGATTGAAAGGTGGGTTATGGGACTGCAGGCATTCGACATCGCTGAATGTCTTTCTCGTCTGACAACTCGCTAACTCGCAAACAATATTGCATAAAAGTTATATAGAATGTATAGAAACGTCAAAGTGATCCGATGCCAGCGCTGCGGCGAGTAGTTCGCGGAACTGATAATATTCAAATCAACCGTTAATGCGTGAACGAAGATACACAATGAAGTGTTACGTCTGTTTGTCTGTGGCTATACTGACAGTTCCACTTCCCCTCTTAAAAGGAGTGAAATTAAGGAAGAAAGTCGTAAAGATTGTGGATTTTGGAAATTATACAGTTAATTGAGATTGAAAATCAGCAAGACTTCCCTAATAAATAAATACCATAAACGAATGATAACCCAAATTATTGAACTATTCCACAAATGGTTTGGATGATACCCGGAACACGTCGTTAAGCAAAATAACCATAACAATTTTATTAGGGTTGCTATTTAAATACCGAGCAATAGCTAACGAACTGTGTATTATTGATACAGTTCTACTTTTTTCTTTTTTTTTCCTTTGGTTTGTTTTTTTTTGAGCACCAATGCTACCGACGTGCCAGGAAGGCAGCTCTCACACCTGGACCCTACCTATCGACCCATCAACTCATGAACCGGGGACCAACGGCTTTACTTCCCATCCGAAGGAAGGCGTGATCAGAGATGTTATGCCTCAGAACATCCCGGCGGCGCCGACTGGGATTGAACCCAGGCCTGTTGGGGTGAGAGGTAATCACGCTTACCACTACACCACCGGCGCCGTTGTACAGTTCTACTTAAAATTGATCAAATTGTTATACCAAGCGTTTTCACGAAACAGGGTTCTGTAGATTGCACATGAAGGACATCCAGGAATTAAAATGATGAACAGTTTGTGATTTATTTTTCGTCAGAGTAACCGGTAACCAGATTTTTGGCGTTAGCATCGGATGAGTTTCATTCGGAAGTGAAAAATGTCATGTCGATTACGGAGCTTCTGGGAGACAAAAACAATTATAGAACCTGAAAAATGTTCAAACAAGTGTTTGGTATAACTTATAAATACCACAATGTACTAAAGAAGGCGCAGTAATGTTTTTCATCTAAAATTACTAAAATATTGTCAGTAATGAATGCAATGTAGTTCACTGGCTGTGGGAATAATAATGTTTATTTACTTTGCTTGTTTGGTATCCCACTTGACAGTTCCATTGGTACTTCTGGCTTCACTCTAGGCGGAACTCTTATTATAATTTGACTCTGGTACATTGGTGTAAGTTCCCAATCCGCCTGAACCAATGATTCGTCATAAGCTTCCAAATTAACCTTGGATGCATGTGGCTGCTGATTATAATGGTCCTCTTCCGAATGGTCAATATTTGTTGGTGATTATTGACTACTACAGTCGATTGATGAAAGTTTGCGAAATGAAGAAAATAACTGCTGCAGATACAATCAAGCAACTGACAATTGTGTTTAGTCGTTATCTGTAACACTACGCGTAGATATTGGACCGTAGCTCAGTGAAATGTGTGAGGAGTACCGTGAATTCTGTGAAAGTAATGGTACCAAGATCATAAACACTATACCGCAGGGCTTGTATAGCGAGTCACTTTTTAGAGATCAGAGATCTTAAGGGGAAGTCCCCGAAACTTTAGCCCAGACTATTGAATTGGATTAAAATCGATAAACCGTGAGTTTGGACAAATTCTGGATAGTTCCATGAGGTGCTGAAATAAATTCGAGAACCCTTAAGATGTTCCGAGAGATTCAGTATAGACCCTTAAGAAAATTTATGAAAACTAAAGAAATATTTCAAGAACTTCACAGAAATCCAGAGAATTCCAGGGAAGTTTAAATGTGTTTACGAGAATTCAATTTATTTTAAAGCAGAACTGAGATCTTCATTAGATTTGAGAGTTTTAGGGAAGCTCCGAGAACTTGAAGACAGATCAGATAATTAAAGGGCAGTTCAAAAATTTTAAAGGAAATTGCAGAATCCGGAATTTTCGGAAACTTCAGTTTGTTCAGAGAAAATTTCTGGAACGCAATAAAAATTATATCAACATCCGGAAAATGTGAGAGTATTTCAAGGGGGTTATATCATGGAAATTTCAAGATGAGTTTGGACAAATTCTGGATAGTTCCACGAGGTGCTGAAATAAATTCGAGAACCCTTAAGATGTTCCGCGAGATTCAGTATAGACCCTTAAGAAAATTTATGAAAACTTCAGAAATATTTCAAGAACTTCACAGAAATCCAGAGAATTCCAGGGAAGTTTAAGGTGTTTACGAGAATTCAATTTATTTTAAAGCAGAACTGAGATCTTCATTAGATTTGAGAGTTTTAGGGAAGCTCCGAGAACTTGAAGACAGATCAGATAATTAAAGGGCAGTTCAAAAAATTTCAAAGAAATTGCAGAATCCGGAATTTTTGGAAACTTCAGTTTGTTCAGAGAAAATTTCTGGAACGCAATAAAAATTATATCAACATCCGGAAAATGTGAGAGTATTTCAAGGGGGTTATATCATGGGAATTTCAAGATCTATAGAAAATTCGAAAGTTTAGCTTAGTTGATTAGAAATCATCAACGAAGTTCCATTGATTTAAAAAAAAACGAGAACTTCTAGCAAGCACCGATAATTTCAAGAAATTCCAGAAAACTTCTAAGAAATTTAGTTAATTTTGATTGTTTCATTATATTCAGCGAAGTTCTGAGTAATTCGAGAACGATTAGATAACATCCTAAAAATCCCATTAACTTAAGGAAATTTGCAGCGACTTACAAGGAGTTTCTTGGAATTATAGGATATTCCAAGAATTCTATGATTTATCCGAAAACTTTAGAAGCTTCAGGGAATTATAAATATATATCAGAAAATTTACCGGAACATTTGATCAATTTAGAGAAATTAAGGGTATCATAGAAAACTTCTTACAGGGAAAATTAATGATTTAAGGCAAAGTTCCGTGAGAAATATTTTGTGCAGTTTTAAAAACATCAGGAAACTCTAGACTAGGAATTAATATAATAGAGTTATGAATTAATTTCGATGATTTGAACTTCAGTGAAAATCATAGAACTAAATTAATTAATTCGCTGCGGAGCGGAAGTTCATGAAATTTCAGAATAACTTCTAAAATTTCACAGAAGTACAGAGATCCTCAGAAACATTTCGAGAACTTCATAAAAGTCTATGGAACCTAAGGTAAGATCCGAGAACTTCAGGAACTTTTCATGGACATTTCGGGAGCATCTCAAATAAGTTTAGTAAAGCTCCAAAAACAAAGGGAATTTCAGTTCAATTACTTTCACTAAATTAGCGGGAAATTTCAAGAAGTTCCCAGATTTTCAGGGAACTTTAGTGATGTTAAGAAAATTATTGAGTTTTTAACATAAGTCCAAAAGTTCATGCAAGCTTAAACATTTTTAGAACAGTTAAATTACATTCATGGTAATACAACAAGGTTCATGAGAACTGCAAACACTTCAGAAAAGTTTCGAAAACTGCGAGAAAGATATTGATCTCGCTAATAAAGCTCTAAACAAAAAAACTTCAAGAAAGAACAGATATCCTCACAGCAGAGATATTCCAGAGCAGGGAAATTACATACATTTTAAAAAAGTTTCTAGAAATTCAGTGAATTTTTAACATTTTAGAGAAGATTCATGATCGTTTGTTGAATTGTGGAAACTTTAGGAAGTCCGAAAAGGTTTAGAGAAGTTAAAAGAAATTATGAGAAGTATTGCGAGCTTTAGGTTATTTTCTCAAACTACAAAAGAACTTCCTGGCAGTTTAATTAAATTCAGGAATATTTAGATTTTTTCCCAGAACTCCCGTGGAATGAGGTCGTTAGAAATTATAGTAAAATTCCATGAGCCTTAAAACTGTGCAAGGGATTTGACTCCAGATTCTTGAATTTTTTTTTGAATTATTATAACTTTTCGGGTCAGAATTTATAAATTTGTGTATTTGTTTCTGGAGATTAATTCATTCTGGATCTATAAAGTTCAATGTGTTAATGAAAATAACTAGGAATATTAAATGTTTTTATTTTAAAATGCATTCTTAGTAAAAAAAAATATTAAATTTCATGAGTAATGATAAGATTCCCTGAGAATTCTCGGTTTTTCAGTTTATTTTCCAGGCAGTAGACACTTGGAGGTTTAGTCATAAACTTTCTATTGAATCTTTCGCTTTAAAGATTCCTATCGTACATATTTAAGTGTTTTTGAGATTCTAATTGAATAAGAATAAGACATCAAACATTCATTTGGTATGCCCTTAGGTCACTTTTTAGTCACTTTTTTACAACTATAAGTCACTATTTGTGTGTGTGTGTGTGTGTGTATGTGTGTGTGTGTGTGTGTGTGTGTGTGTGTGTGTGTGTGTGTGTGTGTGTGTGTGTGTGTGTGTGTGTGTGTGTGTGTGTGTGTGTGTGTGTGTGTGTGTGTGTGTGTGTGTGTGTGTCTGTGTGTGTGTGTGTGTGTGTGTGTGTGTGTGTGTGTGTCTGTGTGTGTGTGTGTGTGTGTGTGTGTGTGTGTGTGTGTGTGTGTGTGTGTGTGTGTGTGTGTGTGTGTGTGTGCGTGTGTGTGTGTGTGTGTGTGTGTGTGTGTGTGTGTGTGTGTGTGTGTGTGTGTGTGTGTGTGTGTGTGTGTCTGTGTGTGTGTGTGTGTGTGTGTGTGTGTGTGTGTGTGTGTGTGTGTGTGTGTGTGTGTGTGTGTGTGTGTGTGTGTGTGTGTACAATCTAACCCCCACTGTCCGGCAGTGTTATTATGGAAGAAAACTGCTTTTTATTACCCTTAAATTAAAGCAGGTTTAGTCCGGGAGTTAGAAGGTGTTAGCTCTATTGCAGCTCCAGTGAACCATTTCAGAATGCCTGGTAATTCACGACCACTCCGAGGTCACTTTTACTTACAATAAGCCCCGCATGTTCACTCTACCTTTATCAAATGGATAATGGTATCATAAACACACTTCCAGATTCAAAAAATATTACTTCCAAATCTGGCACGTATATAGTTTTGAAATTTTTTCAACTGTATTAAATCGATTTGAATAGACATTTCTTAACAATTTTGTTTCGAATACCTCTTGATTCATCTGCTGGCAGCACTTACTGGCCCTTACCGGCGACCAACTCGTCTGCCCGCAAAAGCAACAACGCCTAAATCTCAAAGCTCTCCGGACGTCCCCTCGAAACTGCAATCGAGATATGTATAAGAACAATCTTCAACTGGAACGTACTCACCAAATCAATACATTCGGGAAACGGCGCCGGTGGTGTAGTGGTAAGCGTGATTACCTCTCACCCCAGCAGGCCTGGGTTCAATCCCAGTCGGCGCCGCCGGGATGTTCTGAGGCATAACATCTCTGATCACGCCTTCCTTCGGATGGGAAGTAAGGCCGTTGGTCCCCGGTTCATGAGTTGATGGGTCGATAGGTAGGGTCCAGGTGTGGGAGCTGCTTTCCTGGCACATCGGTAGCATTGGTGCTCAGCACGGAAAACAAGATCGACGGAAAAAACAAACCAAAGGAAAAAAAAATACATCCGGGAGCACATTCCTGATGCTTATTTTTCTCTCGCATGTCCGTCGTCGTCGAACGGCAATAAAAAGGGAACTCGGTGCAATTTTGTGGTACGGAATTTTCACTGAACATAAACCGCGAATTTACGAATTTCACCACTCCCAACCGCGAAACACGTTGAGAAGCACTTTTGGTACACTTTCGATCAATTTCTTTCGAAAACACAAAAAAAAGTTGCAAGCGAGCCAACATCAACACCCGAGTCAACACCGATTGTGCCGAACTCTTTCACGCACCTTGCAGTGCGTAAATAAACTGAAATTAAAAATTATCACTCGCGATGCCACTAATGTCTGGTCCGGGAGAAAATCAAAAAACGCAGATTGCGACATCTCTTCTGATGCTTGCAAACATGTTGAATCGCGTTTTCTTCCTCTATTCTAAAACTTCCCGGAAAGCGAGAAAACTACCAATCACACACGTATAAACGTCCGGGAGGCAGAGCGCCAGCGCTAATCCGGCAAATGCAGCCGAAAACTATGAACGCGAACGCACGCACCTGCATGAATTTGATTTTTGACCGGAGATTAAAAATTGATCGTTGCACAAAAACTTAAACTCAAACTATAGGAAATCATTATAGCTGTAATAAGTAATTATTAGTTGATGTTACCTCGGGAGTTCCACAGGGATCTCGTTTAGGTCCTTTATTATTTATTTTATTTGTGGATGACGTGAAGTTTGTGTTTTTTTTTTTTTTTTTCCTCTGTTCGGGACATAAAACCACTGCGACCAGTAATTTGATCTATTGTAGTATATCCCGTGTCCTTAGTTTAGTGCATGTCGTATTACTCCATCACTATTGAGAAATGATGAAGTATTCGGTTTTGATACAGTTGTCATTCTTGCCTTTATCGCAAGGAATCGATTCTAATTGAAAGGTCCCGCTATTTATACCCTTCGGAGTGTTGAAACACCCTCCAAAGGCACGCCCCTTTGTCAGTCAAAATTGGATTCCTTAGCAAAAAAAACAAGACATGACACCGATAATGACCATGCATCAGAACCCTAGTCTTAACCACTTCAAACTAGGAAACAACGAATAGAAGATTAGGAATCACATAGGTGAAGACTAACTAACTCATTTTTTCCTTGTTTCAAGATCATCCTCGGTCCACGCAACCCGAGGACTTATCACTATCAACAAGGCATAAAAAGTAACAAGGACTAAGATGTGTTCCTTTGATTACTGTAAAATCCTGTTCCCCTAGTTTGAAGTAGTCAAGACTAGGAATCGGTGGTAGATCTTACATCCCGTAACGTACCACGAAAAGGTGATCTACCCACGTTACGGGGCAAGTTTGTGTTAATTCGCTTAAATGTGCTCATACATGCTGACGATATGAAACTGTACATGGAAATCTTCAACAATTCTGATTTGCTACATTTTCAAAATGAAAATGTAGTTTTCTACAATTGGTGCGATAAAAGTTTGCTGGACATTATTGTTAAAAATGCAATAATATATCTTATTCCAGAAAACACACTACTCTAGATTTTACATGTACTCTAGGAAACCAGCTGGTTGTAAGGTGCGATAAAATTAGGGACTTAGGAGTAATTCTTGACTGGAAGTTGACATTTGTAGATCATGTGAATACCACAATTCACAGAACAAATAATATGTTGGGACTCATAAAAAGATTTAGTTATCATTTTAAAGACCCATATACCATCAAAACACTTTATATAGCTTACGTGAGATCAATTCTCGAATATTTCAGTGTGGTTTGGGCTCCATACCATGAAACTTCAAAAACAGTTTTTGTTATTTGCTCTTAAGAAACTAGGCTGGACCTCTTTTCTCCTTCCTTCTTATGAGTCCCGTTGCATGTTGATAAGCATTTGAACACTTAAGAAGCGAAGAGAAATTTCCATGATTTTCTTTAATAATGATATTATCTCACAACGCGTAAATTCAGAAAAAATATTAGCAAGCTTAAATTTTTACGTACCAACTCGAAATGTATTGCAACTGTCACCTCATAGAACGAATTATGGTAAAAATTTACCAATCAATAGAATGATGAGAGTGTATAATAATTATTGTGAGCGTATAGATCTAACGATGTCTAAATATACAGTAAGGAGAACACCAACTCGAAGACAACAAATCAAGAAGACTCTACAACTATAAGTCACTATTTGGTCACTTATTTCTTCAATATGGTCACTAAAATCACTATTTTTGACAGCATTCATTGCTACCAGCCCTGTATACCGTTTTGGCCAGCAATGAATGGTGAAGTCGAACATCAGAACAGGTTGTTATTGAAAAGGCTAATAATTGTACAAGAATTGAGTAAAGACTGGAGATTGGAAATGCGATATTTTTTACTAACATACCATTCTACAAACCACAGTGTTACCGGCAATTCATCAGCAGAGCTTATGTTTGGCAAGAATATCCGGAATAATTTACCTGGATGTACATGCAGAATTACAAGATGGAGAGGTTAGGGATCGAGATCAAGTTCAGAAGTAAAAAGGGTAAAATTTATGCTGATAAGAAAAGATTAGCTAGGGCAAGAGATATCAAAGGTGGGGATCGTGTTATCTGGGACACAACGGCACGTGGCTGGGAAATGGTTATATACCGTCTGGGAAGCAGAAGCGGAATACCTAGAATCATACACCACACGTGAACATAACATATCTTCATTCCTTTTCGTATCGCTTACATTCAACTACTTCTTTCCGGTGCAATACTAGTCTCAACAGCAGTTCTTCTTCCGCCTTGGAGAAATTTATCGAACGAGCACGGTTTCTTTTCTCCAATTTTCAATGTTATTTTTCTTTTTGCTCTAAAAGTTATTAACAAAAAGATTCAATAGGTACACCGGTGAAAGCTGAAATGCGGGGTAGTTGAAACGGAAACCATAACTATATGCGCAAGTGAGTTGTCACTGTTTTTATTTAACAGTATAATATAAACTTAAACGCATGCTATGACTGTTAAATCAGGTAATAACAAACAGCTTAACGTGATCCTCAGCTTTGTTTATTTTAATTTTATATGAAATTTACAACACACATTGTTTACGCATTGCTTCAATCTTCTCAAAACAGTTGAATTTTCTGCGTATGGAGGCTAGTTGGAGTGGTATAGGAAAACCCGGTTACTAATGAAGTTACCAAAAATATCCTCAACATTACAAGTATTTCAACTTGCCCACATTTTTACACCCTATGGGTTAAATCGAAATGAGTTGAAATGGTAGATATACCATTCTCAGTAAAAGAAATTATTTCAATATGTTGAAGGACAGCCAAGAAACAGCGATGGGTGCCTTTATTTTTTTTTCCTTTGGTTTGTTTTTTCCGTCGATCTTGTTTTCCGTGCTGAGCACCAATGCTACCGACGTGCCAGGAAGGCAGCTCCCACACCTGGACCCTACCTATCGACCCATCAACTCATGAACCGGGGACCAACGGCTTTACTTCCCATCCGAAGGAAGGCGTGATCAGAGATGTTATGCCTCAAAACATCCCGGCGGCGCCGACTGGGATTGAACCCAGGCCTGCTGGGGTGAGAGGTAATCACGTTTACCACTACACCACCGGCGCCGTTGGCCGATGGGTGCCTTTAAGAATACTACAATATTAAAAAAAAACTAACGTGAAGAAATGCACGGCTTAAAAGTGGCGTTTAAGCTTAAAGCGTTAAACGGGGCTGGTGAAGAAAACGTAGTGAAAAACCATGATTTTACTAAATTTTACATAATAGTTGCTTTTATTCTAATTTGACAGACCTTGAAGAACATTTTCAGATACATAATTCTTAAATATACGTATTACAATTTATTATGGTGGAGGACACATTGAAATGTCTTCAATTAAGAAATCTATAAAATAGCATACGAAAATTATTTTTCTATCATTTCTATCAAGTTTCACTATATACAGTTTTATCTTGTCGTTTTCAACAGATGATATCTCCACCGACATTAGTAAAAAATTGTTACAACGAATCAAATGATGTGCATATAACCGACGAATCAGTTGACGTTGTTGACAACCATCAACGATTTGAGGATGATTTTGGACCAGAGACTGACGTAGATGCAATGGATGAAACAACTTTTATAAAATCGCCAGTTGAGCCTCAAGCAAACGATATCAACAACGAATTCAGTCTATCAAATGGGATTAAACCATTTTCTTTAGAAAATAAAATCATGCAACAACTATCGGAACAAAATCGAGAATTTTTAACCGATAATAATCCCTTCAAAAATGACCGTTTTGATCAATACAGTGATGACCATGCTGTATTAGATCAAACAACTAAACCCTCTGACGACAGTTCGGCAGAAGTGGTTGATAATAAAATTATTGACGCCCTGGAGTCACTAGCAGTTAGTAATGGAGAAAATGAAAAGCACGAGCTCGAAGATGGAAAACAAGAAGGAGATTTGCTCGACATTAGGCAACAGTCTCCAGATATTCCTGATTTAACAGAGAAAGCAGACTATGTTCATGAGAAAAACTTGTTCATGCTCGACTCTACTACGAAACCAGACGACACATTTATGCAACATTCCGACAGCACTTTTAACCAGGCTGAAGATCAAAAGTCATCGCTAATCGAACAAGGTAAGTGAGGTCAATGCTACAATTTTACTCACTTCTTATTACCATCGACATACATTATTGTACTATCGTTCAACGGTTGTACTCCATTAATCCAGTACCGCAATCAACGTACTAGATTAAATAAGTATAACGGTACTACAATCATGTCTGTCATAATTTTAATCTACGTACGAGCGCTTTTCTTCTTTAATCTAGCACATCACATTATATTTTTTTGAGTTAAACCATCGACCGATATGATTACTGTAGTACCGTTGTACTCCTTTTATCTAGTACCGACATACTAGATTAAATTAGTACAACAGTTTAACTGTATTTCAATCATGTCTGTCATAAGTAATAAGCACAGACAAACATACATAGGGTAGATGGGGGCAATGTGGTCCCTCTAAGAAAAACACAACATACAACATGCAAAACATTCCTAAATGCTGTGATGAACTCATTCTTTGGAGGAGTATGTTTGATAATATACAGTGTATGAAATATGGATAAAATGTCATCCTACTTATGAAGAGCTTTGAGTGGGTTGGTTTATTTCCTTTAAATTCCGTTATAGTTGCTTATCTTTTGACAGATACGCGTATTTCGTCTACTACTTGCAGACTTCATCAGTGCCAAGTACTCAACACCACTCCTACTTATTAAATTCATATCTTTGAAAAATTATACAGTACTTGTTCGCTAACTGGGCGATCTTTAACTGGGAGCTCGTTAACTGGGCTGTGGTCCAGTTAAAAAGCATTTATCCAGCATTTTACAAGTGCTCATGGCCGCCACAATCTGGCTGAGTTTCTGGTAGGGAACATTCGACTTGATGTTTGGGTTGTGTCGCTTGACGTATAAATGATCAAATTTGACCGTTTACAGGTCAAACGACACAAGCCAAACTTCAAATAATATGTTCCCTACCAAAAACTCAACCAGATTGTGGCGGCCATGAGCGCTCGTAAAATACTGGATACGTCAAAAATACACGTCACATTTAGTTTGACATTTAGTTGTCATAATTGGTGAGGGGCATTCGAATGGAATGTAAATAAATTTGAAATTATTTTCATTTCACACTGAAATCACGACTAAAAAGCGTTATGAGCAAAAGCATTAAGCTTTTCTAAGGCTGTGTTCCATTTGGTAAATTTTCACTTAAATTTGACATTTCGAAAATTAATTAAAATGTTCGAAAATCCCTCTGTTGCTCAGCGGCCGATTTTCGAGAAGGTTTCTGTCAAAATTGATTCCTTGTCTGTCAGAAATAAGTCTGCTGGAATAGCAGGTTTATTTGAAAATTTTCCATCTGTCAAATTTAAGTGAAAATTCACTAAATGGAACACAGCCTCAACTAGCTAGATTGAATGCTGTGAAAGTAAAAATGGCAAACTTAACACTGTATCAATTCAATGCACATGAAGTTTTTTAACGTCGATCAAACATTCCATTGAAGCTCCCTTCAGTGTTTTTTTGACGTTTGACAAGCCAGCCCAGTTAGCGAACAGGTACTGTATTCTATTTTATTGATTGCAAATCTTATAATATGTCGGCGAAGCCGGGATGTTCTGAGGCATAACATCTCTGATCACGCCTTTCTTTGGAAGGGAAGTAAAGCCGTTGGTCCCCGGTTTATGAGTTGATGGGTCGATAGGTAGGGTCAAGTTGTGGGAACTGCCTCCCTGGCATCGGTAGCATTGGTGCTCAGCACGGAAAACAAGATCGATGGAAAACAAATCAATCGTGATCAGAGATGTCATGCCTCAGAACATCCCGGCGGCGCCGACTGGAATTGAACCCAGGCCTGCTGGAGTGAGAGATAATCACGCTTACCGCTACACCACTGGCGCCGCTAATAACGCGTTCATCTTGATAAAAAATTGATAAAAAGCAGATTTTTAGCGATGGGCCCAATCTTAGATCCATAGGCTATCATTAGAGCCATTTCCCTTATAAAAACAATCTTTGAAATTTTATTAGTGTACGTAAACGCAAGCTCCACCGCTTGAAGTTTACTTTGTTGTTGCAGGATCATTGCATTATCCCGAGATGCAACGAGGACAAATTTCCATTTTTCAGGTTCCGAACTCGGGGAGCAACAAATTTGCGCAGTGGAGAAAGGTTGCCACTTTTTACAGAACAGGGAAAGAGCGAATATGCTCCCATCATTTTGTTGAACCAGACTTAGTTGAATATAAATCCCATGTCGTGCAAAGTTTGTTGTCGTGGGATGTTTGAGATTAATTTCATGTGGCCGCTGCCCGGGATGGATAATTTGCAGCACAATCCTCTTTGTGGTTTTCACCACATTTGCCACAACGAGTTTTGTTGCCGCAATGGCTGGCCGAGTGTCCCAGCCTTTTGCAGTTGGTACAATTATATACCCTCTGTACAAACAACCGCACCGGAAAAAAAAACACCATCAACTTTGACAAACATTGGGAGAACTGAACCAGCGAAAGTCACCCGAAACGAGTCCGAATGTTGATAAACTTTCTTGCCATCTTGCAAAGATACTGAATGCAGTTGCCTGACATCCAGTATCTGTACCTGCTCTCCGATTTTCGAGTTTTTGAAGCAACCCGATGCGCGTTTAAGTCCTTCACACTCAGACTAGTGTCGTAGACCATGCCTTCTATCTCCACATCTCGAGAAGGGATTTAGATTAGACTGATGCAAAATTTGAAATTTTCACTCCACAGTGTTCAAACGGTTCCAAATCGGGTCCTGATTAGCCTCCGAAAGTTTAAACTCATTTGATAAGAAACTGACTTGGTACAAACCATTTGAAGTTTATATGGAAATTACTATGGGAAACCAAAACTTTTTGTTCATTGTCTTCTAGCCTTTTTACATATTATACTGTTAACAAATTCTTTTACTATTCTTATGGGAATTTTTATCAACTACAACTTTGTAGAAAATCGTTTTTCAGCCAAACGTCAAATTAAATAGTTATTAATTGTTTAAGAGATTGATAATCTTATGGCAAGATTAAGCAACTGTATTGTGGGCAACACTGTATTCTGCAGTGTGACATAGGTCCCATGCATTAATTATGTCACGCTAAATCGAGAATTTACCCCCCCCCCTCTAACGTGACGTTTTTCCTGTACCTAATGCATTGCTTGTCACAAAATCTTAGTCTGGCGTCTTTTGGCCAGTGTCTCGTCGTCGGTACTGAGGTATGGAGGTCCAACCTGGGTTCCAGCGCTGGAAACGAAGCAGAACCAAAGAAAAACTGAGCAGAACGTTCCGGCTCATGGGAAAATACGGTGAAGAACGATGGATGAACATACCGATACCGATACCGATACTTTCGACCTGGGTGAACAGAAAACACGGAAAAGTCAACTTCCACCTAACGCAGTTCCTGTCTGACCACGGTTGCTTCAGGAAATACCTGCATCGGTTAGGACACGCAGCGTCACTCCTCTGTCCGGAGTGTGGCGACGTCGATGAAACGCCGGAGCATGTGGTCTTAGACCTCGCTTAGACTGTCGGTTCGAGACAGTGAGAAGCGAGATGCCCGTCCTTAACGTGGAGAATGTCGTCGATGAAATGTGTCGATAGGAGGGTACTTGGAATGCCGTCAACAGAGCAGTCACGCAGATTATGTCGGAGCTGCAGCGTAAAGGGAGAGAAAAGCAGCGATCTAGCAATGCCAGCTAGCGCTGAGAGTATGACAAATGCATGAGCACAGCCACCCCCCGAAGTAGTCGCTTCACAGTGGTGCCATGGAGATCCAGGCAGAGGAGAGAGTAAGGAATGGGTTTTAGTGGAGCTGCACTAGGCAACTTGTGGATACCACACCGTGCCAACTTCACTACAGACCAGGCTAAAACAAACACTTAGAAATCATTACCGGCTTCGGTAATTTCTTACCGAACTTTCAAAAGCTGAACTGTTCGATAAAAGAGGAGATGGACTAGCCCGTGTGGCTAAAAATCTCCTAAATAAAGTTTAAAAGAAAATATTTTGTAAAAATCTGTCTATCAAACAGCTACTGCTGCTTGTACATTTAAAATTCGTAACTAACCATTGTATCTAATGGCTTTCAGTTTATGCACACTTGCTCAAGCAGCCCTACGCCCTTCAATAAGCAGTTTTAATTTAATAAAATAAGTATTTAATAATTATTACTTTGTTCGTATCGCTTGGCCCCTAGTCACCGCTAAGCCCCTAAGAAGCAAAATTATGTTGACAGTGCAAATAGGTACAATTATTTTTCATATGCATTTGGAACATCTTTTAATGCATCAAACAAATAATTTCGCTACATTGATTGTTTTACCCACGACGTTTTACAGTGAGAAATATTGTCGCGCTTATGTTAAATTCTCATTTGGTGACGGTCGAAGTCCGCCGCTCAGAAGCGCGATGCAACCCCGCCGATAAGGATTATACACAGGTGTGTAACTTTGATAGTATTTTATGGCAACGGCTTGAAGAGCGAATCCTGGATAAAGAGCCACCGTGTGTTAAATCAATGGGGGCAATCGTACGGCCATAAACAGAAAACATTGTATAATCCCTTTTTAAGAAATTATCCTGCTGCACACAATATCTTCTTCTTCTTCTTCTCTTTTTGAGCTATCATTTGACAGCTCCTGGGAAAGGGCAAAGTGACAACGACTATTAGGTTTTGCACCGTCGGGGTTAACCTCAATCTGATGACAGTTCAGTGGTACTGTTTACGTGGACTTAGTCAATTTTTTCTTGGGTGGATTTTTTCGATATTTTTTTAGACTGCAGTGAGATGTAAACCACATGTCTGCATTCTCCACGAGCAACATCTGTTCATCGCGCTGTTCCTCGACAATTTGCAAGTTAAAATTTGGAAATTTTATAATTTTTTTTTTTTTGAAAAAACGACTAAGTCAAGAGCAAATTTTCATTACGTCGAAAGTAACAAAGGTAAACAAAGTCGAGCTATCAGTGTCAATCGATGCTCCTGCTATTACACTATATTCTGTCCGAATATAGGATCACATCCCATTTTTAAATTTATTTACCAGTCAAATTGCTTTTTGACGTAATCACCTTCCGATCAAAATAGTTTTCGATGTTACTTAAGTCACCCGATTTCTATGGAGATGCCGTTTGACTTAAGTAACAGCGCTGAGAAACCCGTGAAAAGTGTACGTTCGTCGTTTCGCTTTCTCATTATTAAAGTGAATAAATCGAACTGTTTGTTGCTAAGATGATTTCGGTGGTCCTAAAATGATGAATGGGCTGCACGTAAGGAGACGTAATTGATAATTCTCCCGAATATCCTGGTAAATACACTTTGACTTAAGTAACAATAGGGCCCCCAACGACGTATAATAGCTTTTGACTTAAAAACCAGTATTTTTTAACATGAAAGCTAGCGAATTGCATTTGTATGATTAGAACCCTGCTATATATGTTAAACATTGCTATCACTATGAGATTATACGAGTTTAATTGAAAATAGGAATAACTTTTCGGTCATCAAAACAAAACTTTATTTTTTTTTTTTTTTTTTTTTTTTTTGCATTCGAAAGTGTTTTAGTTTATCATAATCCTTTTCATCAGAACTTTTATTAGGCGATTGGCAATCTGGCCAGATGATTCTGATTGGAGGAAGGTGCAAGAGCTTCTTTGATCCGACGGAATGTTGTGAAATTTTAAGCTAGAATTAGGAGGTGCAAACCATCGTTCATTTGGTGAGTTCGTTCCTGTTTATTTTTTCACTTGTTTCGATACCATCTATCAGTTTTCTACAATTTTGTCTTGGACATCTTTTCGAAGAGCCACGTTCATGCTGTAATTTATCGAGCGCACAATTTTCACATGTTGAGATCGAGTGGGAACGTCAAGATAGTCATCCAAGTGCTTTTGTTTCTGGTTTTAGACGTTTGATGTCTTCAGTTATGTTTTTGTACTTTAAAGTTCCCTTTATCTGTGATCATGGTGGGTCTGAAGAGTTTTTGTTGAGCACGCTGAGGCTGAAATTGCATACCCCCTCCCCATGGACATGGAGGTTGACGATACTGAAGCAAAGGGTTATATTTAATTTCTTTATATTTGCAACGATGATGATTTCCTATAGTGACACATATCACCTTCTTAATGCTTCAGTATGCCTCAAACGATTAATTCTTGGTTGTTAATAGAACTTCTTTGAGGAAATCGGCTGCTTCATGCAGACTGAGCAAACCTCTCACTAATAAAGTAATGATCTTCTAGTAAATTTTGCATATCATTTTATTAATATTTTATTTTATTTAAGCATATTATTTTTGTTACAGTCAATTAGCATTAGCATACGATACAAGAGATTTAATATTACTTGCTCGTTTTTGCGTTAAATAATCAATATTTATTTATTTGTATTTACCTTTGAAAGTTTTATTTTCAAGTTTTTTTTTTGTGATCTGAAAATTTTCCCAGTTTGGTTAGAAATTTCGAAGCTAACGCATGTCCACAGGCCTAATAAAAAGATAGGCAGAAAAAGTGTATTATGAAGAATGGTTGCATGCAGGGTTGCTTCCACTCACTTGCTATAGATGAGTGATTTTCGGAGTTTTGAATTCGTTAGATGTTGTAATGGAGATTTGTGATGTTTTATGCGGGAGGAGATTGGAGGGCTGGTGTTTGACGCATAGAGCCTGTCAATTTCGCTTTCAGAGTGTCACAGTCAGCGGTTTTATGGTTCGTGAGGATTCGTAGAATCGTTGATTGTGACTGCAAGTGGATTTGGCGGGTTTTGTTTGTCGGACGCTTGCTTTTTGGCCTCTTCTTGTGTCTAACATGTGCAGAGTATCATTATAGCGTCTAATGGTTTTGAGATTCCTGGTTGCGTGAAATATATTTGTGAGAATATCTTTTTAAGATTTTAGTAGTCACGTTTTGTTTGTAGTTTATATTTTATTTCTTTCATGTAATTATCGTAAATAATAGTTATTCAATAATAGATAGTTCATCCATATATTCGTACTTTGACGCGAAGCGCTGTGGATTATGAGATGCTCGATGACCCTGGAGGGATCGATTTTGCTTACTGAGCAGAAACTCATGGATTTAATCCCAAGCTCTTCCACAGCACAATAAATCGCCACCATCATTTGTATATTTGATATTAAATACTAACCTCGGAAACTATTTGCATATCAAGCGAAAACGTAGCCCTGTATTGTCGCGAAGCGTTATGGTTCTGAGATACTCGATGACCCTGGAGGGATCGTGTTTGCTTACTGAGCAGAAAATCATGGGTTTAATCCCAAGCTCTCCGTCATGACTCTTAAAATTCATGATCACTAAACAAAATGAATATGTTCTTTCGATAGCCGGCTATCGAGAGATTAAATAAACAGCAAATAAACAATACGTACTTTTGGTTGCATCGCCAACTTGAGGTGAATCCTAACCGAATACCCTACCCAACCCTCCAACTCCGTAGCACTTATGAGGGTGTCGCTAAGTCGGTGGCCTCTCGTTAAGTAAGTACTACATCAACATTTCCTTTCCTATCCCTAGTTATGGTAAAGATGGGCGTGGCCGGGAATAGCGACAGTCATGCTTCTGTTACTCTTGTTTAGATTGGAACCAATGTTTACTCCCCAGCATTATTCCTGAAAGTAGTCTAACTGAGAATTTTAGAAGAGACGTGAGTGTCGCTAGTATCCAATCTACGAAGTATATCATAACAACGCTAACGCTAACGCTATCAAAACAAAACTTTATTTTTCTCGGATTGGTGCGAATGTTACTTACTGGTGGCAGGAATAAGCACTAACCGACGGTGATAAGTCTGTGACAGCCCTTGAAAATTTCATTGATTGTTTGCAAAATTATTTAATTTCATTGTAATTTCATGAAAATTTCTTGTCAGCATGGATGAATCTTGTACAAAATGCATAAAACTATTTTGTAATGCATTGTTCTTAAATAAAAAGCTACTTCAAGACTTATAAATTACTGAAAACATGTTAAGGTTTGAAATCATCTGCCGATTAAACAACAGACAAAGTTGACCGACTAAATCAATCGACGAAAAACTATTAAATAGGCCGATTGCTCGGTGTAGCACCAGACGAAAAACGATTTTATCTGCTGATTAATACACCGACTGAAATTAATTTTTAAGTGGCAATAGATTTAGTCGGTGGACGAATCGGGTGATCTGGATGATGTTTGTTTATTTGGAAGATATTTTCGAAACAAAGCACGATAAAATTCAGAATTATATACCATTATTACGAGTACTACTTTTTTGCTCGGATCATGTTTTGACTCCCACAGAAACTCGCTAGAATAAATACAAAATAATAGTTTTTTGGTTGAAATTTCAAAAATGTATTCAGTTTGACACATTATTTCGGACTTATCACCGCTGCGATTGCAGTGCCATGGTGGCCGATTGAAACTTGGATTTGTCAATTGATTTATCTCTTCGTAGAGTATTTGGTTCACGCATGGTATTTAGCTCCAAAAGACAGGTGTCGTTGGTGTTCGGATTACCCAGTAGTCTCCAAACGAACCGTACTCACCCCTGGAGTCACCGACGTTTTAAAATCGGATCAAAAAATTGTTTTGAAAAAAGAAAAATCGACTAAATGTCCATTTTAATTTTTCCTAGAAAGTTACAAACTTCGTAACTTTTCGTAAAAATTCAAATCTCTGCTGTTGAATAATTCAATTAAACTACGGAATCTATTATCGAATGAATATTTTGCTCGTAATATTATATAATTTGCACAATATCTGTGCGATCGTCATCTGTTGAGTAATAAAAGGAAGAGGAGACAACTGGCTTCTTTTTGTCTCAGTACTAACATTTGAAAACGGCGCAAAAGCCATTTGTAAACAAATGGTTTGTGGGCCCTTTACTCGCTACTCGAAGTACACCCACGCAAACCAACAGCATCGTCAGGAAGGGGAAGATTTCCCCTACCCGATGTAGCTGTTGTGTTGCGTGGGTGTACTTCGAGTAGCGAGTAAAGGGCCCACAAACCATTTGTTTACAAATGGCTTTTGCGCCGTTTTCAAATGTTAGTACTGGTCTGTGACGTGTTCTTCTTCTATCGCGGAAACGACTGTCCAAAAACTATTTCATTATGGGCGACGCAGTCGACTGTCAAAATACAAGAAAATAGATTCCCTGTTGTAAAAATTCTCGCGTTTTTATACGTTCGCCCGACCAATCAGGCGTTGGTTCGCGTTTGACAGAAAATTGGTTCATAAAAGTCCCCCTATTGTCTCCTCTTCCTCTTAGGTTGAGTAGACTGTGAAAGACAGTACTTAAGAGATTGCGGTAGTGTGTAAATGTAAAACGTTTAAATTGACCGTTACAGCGGCGCCGGTGGCGTAGTGGTAAGCATGATTATCTCTCACCCCAGCAGGCCTGGCTTCAATCCCAAAATTTAATAGGATGCTGCACGCTGACGTCATAAATGAGTTCAGTGTTAATCGGCTGACCCTTTTTGACAGTTCAGTGGTACTGTTTACAAGCACTTAGTCGTTTTTAAAAAAAAAAAATATTCTAAAATTTCCGAATTTTAACTTGAAAATTGTCAAGGAACAGCGGGTTGAAAGGATGTTGCTTGTGGACAACGCAGAAGTGTGGTTAACATCTCACTGCAGTCTGAACAATTATCGAGAAAATCGACTAAGTCCACGTAAACAGTACCACTGAACTGTCATCAGATTGAGGTTATCCCGACGGTGCAAAACCTAATTTTGTACCGTTTTTGCAAGGATCCTGCTGGTGTTCTGGAATATTTTTGTCGAGAAAAATGGAAAATTAGAATACACAGAAAAAAAAGTTATTGAATATTACATCCAAACTGCTGCAACCAGTTCAATCGATCTGTTGTGTAATATAACGTTGTACGATGTTCATCGATTTTGCGAACAAAATTACATCTATTGATGTAATATTGTATCTGCTTTTTGCTATTACATCATTAATTCATACATCAGCTTGAATTACATTGATCGATATTACTTTTTTTTTGCTGTGTATGGATATGGATGCTAAGTGGATATGATCATCCGAATTTCTTGTGTGTTAATTGGCAAATCAAAGTTGGCACTCGTGGAGAATAGAAGAACTATGAAAGTGATGATGGTTTCAAAATTTTGCACGGGGAAGTATACGAGTGCAATCTTAAAATGCTTTTATTTTGAAAATGGAGCATTTTATTTAAATCTGGTTACTGCTACAGTGGTAGAAAAGCGGAAGTCTATGTTTACACCTAAAAATCTGAAAAGAAATTAAGTTTTCTGTATTATATGTCTATTGAGTAGTCCTGAAGTTTTCTACTAACGTAGCACTAACCAGATTTAAATAAAATGCTCCATTCACAAAATAAAAGCATTTTAAGATTGCACTCGTATACTTCCCCGTGGAAAATTTTGAAACCATCATCACTTTCATAGTTCTTCTATTCTCCACGCGTGCCAACTTTGATTTGCCAATTGGCATTTTGCAGATCATCTAAACAGGAGCGGGATTAAAAGTTTATCCGAGTTGGAGCTTACCGTCATACACGGTAACTCGCAACAACTCAAAATTGAGGCAAACATGCTCATTTCAGTGGGAAGTATGGCTACTCAAAAGTGAGTAGGTGCGCTTTTACTCAATTTTAGGTAAACAACGTTCTCGCGCAGAGTGAGCCAAAACCACTCTGAGATATTTTCAGCCGGGAAGTTTTTTTTTTTTTGTTCTGATGAAAAGTTGAAATTAGCTGCTCCAGAATTATTTAACTGGAGCTGAAGACGACTGAAAACCGTCTCAGCATGCAATTCCTGCTTACCTTAATGCATGAAAACTAGATGTATGAGTGCTCATTGCAAGACAGCTTATATTACATGATATAAGCCATAGTCTGTCCAGGGTATAAGCTACGATTACCTAAAATTATAGGTAAAAAAATATCGGTAGTTTTTACCGATAAAAATCGTTACTTTTTACTTTAAATAGGATATTTTTTTACCATAAATTAGGACATTTTTAACGTTAATGTGCACTCTTCGATTATCGGTAATTTTCACCGATATCTAGGTATTCTTTACCGACTTTAAGGTATGTGCATCTTAGCGTGTACGTGACAAACGCAACTTGCAAAATATTTCCTTTCGTTTGGAGCTGTAAACGCTGTAAACAGATACCAAGAGCCACATGTGAAAAAGGCATACACGCTTTTTGTAAACAAACCTTTGTAGGACGTTTTGTCGCCAACTGAGGGTCGCTCACGCAAACCAACAACATCATCGGGAAGTGTAAAGTTTCCCCTACGCGGTTATGTTGATGGTTTGCGTTGGTGTCATATGGGTGATGAGAAAAGGGCATAAGAAGGTTTGTTTACAAAAAGCTTGTATGCCCTTTTCACATGTTGTTCTTGATACGATCCAGTGAAATCCTAAAGGCTCCCGCACATTAGATCCGGATCGGACGCGTTACGGCACAGTGACAGTTAAATCTATTGTCTTACTGTTCAATTTACGTCAACGCAACGCAAACGGATCTAATGTGGGTGGCCCTTAAGAGAAGAGGAGACAATACGGGGGCGAAAACGAACCACTTTTCTATTTGAGGGCATTCAAGCCAAATGTAACAAATATATTAAATGTTTGTATCCTCTTATAAACAGGAAATCCAAACTTTGCCTGACGAATAAACTTCTAATATTTAAACAAGTTTTTAGACCGGCCATGCTTTACGCTGTGCCAATATGGTCTTGTTGTTGCACTACCAGGAAAAAAGCACTTCAAAGGATTCAGAACAAAGTTCTGAAAATGATTTTGAAGTTGCCTCCCTGGTACAGTACTACATGGTACTACCGAGGTACATAGAATTTCGAAAGTTGAGACTTTAGAACAAATGTCCAACAAAATAATTAATAATTTCAGGCAAAAATCGTTGCAATCCTCAATTGCAACGATTAATTCCCTTTATACTTAGATAAGATTTAGTTTTAAGATATCAATTGTTATACTGACATGCAGGTTAAAAAACCTGTTTAAAATACTGAATTGCCAAGACATGAACAATGTAAAAACACTAAGATATATCAGTGCTAACATTTGAAAACGGCACAAAAGCCATTTGTAAACAAATGGTTTGTGGGCCCTTTACTCACTACTTGAAGTACACCCACGCGACACAACAGCAACATCGGGTAGGGGAAATTTTCCCCTTCCTGACGATGCTGTTGGTTTGCGTGGGCGTTCTTCGGGTAGCGAGTAAAGGGCCCACAAACCATTTGTTTACAAATGGCTTTTGCGCCGTTTTCAAATGTTAGCACTGATATATCATAACAATTAAGGCTGGTACGTTACTGCAGTAACTGGAGCACCTAGGTAAAAATGAAATGTAATTTATTTTAAATTTGGAACAAATAAAGAGTTAAAAAAAAAAAACCACTTTTCTATCAAACGCGAACCAGCTCGTGAATGCAGTGCCAACATTTCAAAGGGGCGTAATTGCATTTGTAAACAATGGCTTTAGCTGCTGATTTCTCGCGAATAAAAGCTCACTCATGAGAAATAATGGCACCAGCAGGTAGAGGAATGTTTGCTCTACCAGCTACCATTGTAATTTTGGAGAGGTAAGATTTCATTCGCGAGAAATTGACGGCTTAAGTCATTGTTTACAAAAGCAATTACGCCCCTTTGAAATGCTGTTACTGAATGGTCAATTTGAAGTGCGTAAGATAGAGATAGAGATAGATATAAAATAGTAAGAACATAGAGGTAACTCTAAGACCAGAAGGTCCCGAAGAAACGAGCTCAACTTTTTGGCTCAGCTCTGGTACTCTCTTCGGTCCCAAGCTAATCGATTCACCCCTCGAAACATAGGAAAATCCACTATCCCCTCATTTTATCTGTCAAACTTTCATAGCGAATCAAAACAAACATTGTGTAGTAGTAGAATTTCGACTAGAATGGGGTACGTCAATCGTTTGCTTGGGACCAATACTGCCGGTAATCGCAAGTCAGTCCCATCTGCATTTTTATCAATTTTGAGTTAGCATCATTATTCAGTTTATCATTCTATGTTTTTTGTGCTATTGAAAAAATGTGGTTTGTTCAAGAAAACTGAAAAACAATACCAAGTCAAATTGTCCCACAGCGAAAAGTAACCGCAAGTCAGTCCCATTAGAAAAAAATTTATCAGAAATGTTAGACAACACATCGCATCATGAGATTTGTCTCAATATAGCTTTTGTCCACTTCCCCTAGGGTATCAGGAACATGTCCGGATGTGGCCAATATAGTTCTTACGATACTCAATTTGACCGCCAATGGATATGGCTTTGAATTATCATGTGATTTGATGTATCGCTTGATGGATTTTAATTTAAAAGGATTTACCACTTCCCCGGGTATACCCGGAACATGTCCGGGTGTGGCCAACATGGTGCTGGTCACTCATCATGACTCTTATTGATCTTATTTTTGAATTCTCATGTGAATTGATTTATCGCATGGAGAGTTTGGCACGTTTGGCTCTGGTCTGATGAAGACCCATACTCACCGGAATATGTTCCGGCCATTGCTCTGGAACCAGCGGAACAAATCCAAAAACATTCAATAACGTTCTATGGGACCATAGTATCTTTTTACTGTTCAATACTGTGCTTAAACTAATGCAGCATCGGCATGGAATTGTGATTGACTTGCGGTTATTTTCCTCATTGACGTTAAATGTAATCGCAAGTCAGTCCCACTCAGATTTTGGCCATAAAATAAAAATTTCACGATATTTTTGGGTAAACATAGATGCATTCTATCACATTGTACGTTTATTTTTAAATTTATCCCTCCAAAATAGGTGTCAAATCAGAAAACTTGAAAAATCTTTGAACGCCGTTTTCTCATTTCCAGTTTTTTACAGATGGGACTGACTTGCGATTATGGACAGAATAGGCTAGTCAAGTAGTGAGCCAATTTAAAATCGTTAGTTTCGTATTGATTGTTGCTTACACGCTATTTCAAAACTACCCAAATTTGGGTAGGATCTACCCAGATCCGTCAAAACTAAACCTACCCAAAAATGGGTAAACTGTGTTGGGAGTGGCAAGTTGACAAATGAACAACGTCGATCGGATTGATGTCAATGTTGTTCATTTGTCAACTTGTCACTCCCAACACAGTTTACCCATTTTTGGGTAGGTTCAGTTTTGACAGATATGGGTGGATTCTACCCAAATTTGGGTAGTTTTGAAATAGCGTGTATATTGCTCCAAAATTGCTGACATTTTGGATTTTGGTTCCATTTAGAACCCAGTAAGCAAGATGAAAAATGCTTTAATTTGCGTTGTGAAAAATCCTTATTCTGATGCATGGTGGTTATATAGATGGTGATACAGCTTTGTCAATATATAGGCGAGGAGTTCGCGGGGGGGAAAAGTGCGGTTTTAGAGTAAATTGTAAACAAACTCGGTCGCTGTCCCATACAAAAATCCAACATGGCTGAATTATGAATTTGACACATTAGAACACCTATATCAAGAGCAAATTTTCATTATGTCGTAAGTAACATTCGCACCAATCCGAGAAAAATAATGTTTTGTTTTGATGACCGAAAAGTTATTCCTATTTCCAAGTAAACACATATAATCTCATAGTGATAGCAATGTTTAACATATTTAGCAGAGTTTTAATCATACAAATGCAAATCGCTAGCTTTCATGCTAAGAAATACTGGTTTTTGAGTCAAAAGTTATTATACGTCGTTTGGTGGCCCCTATTGTTACTTAAGTCAAAGTGTATTTACCAGGATATTCGGGAGAATTATCAATTACGTCTCCTTACGTGCAGCCCATTCATCATTTTAGGACCACCGAAATCATCTTAGCAACAAACAGTTCGATTTATTCACTTTAATAATGAGAAAGCGAAACGACGAACGTACACTTTTCACGGGTTTCTCAGCGCTGTTACTTAAGTCAAACGGCATCTCCATAGAAATTGGGTGACTTAAGTAACATCGAAAACTATTTTGATCGGAAGGTGATTACGTCAAAAAGCAATTTGACTGGTAAATAAATTTAAAAATGGGATTTGATCCTATATTCGGACAGTATATAGTGTAATAGCAGGAGAATCGATTGACACTGATAGCTCGACTTTGTTTACCTTTGTTACATTCGACGTAATGAAAATTTGCTCTTGATATATAGTCACCTTGTTCTGATGTTTGGTTGATGTTTCCTCTCAAACTCGCCTGTCACACTCTCAAAAGACGTACACAGAGAGAAAAAATTACCCTAAATTTAAGTTCTTTTTACTTAATTTTGGGTAATTTTGAGTTATGCATCCCACTCTCACTTTTTGTTGTTGTCAAAAACGGAACGAGAGATTCGACTTTCTCATGACTATCGTTCAATAAGCTACTAGTGAGTATATGAGATATTCTCAAATTTGAGTCAATTGAACTTAATTTTAGGTAGAAAATACTCACGAGTAAGTAATTATTTTTGCCGTAGCCAAATGCAAACTACTATAAGCAGTTTACTGAAAATTAGCTTATTGAACGGAACATGGGAGATGAGTGAAAAGAACTTAATTTTGGGTAATTTGTCGGTTCCGTGTATATACCTTTTAATCGTCTTTCTCTATCCAGCACACAGGGATGAATGGATGGTTTGTTTTCCCACTAGTCTGTTGCTCACACTCCTTCAGTTTAAATGGTGCATTAGTGTGCGCCGATTGAACTTCAAAAAGCTCTATTGATTAGATAATTATTCCGCAAGGCCCGCAAGGAAAGTGAAATTTCAATCTGAATGCGTCACTTTCATGTCGATCATGATTCTAATGTGATCGATCTTTCCGCTTAAATGCGAACCATTATAATGGTATACACGGATAGAAATCTCCTTATACCTTTTGGAAAATTTCTATTGCAGATTATTCACAAAATGTATAAGTCAACTAATAAGCAGGCGCCTTGCAAAAAGTTAATGAAGATCATGTGTCAAATGAAATGTATAAGCGGTCACACATACCTTTTATGCATTCTTATAGGACCTATGTGGTTCTTATGGAATGTATAAGGCTGATGTTTTAGCAAAAATGTATAAGTGAAACACATGAATAAAATAATTGATTTTCGTTTCGTGTACTTGACCTTACCAAAAATGGTTAATAATTGTTTATAATTCCTGCTAAACTTTAACTGGAATGGTTATGAAACTTTACATGAACGCTTGTGTGATAAAGTTTCAATCTTATGTATTATGGTTTTTTGAAATAAACCTTACAAATAATGGGTTCAGAAATTCTTGTTTTCTCCATCCTTTTTTGTAAAAGGAATTATATTGGAACCTTTTTATTTATGAATGATACCAATTCGCGATATATTCCACATAAAGTTGACCGATAATACAAAACCATCCATGGATCTTACAGACTACCATAACCATTACCATTAAAGTTTTCAAACCATAAGTAAAAAGGTTATAATATACACTGAAAACAGATTTCACTTAGTTACTATTAGGAACGCATATAATATTTTTCCAATAACAAAAATAATAATTGTTATCTGAATATCACATAGCATAAGAAATTCTATATGTGAAATCATATAGATTTTATTGGACACATAACGTTCATGTGATTTAGTGGTGCAATTTCCAATTATGGGATCACATAAAAGTTATGTGAAATTCACATGGATATTTTCCACTGGTTATGTGATTTATTTTATGAGTGTAGTTCTCTTTCCGAAAATATATGGAGAAAACAACTATTTTGAATGGTAATGGTTCTTAACAACCCATTATTTGTAAGGTTCACTTGAAAAAAATTACAATACATAATACCCCGTTCACATTACAGCGTATATCACGTGATATACGCTGTCTTGCTATGAGCACTCATACATCTAGTTTTCACTGGAAATCCTATGTATGAGTGCTCATTGCAAGACAGCCTATATTACGTGATATCCGGAGTGATTTGAGATTGGGGCGTGATTGCATTTGTAAACAAACACGTCAATCACCGATTTCTCGCGAATAAAAGCTCAATCTCGAAAAGTAATAACACGATGAGGTAGAGGAATGATTTCTCTATCATTTGGTATAGTTTGTTTGCGAGATTGAGCTTTTATTTAAGAAAAATCAGTAATTGACGTGTTTGTCTACAATAGCAATTACGCCCAAATCTCAAATCACTCCGGAATATATTAATGAGGCTGTAATGTGAACGGGGTATAAGGTTAAAACTTTATCACACAAACGTTCATGTAAAGTTCCATAACCATTTCAGTTAAAGTTTAGCAGGGATTGTAAACAATTTTTAACCATTTTCGGTAAGGTCAAGTTATGGTTCGCGTTTATGCGGGTTTCCTCGAGGGTTTCCTTTACCGGTTTCTATAGAACTGTGTACTGGGTCAAGAAATCAGTGCCAACATTTCAAGGGGCGTAATTGCATTTGTAAACAACGGCTTTAGCCGTCGATTTCTCGTGAATAAAAGCTCACTTATGAAAAATAATAACACCATCAGGTAGAGGAATGTCTCCTCTATCAGCTAGCATTGTTATTTTGGAGAGGTAAGATTTCATTCACGAGAAATTGACGGCTAAAGTCATTGTTTACAAAAGCAATTACGCCCCTTTGAAATGTTGGCACTGAAATGATAAAGGAAAGTACTTGATCTACTTTAGAGTCGGTGTATAATGAGTCACGTCAAGAGTGAAGCCAAGTCTACCTATTGAACCGTCAAACCGGCTACCTATCGGGCAAAGTAAACAAACATTACGATGCTATGAAAGGTCCACGAAAGGTATTGCAATAAAATATAAAATATAATCGAAGAAATGAGCATAAACACGCAGTGAGCATTAAATTGTCATGGGATACGTTCGGTAATGATCAGTAATGACAATTTCTACTATTTTTTGTTAAGATAATTTGACAAAATCACTGATGTAATGATTTACTACAGCCGCATTTTTTTTCGCTCGCTAGAAGTCATCTGAAGTTGTTGTAGAAGTCCTCTGTTGCCAAGTGAAAAGAATGGGAATCTTTCGAAAACCGTGATGCGAGTTCAACTGTTTTCTCTTGGCGTGACTCATTATACACCGACTCTAATCTATACTTGATGCATGGAGAAAATCGGACACCCCTGAACCACCCATCAATCTATTCAACACAGACTCAGAATGCAAGGTGTATATAAAAGGTACGAATAGTTTCAAACGCATCTTGATGGCTACGTCCCGTCACTTTCGCAAAAGCATAAAAAAGAAGCTGTCAGAAAAAGTAAACACGCACACATGCGCATTTTCACCTCATCTTTTCATTCGCGCAGCAGCTCGACATTACATACATGCATACAGAGAGCGACCGACAGCGAAGAGCAAACACGCAGAAGAACTAGGTGGAATAGTCGCCAGTCTGTGTACTGATCAATTTTTGCTTGCCACGGTGATTCATCATCGATTTTATTCTTGTGTTATTTTTAGTGCATATTTGGTTTATTTTTGTCCAATAACAAAGTGTATTCAATTATTGCATGTTGCGTAAAAAAAAAAAACTGGAGCCGGCATAACATTATTTCCTTGAATCAGTGAAGTAAATCGAAAGGTAATTGTTCCGGTCTGTTCATGCGGTCTAATTCACTGTGCCCTTCTTCCGTCTTTGTCGATTATGGTAGTGTCTTGATCATAAATTCTATTTCAGAATAAGAAATATCTAGCGTTTCACGTTGAAACCGACTTTTTAGTTAGTGCACCGATAGGATTTATCTATCAACTAACCGGTGAAAGATAATACTGTATTACTATAGGAGTTATTTTTTTTTGTATTGCCTTCAAAAACGGTAGCGAACGAAATTAGAATCTTGAGTGTAGTGAGGTTAGACGGGAACAAACCACGTCGATAGTTTCATTTCACACGACCTCCAATTCTGTGTCCGACTGCTCCCGTTTGTATTCTAGTACATTCGGTTTCTTGCTTATGCAGCACAACAGCAAAAAGCCGGTTATATTTACACGAGTTCTTTTTGTATAGCTCACTCTTCGTATCTGCGACCTGCAAGAGTGTTTTCTTGGTTTTCAATTTCAACACAGATTATGTTCTGTTTTTCGGTACAGTTTGTGGCATCAACACAACTGGACGAAAAGAGCGATGAGGTGAGGTATTGTCGATAATGACTAGTGGAGCGTTTCGATTTTTGTCAACATATTGCGTATTTCTCACCAAACTTGAGAAATAAATGCATTTTCACTTATTAAAAAGTGGTGCCAATGTCGGCAAAAAAAATCTAAGTGCACGTTTACGTCAAATCGTTTTGTTGTCTTCGGTGCACTTAGGGTCCATGCATTAATTATGTCACGCTAAATCGAGCAAAAAAATACCCCCTCCCCCCTATCGTGACGTTTTTCCTATACCCATTATTTCGCTTTATTTAGTACATTGTGGTATTTATCAGTTATACCAAGCACACTTGTTTGAACATTTGTCAGTTTTTTTGTCCCCCAGAAGCTCCGTTATCGACATGAAATTTTTCACTTCTGATTGAAAGTCATCCGATGCTTACGCAAAAAAAAATCTGATCGATTCTGCAAATAAAGTGGTCCGAAGACAACAGAACGATTTGAAGTAAACGTGCACTTTTCGAGCAGTCCAGTGTTAAGTGCAAACAACAATATGATAAGTGAAATGGCTTTAATGTTGGCCTATGGATCTAAGATTGGGCCCATCGCTAAAAATCTGCTATTTATTAATTTTATCTAGATTAACGCGTCATTGGGACGGTATTAATGGATATTTTTGGTCGCTATTGAAAATTAGTCGATTGTTGAATTTATGTATGGGTCCAAATTAGGGGCATTTAGCCCACATTACATCCATTTCCCCTACCTACTTCAAACCTGGTTCTTTTCAACAGGTATCTTCATTGAGTTAATATTCACTTTTTTGTTAAATCCGTCTGAAATTCTATTTATTACAAATGATGTTTGCGTGCTTGAAAACGGCATGTTATTATTTTAGTTGTAAGCATAAATCTGTGTTCCACTCCACTTAAATCGCTTTGTCGTTTTGTCCCATAAGGTTGTAACCTTGTTGTCACTCTTTCAACATATATTTTTTTTAATTCGTAGACTAATAAGGCGGTTCCGTTTGAATCTAGTTCTGGTAAAAATGTGAAGATTAACCCTTTACCACCGACGAACCTTTACTTTGCAGAAGGTTTTTGGTTGTTTGGAGATGTAAACATTTTTTTTTTGAAAAAAAGTTTTAACATGAAAAAATGTTCTGTTTAAAATCAATAGTATGCTAATTGTGTTTCACCCTCCCCTTGGCTAGTTTTTACACCTTGTTGCTGGTGGGCGGGCTTAATTTCATGCTTTATAGTGGAGTGTTGGAGACGGTAGGTTTATGACCGGCGTTGCTGGTTCATGCCGCGATAGAACGCGCCATGGGCAGGCAATGGGGATTACTAAGCTTCCCCTTTCTGATGAACCACTACATGAGAAAACCAAAGATCTAGTCCAGCAGTGATAGTATCACACTTGTTACTCCTTTGTTTGAGAGCCGCGTCGTAGTACGCTTACGTATAGGCACTGACGTTGGGTGCGATGCTGGCGGGTTTTGCCGCAAATCACTTTTATTTTATTTACTTTTACGTAGGTCGATTTATTTGGGTTTGCAAGGGAATTATACTATTGAAATATTTTAGAAAGTGCCCAACACTGCTCCTTCTATTTGCGTGACAAGCTTTCATTGTTGTTTTCATCGAGGTTTTACTCAGGGAACAATGTTAAACACCACTTTTGTACATGGTATTGTAACTAATCTTATATGTGCTTCATTTTGATTTGGTATAAATGTTTGAACTATGGCTCGGGATTTCCACTGTGGCGTGCTGCTATTGTGACATACTCACTCATACGTATTTTTGTGGTGCGACATAGTGGAAGCGTGTGAGCATAGTTGGAGCATATACCCTATATAATTTAAAAATCAGCTAGGAAACTAATTTCAAAGTGAAGCATTTAAGTCACTTGAAGGTGTCACATGGGTCGAACTAAGATATAATAAATAGTTATAGGTCAAAATCAAAAGTACTTGAAACACGTTTAATTTTAGATTACAAGCACAAGTGCAGCTACTCAATAAAGGGTTATGATTGATTAGGTGAATTAGAGATTTCAATTATTTATTAAATTAGACTTATGAGATATCATAATCATCAAATGAACTTAAATAAGAAACTTTAGAAAGTCTAATAACATTAAGTAGATTAACAAAAGAATTAGGATGCGGGGGTCCGCTTAGGGAGGCAACTAACATTTAAAGTTGTAGAATAAATCTTCCTATTTAGTCTTGAACTTCAATAAGAAAACGCAAGCAGTCCAATAGTATTAAGCAGATTAACAAGAAGAGGAATAGTTTAGGAAATAAGTAAAAATAGAGGTATGTGACAATTAATAACTATTAATCTTTGTAGGTATTGTTTCTGTGATATATGCGGTTAAAGCATTTTAGTTAACTTATTGCTTAGTGCTCAAGTACTTACATTTGTAAACAGTTGTCAATGTCAATCCATGAACTAAACCCTAGGTGACTGTAAAATCGATCTTTCCTTCTTTGGTATTGATGCATGTTTAACTTTTCGTGGCTGTCGGAATCAACGCGCCTACGTCTACGGAGCTTACGCAGAAGTGATTCGCAATTCGGTAGAGCTTGTCAAACGCTTTTGAGCTTATGTAGTATATAATTTGTTCGGTACTGTCGCAAAATCTTGGAATGATTGATACGTTCTTTAAATTAACTAATTTGATACAAAGCTCAGTAGTAAATAAGTAGAATATCTAGGGAGGAAACCAAAATTAATCAACTTGCCAACATAGGCTATCACATTTATGTTGGTAGCACTCTTTAAGAGACAATAAGCTGTTTTTTTTTCTCTACGGTTGTCTCGCGGGGTGTTCGCAATTTGCGCGATTTTCGAATCTTACGTAATTTAGATGTTAAGCTCTAAACGGTTTTACTGACTCGAGGTCGTTCCTTAAGCTGTTTTGGTGCACGTTAAACCTTTGGCGGCTGTCGGAATCAACGCGCCTACGTCCGTAGACACTTACGCAATTCGGTACAGCTTGCCAAATGCTTTTGAGCTTATGTAGTATAGAATTTGTTCAGTACGGTCGTGAAATCTTAGAATGATTGATTCGTCCGTTAAATTAACTAATTTTATTCAAAGCTCAGTAGTAAATAAGTAGAATATCTAGGGAAGAAACCAAAATTAATCAACTTGCCAACATTTATTTTGGTGGCACTCTTTAAATGAT
The DNA here is from genome assembly GCF_037179485.1 of Ochlerotatus camptorhynchus. Taxonomy (NCBI): domain Eukaryota; kingdom Metazoa; phylum Arthropoda; class Insecta; order Diptera; family Culicidae; genus Ochlerotatus; species Ochlerotatus camptorhynchus. The sequence goes on from NW_027040810.1 coordinate 228,379, forward strand.
AATAAGCCTTTTTTTCTAGCTTCGGTTGTCGCGCACGGCTTTCGGAATTCGCGCGGTTTTTGTAACTTACATAATTTAGATATTTCGTTCGAAACGGATTTACTTAGTTGAATCCTCAAGAATACATATGACCGAGAATAATGATCGTACGGAGAAGCTTAAATAAGTACTAATTATTTAATGGTATATTGACAAACATTAGATTTATCGAAAAGTTGTGATTACCTGTGTTACCCTATGAAGAGCGTTAATTACATATTAAGTAGTTCGCCAGGTGTGGGCCCGAAATGCAAAGTGGTTTGAGAAAAGCATTCTGACAATCGTGTATTTAATGTTTAACTAGTCATGTCCTTCCATAGGCTATTTAGAACGATTGTGCTGCATTACCCCGAATGTCGTTTCCCCGAATGCCATTACTCCGAATGCATCATATCCCGAAAATTAATAAGATACCAAGATTGTGCTACATTACCCCGAATCTCTTATATATTGGAATATGTCATTGACAGGCACGTTCCAAAAAGAGTTCTCCTGAAAATGTTACACCTTTCTTGGCATACTAAAGAATTGATAAAGCTGAAATCCATCAAGAGGGCCGAGGAATCTGAGGAAATTCACTAAATATCGCACGCTGTCGCTGTGCCCACTACGTTAGGCCCAACTAATGAATTTGAACGATCAACGAGGGATTCAAAGCAAATTCAAGTCGCACCCTAAGTCTTTCTTGAAGTATGTAAATGAACAGCTCAGATTCCGGCCTACCATCGTCAATGATATTGAACGGCGAAGTCCCTTCCACCACTAAGGAGGTCGCCTTTTTTTTCTAACAAGTCTGCCAGCGTTTTCTCTGATGAGAGTTTTTCGTCGGTTAACACGTTACCTTAGCAGCAAGAAATTTACCACTCTCCGGTCAAGCTCTGGGTGCACTTGATATCAACGTCGAGATGATTTCCACTGCCGCACCAAAACTCATGTTATCTTTCAACTCTGAACCGAATGGTGTTACTGATACCGTTGCATCATCTGTTTTTATTTTCCATTTCGAGTGGTATTTGTCCATCTATTTGGAAATTTGCACATGTTTCCTGTATAAAAAAGGGAAGCAAACAGAACGTGGATAATTATTGTGGAATCACGTCGTTGTGTACAATTTCGAAGTTATTAGAGTTAGTCTCATGGAGCCTCTGCTCCCCATTGTAAGCAGTACCTTAGTAATGATCTACACGGCTTTACTTTCGGTCGTTCTACCTCTACTCTGCTGTAGTACTGCTGCTGTACTCTACTCGAGAGCTTTCGTCGCTGCTGTCATGACAACGCAACTTTGCTCTATGTTCTCATTACAATCACGATGAAAGCTCATATAGATCAGTGCACGGTCCCTCAGGGCGGTCCCCGCACGGTCCCCGAGCAGAGATCCAGGGTGCGGTTGTTTTCATTCAACAGGCCATTGATTTGTGACAGAATTGCGGTACTATAATTGTATAGGAGCTGGATGGTTCCTACGATAAAAGATGAACGCTCATGATCAGGACAAAAGAAACCACTATGGGTTGGAGTCCATGCAATGTCCGGTAGGTTAAAATCGCCAAGAACAATAACTTCGTCAGAAAGGCCTGCTTTGTCTGAAGTGACCAAAATGGATCGACAATGTGCGTCAATAAGCTCCAAGTCACGGGTTCGATCTGGAGGGATGTACACTGCACAGAGAAGCAATTGAAGATCACCAAGTTGAATAGCCTCCCACACTTGTTCAACCGTGTTCCAAGAATCGTCCTCTTCTGCTTTCAGCTTGGAATTAACTGCGATAAGGACGCCTCCCCCAGTAGTGTTCCTACTATTATTCGTGTTTCGATCGCAGCGAAATATTTCGTAGCCAGCACCAAAGGCATAGTTTGAAACTATAATGCCGTAACAGTGATCCACGACGGCCAGGTACTGGTACCTGGGGTAGCAGCATTAACTATGAGTGAGTTGAGCGACCTGATTGTTGTTTTCGGCCATTTCGGTTTTCAGCTCGGATATTCTGACTGCCTATCACGGTCGAAATTACGTTGCCGAGGGATGAAACAGTGTTTCTGAACTGGGCGTACTTCATCAACTTGCTACGTTCGTCACACATCCAGAACAAATTGATTTTCTCATGAAGAATCCTGTCGAACGACAGGTTCAAGTTAATGCATTTCACATGATACACTTCCCGAGCAAAGTCTGAAATCATGTTGTGATTTCGCTGATCAATAATAATGATTACTCAGGTTGCTGTCGGTTTGGTCGTTTTAACGGTTAAAATATCAAAATTGAGTAGTCCACATCGTGCTCTCTTGCCGTGCGGATCTATTTGCTTTTTGCTTAAGGAAGTGTTACTACTACCTAAAGCTACAACAAATTTAAACAGCACTTTTCAGTGCTAAACCTGTAAAATTTCTACCTTGTTCAACTCTTATTGCTCTTCGATCCTTGTTTGGACCCTACCTCGAATCCTTCTTGGATATCGATTTGGAAAATTCCTCTTCGATCCTTCAGATTCTTATAGTAATCTGCTTGGAAGTCGATTTGGATACAAATTGATGAAACTAATTTGAGTAATCAATTTAATTGCTCATGGATGATGAGAATGATCCATCATCCAAGAAAAATTCTAGTAAACTTTCCCGGCTTAATGTTAAGAAGGAAAAGATTCCCCCTATTGTGATAACCACTTCCGATTTCCATGCTCTTCGCATTGAACTTTTTAACTTCGTGAAAGTTAAGTTTTCACTACAAATTGGACGTCGGGGTGAATGCCGTGTATTGGCTGAAACCTTGGACGGAATTAAATGTCTTCTCAAGTATCTTACTGAGAAGCAGCACAATTTTTTTACTTACGACACCAAAACTGAACGTGTGTTCAAGGTTGCCATGAAAGGACTGCCCAGTGGTGAATCCCTGGATCAGATCAAAGATGAACTGGCAAAATTACTTGGAGTTGTGCCACTCCAAGTAATCAAAATGAAAATGAAATCCCGTCCTGGCGATTCGCGCAACGGGATTTCTAATGATTTTTATTTAGTTCACTTCAAGTCTAGTGAACTAAACAACCTTAAGGCCTTAATAAAAGCTAACCTTATGCTCCATGTCCGAGTGAAGTGGGAACACTTCAGGAAGACTGGAGGAAATTTCCAAAACCTCACCCAGTGCCGTAAGTGCCAGGATGGGGTCACGGAACTAAAAATTGCTACATGCCAGCTAAATGCATGAATTGTGGTGATTCCTCTCACGCAAAGGACGACTGTCCTGTGAAGGAAGATCCTAAGAAATTTAAATGTTCAAATTGTGGTGAAAACCACAAGTCCAATTTTTTGGGAATGTACGAGGGAATGTAAGACTCGCAAAGCGATCCTACAATCTCGTTCTAAGGGACAGGTAGGAAACGCTCCATGTTTCCGAACAGGTACAAATTACCCTGTTGTTAACAACGGTCAGCGTGGAACAAATTCTACATTCGTACCTGTAGGTACAAATATCACTCCTGCTTCAAATTTTTCATCTAACCTTCTAACCTCGCTGCTAGCAATGTTCAGCGAGTTAATGGAGCTACCAATGCTGCTATTGTACCGGGTAGAAATCAAAATACTAACCAACGTAATTCTAATGGAAATTTTGAAAATTTTGACTTAGGAAGCATTACTGCATTAAATATTTTAAATTGGAATGCTCGATCTCTTAAAGATAATGAAGACAAGCTATTTAACTTTTTGAGAGTTCATAACGTGCATATTGCCGTTATAACTGAAACGTTCCTTAAACCTGACCATAAGGTTAAGAAGGACGCAAATTATTTCATTTATAGAAATGATCGTCTTGATGGACCCTATGGTGGCGTTGCCATCATTGTTCATAGACGAATCAAACATAAAATTCTTTCTTCATTTGAAACCAAAGTTTTTGATGATTCCTGGGGGACTGATTTGGACGAAGTAAGGTCTATAACTAAAAAGTTTCATAATGTGAAAGCTCCAGGTGATGATGGAATTTTCTATATCCTCATCAAAAAACTCCCAGAGAGTACCTTGTCTTTCTTGTTAAAATTATGTAACAGATGTTTCCATTTGGCATTTTTTTTGGCATACTTTCCTGATAAATGGAAAAATGCAAAATTTGTTTCAATTTTGAAGCCGGATAAAAATGCTGCTGAAGCTTCCAATAAGTTTGCTTTCTTCAATATGTAAACTTTTTGAAAAGATAATTTTAAATAGAATGATGCTTCACATCAATATGAACTCAATTTTTGCAGATGAGCAGTTTGGATTGCGCCATGGGCATTCAACTACTCATCAACTCTTAAGAGTTACCAATTTAATTCGTTCAAACAAATCTGAAGGCCACTCAACTGGAGTTGCTCTTCTAGACATAGAAAAAGCATTCGACAGTGTTTGGCATGAAGGTTTGATTGCTAAATTGAAAAAGTTTAATTTTCCACTTTATATTATGAAATTAGTTCAAAATTATTTAACTGACAGAACTCTGCAGGTAAATTATCAAAATTCCAAATCTAATCGACTATCTGTTAGAGCAGGAGTTCCTCAGGGTAGCATTCTTGGGCCTATATTGTTTAACATTTTCACTTAGGACCTCCCTGATTTGCCTCAGGATTGCCACAAATCTTTGTTCGCTGATGACACAGGCATTTCGTGTTATTTCCAGCAGGCTGCAGAAAAGTTTAGATATTTTTTCTTCTTATTTACAAAAATGGAAGATTTCTCCAAACGCTTCCAAAACTCAACTTATAATATTTCTACATAAGCCTAGAGCTTCCTTTTTGAAACCTAGTAATAGTCACATAGTCACTATGAACGGAGTTCCAATTTCCTGGTCAAACCAAGTGAAATATCTTGGATTAATACTTGACCAAAAATTGACTTTTAAAGATCACTTGAGGGCATTCAAGCCAAATGTAACAAATATATAAAATGTTTGTATCCTCTTATAAACAGCAAATCCAAACTTTCCTTACGAATAAATTTCTAATATTTAAACAAGTGCCATGCTTTACGCTGTGCCAATATGGTCTAGTTGTTGCACTATCAGGAAAAAAGCACTTCAAAAGCAGGATTCAGAACAAAGTTCTGAAGATGATTTTGAAGTTGCCTCCCTGGTACAGTACTACCATAGAGGTAACTCTAAGACTAGTAGGTCCCGAAGAAACGTGCTCAACTTTTTGGCTCAGCTCTGGTACTCTGTTCGGTCCCAAGCTAATCGATTCACCCCTCGAAACATAGGAAAAACCAATAACCCCTCATTTTATCTGTCAAACTTTCATAGCGAATCAAAACAAACATTGCGTAGTACTTGAATTTCGACTAGAATGGGATACGTTAATCGTTTTCTTGGGACCAATAGGCTAGTCAAGTAGTGAGCCAATTTAAAATCGCTAGTTTCGTATTGATTGTTGGTACTACCGAGGTACCTACATAGAATTTCGAATGTTGAGACTTTAGAACAAATGTCCAACAAAATAATTAATAATTTTAGGCAAAAATCGTTGCAATCCTCAATTGCAACGATTAATTCCCTTTATACTTAGATAAGATTTAGTTTTAGTTATTAGTTTTAAGATTTCAATTGGTATACTGGCATGCAGGTTTGAAAAACCTGTTTAAAATACTGATTTGCCAAGGCAGGAACAACGTAAAAACACTTAGTTATATATCATAACAATTCAGGCTGGTAAGTTACTGTAGTAACTGGAGCACCTAGGTTAAAGTGAAATGTAATTTATTTTGAATTTGGAACAAATAAAGAATTTAAAAAAAAAATCAAAATTGAGAGCCAATAAATCTTCCTGTGACATTACATTGAAAACTATTTCTGCTATCAGTGAGAGAAAACTGAAAACTAAATTTGATATCCATTTTTCCTGTTAATAACAAAACAAGTACATATTCAATTTGATGTTATGCTAAGGCCATGAAAACAACCTCGCAACAACATTTTTTGAAGAGCAAATGTACAGCAAAATGAAAACAAAATTATAGTAGGTATCAAATTTGTCAATTGATGTTGATGTTGATATCAAAACTTGATTTTAATTTGCTGTCAATTTGATGCTGGACTTTGCTCGGGTGGGTCGCTGAACCCCATACATTCGATGTGGTCTTTATCCGGTTTCACTGTTTGGCACAGCGGTCGCACGCACTTGTACTGGTCATTTCGTTGAACGGAATTAATGCTCTTTACGCTTGAAATGCCCAATAAGCTGATTACTGAATACAGATGTAGAAGGGCACGTCGAATGTTAGACGTACGATCGAAAGGTGGTTTTTGCAACACCACTAGCACAACAAACAGAAAATTCTATGCATGACTGGCAAATATCACAACACCAAATATACGGTAAAACTAAATAAAGGCAACACGAATCAACTGATTTTCACTTTCCACGTAAATTCACAAAACTAGAGTTTACAGAGGTACACGAATAACTTTAGTGAAGTGTCTATGAATAGACTAAAACAATTAAAAACCGACAGCGATTGAGCAGTGCTCCTATCAAAACATACAAGTTCCTAACATGCAATGATAGCAATGATTTTACCGAAGGCTTCGTGTTCGGAGTGTTAATGACATATAAATGCCAATATCGCTAAGGACCAACGTACCCATTTAGTTAAACCAGGATTAAGGCTTGGGCGGAGGTCAATAAATTGGCCTTAAGCCGCTTGATTACAGTAGACGTTAGCTAAGTGAAAAACGTTGGACTGAAACAAATACTCAGTTAATGGATATTTATCTGTCAAAATTTAATTTAAATTTGTTGACATGAACCGGATGAGCACTGATGTATTTTAAATATTGTGTATTGTTTGGTTTGACACATAATATGCATTTTAGTTAGCGAATACCCTTAACTTAATGGAATAATTATTTTACTTAATTTTTTTTTCAAACCAGTTTAGTATGCATACGAAGCATGTTATTTGAAGTATTTCACTAAATACATACATATATATATAAATATACTTCGACATTTCTCTCGTGTAGAAGAATTATAGAAAATCTGCAAAACTGATAGATCTAAAGCTTTGTTCGAAAACTAGGAATTTTTATAGATGAAACCAAGAAAACCGGAAAAAACTCAGAAATTATCTTGCCACTTCATTCACACCGACTTGTCACTTTGTCAGCAGCCTTCGATATGATAAATCATGTCATCGTAATTGACAAGTTGCATAAATATTGGGTTAGCGGGGTAACCTCTTGCGATGGTTTCGCTCATGTCTCACTGATCGAAGGTGCACGACAGATGAACTTAAAATTTACTTGCTCGCTTGATGATTGTCAGTTCCATCTCCGTTTGAAGCCTTTACCAGCTGGTGCAACGAAGTGTTCAGTGATCAATTTTACTCGAAAGAAGGAACTGGTTATATCAGGCATAATATTTGATAACGGCAGAAAAGCATTTGTAAACAAACTTTCTAAGGCCCTTTACACGCGAACCAAAGTACGCCCACGCAAACCAATACTATTTTCGGAAAGGTGATAAATGCCCCTAGCCGATGATGTTGCTATGCGTGGGCGTACTTTGGTTCACGTGTAAAGGGCCTTAGAAAGTTTGTTTACAAATGCTTTTATGCCGTTATCAAATGTTATGCCTGATATATGATATACGGGGCACAAGGATCGAACTTGTGAGCCATGTAATAGATCTGTGAGTCATTCTAGATTCTCCGCTTACGTACAAGCAACACATCTCGTACGTTGTTGACAAGGCGTCAAGAAAATGGGGCTTTATCTTCAGGATTGCAAAGAATTTCTCGGACATCTATTGCCCCAAGTCACTGCACTGTTCTGTTACCTGGTGCGATACATTCTGGAATACTGTGCTGTGGTCTGGAGCCTGGCGTCTGGAGTAAGTTGAGTTCGTTCAACGACATTTTCTTCGATTCGCTCTGAGGAACCTACCCGTTTCACTTGCCTAGCTATGAAAGTCGCTGCCAGTTGATCGATCTGGAGCCTCTCTGAACTACAAGAGATAATTGAAAGGCCCTCCCTAATAAAAATGTTATGGGTAATTTGCTTAACGACGTGTTCATCCAAACCATTTGTGGAATAGTTCAATCATTTGGGTTATCGTTCGCTTATGGTAATTTTTATTAGGGCTGCTCGTCGCGGACACATTACAAGGTATAGTTGACTGCACCGCAATCTTGGAGCAAATTAACATCAACGTCCAACACTGAGCGCTGCGTAACAATGTTATATAGAGATAGTCACTTCATCGCACAAACTACGGCATGAACGGTGCTATAGGTGGGCTGCAGTGATTGATTTTTTTTTCCGTGCTTAGCACCAATGCTACCGACGCCAGGAAGGCAGCTCCCACATCTGGACCCTACCTATCGACCCATCAACTTATGAACCGGGGACCAACGGCTTTACTTCCCGAAGGAAGGCGTGATCAGAGATGTTATGCCTCAGAACATCCCGGTGGCGACGACTGGGATTGAATCCAGGCCTGCTGGGGTGAGAGGTAATCACGCTTACCACTACACCACCGGCGCCACTGCAGCGATTGTTTAATCGAGGCTCTTCGTTATTTGATTTTCACCTGCCATGACAGATGCTAGGGAGACGTTTCTCTTCATTTTTGTGGTTATGTGAACCGTGAATGATTGTTCGTGTCAGTAAACATTGAAATTTATGTTTTTTTTATTTGTTGCTCCGCTTTTAATTTTAAATTTAATTCATCATTGAGGCTACAAAGAGTCTGTTGATGTTGAAAAAACATAACCCCGCATATCTCATAAGTCCGAATCCTATTAAAAAAGGTATATCCACAACCAAAAATGTATTATCATAACCCCGGAAATTGATGTACAGATACCAATTATGTTTGAATACTCGAACTCTTCACAACTCGATATGGAATGGATCTTCGACAGATACAAATATCGAGTAATAGAACAAAGAAAAAACAAGACTACTTATACAGTTTAGTTGATTTAGGTTCCTTTCGACCTTTAAGTGAATGGGATAGGCTTGCCCTGCTGCCCGAAGAGATAAAACAACTTTAAGGAATTGGAACATGATAAATAAAGTTCCCCTACAGCTAATCCAGTTGCTAATAAATTTTCTTATGATTTTTTTTTTCCTTCCGAATTGTATATATTGGACTGCAAATAGTTAGGAACACTATGAGCCTTATCTGACACAAATATCATATCTAATATAACCTTTCAAAAGTACTACAAATTTGCTTTAATAGTACCGGAACATCGTAGAAGCTAATGTTCTTCCAGTTAAAGACGATTTTACTATTCAAAATTGACTTTTACCACAAAATTCGATAAAAACTGATCAACCAACTTCTTAGCTTCTTTGTTAAGGCAGAAGCATTTTGACGCATTTGATCGAAGTAATTTTTATTTCGCCATATACTGCAGGCCAAAAAAGGCTATCAACAGTTTTTTGTGGTGAATGTAAAAGTTGAGTGCTAATAAAATATTAGTGGTTGATTATTGGAAGCTATTCTGTGAAATACTTGTCAGAGTGCGGGCATAGTACAAAAGTGCGTCAAATATGGTACTTTCATGGTAATAAGGCGATAAAGAAAAAAAAAAAACTGTTTTAGACTGGCCTCGTGGTAAGAATAGGAACCGGGATGTCTGCTTAGGAAGGCAACTAGGCTTTAAGGTATAATTTACTTTGGTGCATTTTCGAAAAATAAAGCCAAATCTTTTCAACGCATAGTTTTAGATTGTAAAATATGTATACAACCTTATCGTGCACTTTTATTTGCATTCGAAAACTAAAATAATTTCAGAATATGTTTGTTTTAAAAACATAGTACGTTCAAAATAAACCCGACGATGCTTTTAACAAAAATGAAAAGCATGTTTAAAGTAAACATTTTTTTTTTGTAAACCAAAAACATGCACGTTTATTTTCAATACGAATATATATTTTTTAAATAAACGTGACATTATTTTTATTTTAAACATCGATGTCACGACTTCTAACATGGAATACATTTGAAATCAACCTAGTTTATTTTTGGGGTCAGAAAACGTTTAAATTTACTTCAAATATTTTTGTTTCATAGGGCTGTAGTTTAGCTGCTGAATATATACACATAAATAACTTCGAAAATTTTCATGTTTTCACATACTAAAAAAATGATTGAAACTTTCGTTTTTATCTGAATATTTAAAACCGGGAATTATAGAAATCAAATTCACTGGATTGGAGGAATCCTGTGACTATTTTCTTATCAATTGAGGTTATTTTTTATTTTTTATTCGCAACAGTTGATTTGGCTATAGATTTGGCATATTTTAATTTACCAACATGGTTGTAACTATAGCGTAAAATTCTTAATTGTTCAGGCTGATTGCGATAGCGCCAGGTCACACAATTCAATACTTTTCTCTATCCACATGTCGATCAAAAACATTCAGTCGCTCACGGAAAAGCGACTCACACTGCTTGCCTTCGTTCACTTTTCAGAGAGTCAACAACACAAAGTTAAAAAGTTCTCTGCGGACTGGAGTGAATGAGTTTTGGAAGCAGTTATTTTCACTTCATTTTAACTATTCATCACTCAATTACAATAGTAAAAAAGTACTTCTTCATTAGTAGGTCGTAGCTCAAAATTAAATTATAGCCAGTTTAATCGAAACCTGCATAAAATTTGAACCTGGAAATTTAGTACAGGAAATTTAAGGGAATTACGTTTGAACTTTTGAGTTGCCACCCTGAATGTAGATCGGTGTCTTGAATTGATCTTTATTGTAGTCATAAGTAAAAAAGTCATGCTGAAATTTGATCCAATTCACAAAATCCAGTTGTTCATTGCTTTTTTTATTTTTTTTCTTTACAGATGATTCGCCCAGTTTAGCCGACACAAGATGTGTGGATGAAAGTGTTGGAGAAGATTCTGAAGAAGAAGAAGAAGAAGACGAATGGAACTACATAAAAGGTGATAAAAAATCTGAGGAAAAACATAATCCAAGTGCAGCAGAACTCGTTGCAGATTCAGTACAATCGCCAGAAGTCCAATCGATTGAATCAGTTGTCGAAGTTATTAACACAACTGTTTCTAACTTAGCACCAGAACCACAGTTGTTTGATTTTACCGCAGGAGAAACCGTGCAGATAGAAGAAGAAGTAGAAGCTTCAGGTGAAAACGAAAAAATTGACGAAACAAAGGATATTGTAGAAACTGCAGATAGCATTGCCAAAACGGAAGACTTAGTGCGAGAAGCGCTTGGAGAACAGCCTGAAGATATCGCAGTTTCAATCGAACAGGTAATGGATTTAAATGCATGGGTGGTTCGTATCGCTAGAGTGCAGGGTGTCGACTACCTGGAAAAACCTGGAAAGTCAGGGAATGTCAGGGAATTCTATTTATGATCTGGAAAGTCAGGGAATGTCAGGGAATTTTAGTGTAGGTCAGGGAAAAAAATAATGTTGATCACATTGCTAAAAATTATGTGTGGGACACATAAAACAATCTTTGAAATTTTGTCAGTGCATGACGTCAACGTTTTTGGGAAGATCCCGGGCATCAGATCTACTCGCTGCGTTTATGGACGCCCTTGCCGGTATCTCTTCGAACAAGTTGCTGCAAGTGTCCATGGATGGGCCCAATGTGAATTGAAGCAAGAGGTACAAAAAGGTGGCGAGAAGCTGATAGATCTGGGAAGCTGTGGGCTGTATATTTTGCATAATGCATTCAAGGATAGTGTTTGCAGTATCAGTTGGGATGTTTTCAAATATTTGCGTGGTATCCAGAAAATCTTCAAAGATGTACCCTATCGCATGGCAACGCCTAATGTAATAATGCAGAATATCTTTTTGAAAAAAAAAATAGCATCAGCATCAAAATGAAAGCATATTGAAATCCAGTTTTGATATCAACATCAAACTGAAATCCTAATTTGATTTCAGTTTATGCAATTGATAAATTTTGTTTTCATTTTGCTGTACAAAAATATGTTGTTGCGGGTTTGACTTCATTGCCTTAGCATAACATCAAATTGAATACTTGTTTTGTTATCAACATGAAAAATTGATATCAAATTGAGTATTCAGTTTGCTCTCACTGATAGCAGAAATAGTTTTCAATGTGATGTCACAAGAAGATATGTTTGCTATCAATTTTGATATTTTAACCGTTAAAACGACCAAAACGACAGCAACCTGAGTTATCATTATCAGCGAAATCACAACATCAAATTTAGATTGCAATTTGATCTCAGACTTTGCTCGGGCTGTGTCCATGATCGAGGGAAAAAAGTTAAATAATACCACTGAACTGTCCAAAAGTTCATCTAATTGAGGTTAACCACTAACGGTGCAAATCCTGATTGGCGGACAAAAGTTGGCGCTACTTAGTGGCGTAAGATAGAAATTTTGTCATGACGGTGATGGAATTCTTTCACGGTGAGGTATGGGAGAATAGTTTGAAATCATATAAACAAGATCGACATAACTTCAGAAAGTACTGAATCACTTGAGAATAGTTCGGAATCACTTAAAAAATTACTGAATCACTTAAGGAAATAATTGAATCACTTCATAAAAATACGGAATCTCTTCAGAAAGTACTGAATCATTTCAGAGCGCACTGAATAACTAATGAAAAGTTCGAAATCACTTCAGAATGTACTGAATCATTTCAGAAAAGTTTGGACTTACATCGGAAGTGCTAAATCACTTCAGAAATGTTTTCAATCAATTTGGAAACTACTGAATCATTTAGGAATGTATTGCATCACTTTAGAAATGTTCGAAATCACTTCTGAACGTACTGTATCGATTTAGAACAGTGTGGAATCACTTCAGAAAGTCTTGAATCACTTCAGAAAGTCTTGAATCACTTCAGAAAGTCTTGAATCACTTCATAAATGTTGAGAATCATTTCACAAAGTACTGAATAACTTCAGAAAAGACCCAAAACACTTAATAACTATTCGAAATCACTTTGGAAAGCACTGAATCATTGCGAAAAGTTCACTTTGAAAATAATTGAATCACTTGAGAATGTTCGGAATCACTTCGGAAAACACCGAATATCTTCAGTAATGTTCGGAATCACTTTGGAAAAGTTCATGATCACTTCGGAAAGTACTGAATTATTTCAGAAAGCACTGAATCACTTCGGAAAGTGTTGAACCACTTTAAGCTCGGAATCTCTTGGGATAGTATTGAATCACTTCAGAAAATTTCGGATTCACATTGGAAAGTACTGAATCATCCCAGAAAGTTTATAATCATTTCCGCAAGAACCGAATAACTTCGAAAATGATTAAATTAGCTAGGAATGCACAGAATCATTTCAGAAACGTTCAGCCTCACGTCGGAAATACTGAATCGCTTCAGAATGTTCATAATCACTTCGCAAAGCACTAAATGATTTCAGAAAGTACTGAATCACTTCAGAACTGTTTGGAATCGCTCCGAAAAGTACTGAATAATTCCAGATAGTTTGTAATCACTTCCGAAAGTACTGAATCGCTTAAGGAAGAACTGAATCACTTTTGAACAGTTTGAAATCAATTCTGAAAGTCCCAAGTAACAATTTGGGTTTTATGAGGGTACTGTAGACCATGATTTAGACTTGTAGAGTGCTTTAAAACCTCAATAAAACTTACAATGTTACTTGGATAATTAATCACTTCAGAAAAAACTTTGAAATTCTTCGGATAGTATTGAGTGACTTAAGAAAATTTCTGAATCCCTTTGGATAATACTTAATCTTGCCAGAAAGTTTGTAATCGCTTTCGTAAAAACTAAAAAAAAAAATCCGGAAAGAACTGAACATCTTCACAAAACTTCGGAAAGTACTTTATCAATTCTCTCAAGTTTGCAATCACTTCTTCAAGAGCTGAGATCATTTTGTAATAACTTCAGAAAAGTTTGGAATCCCTTCAGAAAATATTTATTCACTTCAGAAAAATCGGAATAACTTTGGGCATCACAGAATCATTAAAAAAAAGTTCAAAATCTCTTCTGAAAGTACTGAAAAACGATAGAAAATCTCGGAATCAGTTTGAAAAGTGCTGAATTACTGCAGAAAAACTTCAGAAACTACTGAATCACTTCAAATAGTACAGACATAATTGAGCATGAGAATGATTAACCGCTCGCGGTTCTCAGAGGCGAACCAGCCTTTAGGCTAAAAACCTCTTAAATAAAGAAAAAAAAAAATCCGCTCGCGGTTGCTACTCCGTTATTGCCAGATCACCTATCAGAGAAGCAAAAAATGATGCGTTGGACGAGCATGCATCTGCAATGTGTAAAAACTGCTGATCTCATACTTTAGGATAGACAATAACAGCGCCGGCCGCTTCATAATGTAGGTCAATTAGACCGTCAAAAACCGAGAGATCCTCCTCACTTCCAGGAATTTTTCAACAGTTTCTCAGCAGGATTTACTTCAGGGAGTATTGATTATTATCGCTAAGCTACTCAATTGTGACACATCGAAAAAGATCTCGACTTTGGCAACATAGATGAAGAACAGCCAACTCTTCACAACTCGATGTCCAGTTACTCGATATACAGTTATATAACCATCATAAAAATGAGTGTCATGGCTACTGAGATAGCGAATTTGTATGAGATTGTTATTCTATAACTCGATAATTCTATAGGTACCTCGAGTCGTAGAGAGTGCACTGTAGTTACGTTTCCAAAAACGAGATCTGTCTATACTGACATTACATTCCATTAGGAAAGTTTAGAATCACTTTGGAAAGTTAAGAATCCCTTCAGAAAGTACTGAATAACTTGAGAAAAGATTAGGATCACTTTGGCAAGTACTGGACCATGTCAGAAAAAAAGCAGCCAACAGAATAACTTCAAACAGTACTGAACTTTACAAAAGTTTTGAATCACTTCGGAAACATTGGAAGCACTGGATTCATGTATTCAGCTCATAGCATATTTAATAACTTCAGAAAAGCTTGAGTTCAGTAGGGAAAATGTTGAATCGCTTAAAGATAGACTCACTTCCGAAAATGTTAAATTTTCTGGACTGATTTAATACTTTCGGCAGTAATGTCACGAGTTCTTGGGAACGTTTAAAGCAAGAACCTGTTATAAACGTGAAAACGTGGCACTGAAACAGTAAATGTATTGCCTAATAAGGTTCCCAAAGGTAACATCAGTTGTAACAACACAAACATCTCTGGTTCTTATTTCAAAGATTTGCGTAGCGACGATTGATGGTAATGATTTGTAAAACGCCAGAGGTGTTCTGAGTAAAACGTATAAAAACAATCCATATTTATGTATTTTTATTTTTTGTTTTTTTTTTGATTTTAACTATCATCATATCCATAATCTTCCCCTTAATTGGCCTAGTACTTGTAACTTAAGAAGGGGGACCGAGTGCCTCGGAGAAACAAAAGTTCGTTGCGCCTTTGCGCAGTTAGCGCAGTAAGGGCTTCTTACTGAGGAGGTTTTGATTTGATAACAAACTGATAGTTTTGGAAATTTTGCTTTGCCCACGAATGTTTAGGAAAATTCTAAAAATTGTTCAAGGTTTTTCCTGAAATTAGGAGAAAGTCAAGCAAGATAAATATGAGATAAATTAGAAAACACAAATGATAGTACTGGGAAAATGTTGACGGAACTTTCATAATGGAACTAATCATAATTTCAAGAAGAAAGGGTAAAGAGACTTAACCACCTGTAGAGTACGGTGCTGCTCGATAAAGTGCAAATGTTTTGCAACGTACTATATAAACTAGATAATACACTATGTGAAACAACGCCATCAACGTCGCGGGCGAATGCATCGTTATTTTAGGCAGATTTATATTTTAAGGGCGCCGGTCAATATTGGGTGCGACTACTTAGCTCAAATTTTAGGAACACAGCACTGGGTATAATAAAGCTCATCACGTTGTAGCTTCTTAGGTTAAAATAACGTAGTTTTGTGGACTGGAATTTTTCTGAAATCCGACTGGAAAGTCAGGGAAAGTCAGGGAATTTTGTTTTCGACTTTGAGTCGACACCCTGGAGTGTTTGAAGGGGAGCATAACACCACATTAACCTAGTGGTACACTCCAGATACTCAGGTGAAAAAACTTTTTGCACATTATTCGAATCGATTTGCGGTCCTCACAAAGTTGTTTTGCATAGTTTGCTTACTCGATCGCGATCATGGCACCCATTTTTTCTCCTTAAAAACGAATTAAGTTTTAACCTGAAAAAAATTTATACTCATCATATCTGCCCAATCACTTGAACCAAATAATATATTTCACGCGATCGAGGTTATCCCAGGGAATTAATAACAATGTTAATAAATGTATTAGAATATTTTTTTAATTAGGGCGAACTCACTAGATCTATCCATAATAGATGTCCAATTGTTTATTGTTGATGTGGATGCTCATGTTATAAAATATCATATTTGGTTTTAAATTATATTTTTTAGAAATGTAAAAATAATATCAAAATATGAATTCAACCGAAATTAAAAAATTGTATATCAAAATAGGTTATCAACATGATTTCAAAAACATAATTTAATATCATTTTGATAGTATTTTGATATCCGACTTTGTTCGGAAAGGTTGTTACGAAGCGGTCGAGGTTGAACATTCAGGTCAATTTGCCTCAGGATAGCCTCACAATCTGTCCTTCCTTGCAGGATATCGGCCACGGTTAGGGCTCTGCTTGTGTCTCTTCTAGTCCGGAGAAGTTCTAGGTCGATAAGTTAACAACGGCTTTCCTAACTGGGTAATCGAAATGGATCATTCCAAGGCAATCTACGCAACGCAAAACGTGTTCCTGTGTTCAATATAATAGCAGCGCATGTCGATTTCCATACAAAATGGTCAACTTTGACAAGTTGTAACATTGTTCTCTTAAGGGGTTACGCCTACCTGCAAGACCGAAAAAAAGTGAAAGTTTGGATTTTTTTTTCTCGAAAACGACGCAACATATTGAAAATCGGTTTTCTGCCGTTTATTGAACACACATTAAATGGTACATTTATCAGTCGATGCTGTAAAAACGAGGTCCTGGTGCCCCGCACGGCTGCTCCCCGTGGACGATGTTCTAAAAAACGCTTTTTGCGGTGCCAACTGCGGTTTGTGATGTAATTATCTGAAAAAAAAAACCATGCCAAATCGTTAAGCAAGTGTTGAACTAGTCCTTGATCCTTCGGTTTTTTTTTTTAATTTTTTTGACAAAATGGCGGCCTTGCAAAGTTGAAGTGCCGATTTTTTATCCTTAAAATTTGTCGTTGATCGGCTTGCAATCGAAATTAAATGATAGACGAAATCCGAACGATCGTGGACTGCACAAAATAGTACTGAACAGAAATCAAAACGAATCGGGCGAATCGAATGTATACATTTCGAGAAATGTTTGGCACCGGTTTTGAAAATATGATTCCGAGATAATCGCGTTTAAAGTTTCAAGTTGGGTTTAGTCCACTATAAGTGAATATTTTTGTACGTCGCATAACTTTCACAATTTTCATCGGATCAACTTGATCTTTTGAGGAAATATTCTTGAGTTTATATACTTTCGATTAGGACAATAAAAAAAATAGATTTTTTTAAACGTTCGCCACAGAACTACAAATATGTTCAATTTTATGATTACAAAATACCAAATGTTTGGAAGCACCTGCCGGAAAGTGAGACACTTGGTAAAATTGTTCAAAATAATAGCAGTACTAATAATTTGCATTTCAGCTCAATTTTGAGATTTTAAATTTTACATTTCTCAAAATTCTAGCAATCCCCACCCAATTTAAAAATGTACATAATAGTTAATAATGTTTAAAATTTTGCAGTACATAAACATTCAAATAAACTGCTATTATTTTGAACAATTTAACCTAGTGTCTCACTTTCCAACAGGTGCTTTAAAAATTTTGGTATTTTGTAATCGTAAAATTGAACATATTTGTAGTTACAACTTGTCAAAGTTGACCATTTTGTATGGAAATCGGTATGCGCTGCTATTATATTGAACCCAACTGTGCGGTTTAAAAATCAACGGTTCCAGGTGACTTCCCTGAGATATACCTGATGTGGTAAGAAGCTAGCTGATCTGCAATCTCCTATGACAACCTTTAGTGGGCGACCGGTAAGATACGAACGAAACCAACTCAGAAGATTATCGCATACACCGAGCCTGCCGAGTGTAGCAATCGCAATAGCATGGTTATACTTGTCGAATGCTGCGGATAGGTCTGAATAAATAACGTCAGTTTGAACCCGTTCCGACATGCTTTCGGTTATATACGATGTGAGACACATCAGATTGGTGGTTGTAGAGCGACCGACAGTAAACCCATGCTGACCAGCACTCAAATATTGCTTGCAATGGGACAGCAACGGCTCCATAATCACTAGCTCGAATAGCTTCGAAACGGCACTTAACGATGTAATTCCTTGATAGTTATCCACAGCTCATTTCCTTCCTTTTTTGTGAACGGGAAACATGTGCGCAAATTCCCAGAACGATGGAAATATGCCACTGGAGAGAGACATGCGGAACAGGCGATGAAGTGGAATTAACAAGCTAGCAATACCGAGGTATGTCTCTTCAAAACTACAGATGGAACTCCATCAGGTCCAGGATTGAAGGATAACTTGAGCAGAGTCGTGGCCTTGGAAATCATCTCAGCATTAACATCAATTGCACCCAGCGTTTGATCATTTACTGGAACGTTCCTGGCAGCCAGACATTAACGAGAACATGGGTATACATCTACGAGTAATCATCGAAAGTACTTGCACTCAGGCATTTTTGAGCAAACTGCAATCACTCTCTCCTACTCGAAATGTGCCACGACCAACCTGACACAACGATGCCCTATACGCTCTCTGATCAAAGCGCATGGAGCCAAAAAGTTTCTCAAAGAGGAACAAAATTGGTTTTCTCAGTTTTTTGCACGTTGAAGAGGCCATCCGAACAGTCGTCCTCAGTTTTAAAGAGGAAAGCGGACAAGAGCACTTAGTGTTGAAAACTGAGTGAGTTGGAATTTTATTTTTCACTTTTTCTGTTCTGAGGTGGATCCATCCCTTGGTAACTTGGTGATCTTGAAAGTTTTATATTTCGAAAAGTGTATTAGTAAAATTTTCATGTTCTACACATTTTTTTCAAACACTTAAAATTTTGAAAAATCGTTGAAGCTCGGTAGCTAGTATTCATCCAAACATCGAGAAAAATCGTGTCATGTATTGAATTCTTTTCTTATTCCATTAAGTTGTGTTGCATTTTTTTTCCAGACTTAAAATCATTAAAAAAAAATATCATTTACGTTTCAGAAGCATTTGAATTTTTCCAGGACTGCGATCTTGCATTCTATACATTAAAAAATATGAAAATTATTCTATGCCGCATAATTGTCTTAATTTGTTTGTCTTAGAGATCTCCCAGCATTGAAAAGCTGGTCCAAAATCTCTTAAATTTTATCAGAATTTTTTTTTTTCAAGATAGAGATTTTAAGTCCTAGACGCATGCAAAATTTTCTATGTCCGCGATCTTTTCATCTTGGAAAACTTTCCACGTTCCAGAATAATGAGATTTTGTCTCTGACTTCTATCTAGAAAAGTTGTGTACGTACCAGTTATGAACATTTTAGATGCTACAAAAGTTTCTATATCCGAGATCTAAAATAAAAACATCCACGCAATATAACACCAGTATATCTGAAAGAGCAAACTTCCTTTATCGAATGGCATTGTTAGTTTGCGTTAGTTTGGTCTAGAATTCATTATCTTAAATTTTTCAAAGTTTGTCTAACTCCGAGACCTTCAACATGCTTTTCTGTGCCTCAATTTTTCGTTCTAATCACCCAATCGCGCAATTCGTCCTCAGAAGGAGAACCCCCAACAGAGTAGTTTTTCACAGTGTTCACTTCAACCGAAAATTAGTTCATGGCTCGATCGTACATTTACACAACATATTAAAGACACAACATTAAAATCTGAATAAGACAGAACTCCACAACGGGGGAACGGGAAAGCCCCCACCAGGCAACGATGTCCCAATTTCCCAACAGCAGAAAGGAATTTAAAAAAAACTAAACTTTAAAATTCAATGCAGTATTCTTTAAAAAGCGCATTACTGCTGCCAGTCTGGAGGGATCATCACCCAGCATGTCGCGTATGCTATTTGGAAGCCCGTGGAATTCCCGCAGGTTCTGATACTGAGGGCATACGCATAGAATGTGCTCGATTGAGGCTGGAGTTCTACAACCGACGTAAGTCCCGTGGAACGGCGTTCCACCGAAATTGTGGGAGATCTTGGTGTTACCGGTCCTCAAACGCGACGCTATCTTCTGATCCCGCTGGTTCAACTGTTGTGTCCATTTCCTCGTCGTCCCTTTGATCCGTCTGATGAAGAGGGAGCGGTTTTGGGCCCACTCTGCGTCCTAAGCTTTCCGTACTTAGCTCACGATCCATCTCTTGACATCATGTAACGGTACTTCGATGGTATAGCGAGGGTATAGATGGTCCTGCCCCAGCCAGAAAGTCAGTTTCAGAGTTGCCTGGTATTCCGCAGTGCCCCGGAACCCAGCAGAATACCGTGTTTGGTGGTGCGGACTTCAGGACCGGGGCCTCGGATGTCAGGACGCTATGCGAATCCGTGAGGACCAGGATTGGTCGGTTGGAGAGCGTTGGCAGCCGTGCGGAGGAGGCTGTTCCCCTCGTCAAGGAGGAAGATCCCTTGATTTCCGGATGTCTTCATCTTTGGTTGCGATAGCTGCGGTTATACGGAAGCGGAAAGGCAGGATGCCTGCGTCGATGCATGTAGCGTCAGCGGGCGTGGATGACAGCAGGCTAGAGACAATCCTGACGTAGGTGTTGTAGACTAGTGCTAACGTAGCTAAAAACTTATCCGTTGCGATGCAGGTCATCTCCAACCCGTATAGAAAGCAATTGTCGATAATTGCATTCGTCAAGTGAAAACAGATGTTGCGGTTGTTTGATCTATTCTGTCGGGAAATGGTCCGAATGAGATTCACTCGGCTGCGGCAACTTTTCTTGAATGCACTGAAATGCTGTTCAAAGTTGAACAATCGGTCAACGAGAACTCCCAGAACTCGGACGGTCTTCTTCAGCGGTAATTCTGTGTCGAGAAGGGCAGACATGGCACCTGATGCTTGAGGAAATGGACACTGCACTTGCTTATTGGATTAATAAAATT
Source organism: Ochlerotatus camptorhynchus (assembly GCF_037179485.1). Taxonomy (NCBI): domain Eukaryota; kingdom Metazoa; phylum Arthropoda; class Insecta; order Diptera; family Culicidae; genus Ochlerotatus; species Ochlerotatus camptorhynchus. The sequence continues at coordinate 249,547 of NW_027040810.1, forward strand.
ATCATTTGATTACCTAACAATAATTATAAATCAAATATATGGGATCCTTAACCAATTACAGTGGTGACCCGATTTTGTCAGCCCCCGATTTTGTCTACCCCCGATTTTGTCTACCCCCGATTTTGTCAGCTTTTTGACCCGATTTTGTCAGCCTATATGATTCAATTAGTTTTGGTTGAGGTGGACTGTTTTGTAAAGTCGTATTCGTATTTTATTGATTGTCTAGCTCAATAATGACATTTTTCGAGGATTAAATGTGCAGTGGTGGCAAGATCAAAGCAGGGGGAGGGGGGTTGAGGGGCTAGTTGAAAATTATGTACGTTATGCATGTGTTTTTTTTTAGGTTTAGGAAAGCGTCAAGAAGCCTAGCCTGTAGTGAAGTTGGCACGGTGTGGTATCCACTAGTTGCCTAGTACAGCTCCACTAAAACCCATTCCTTACTCCTCTGCCTGGATCCCCCCGGGACCACTGTAAAGCGACTACACCCCGTGGTGGCTGTGCTCATGCACTTGTCGTACTCTCAGCGCTAGCTGGCGTTGCTAGATCGCTGCCCTTCTCTCCATTTAGGCTGCAGCTCCGACATAATCTGCGTGATTGCCCTGCTGACGGCATTCCAAGTGCCCTCCTCTCGACACATTTCAACGACGAAATTCTCCACGTTAAGGACGGGCATCTCCGTTCGCACTGCTTCGAACCTTGGACAGTCGAAGACCACATGCTCCGGCGTTTCATCGACGTTGCCACACTCCGGACAGAGGGGTGACGCTGCGTGTCCGAACCGATGCAGGTATTTCGTGAAGCAGTCGTGGCCAGACAGGAACTGCGTTAGGTGGAAATTGACTTCTACGTGTTTTCTGTTCACCTAGGTCGAAAGAATCGGTATTAGTCTTTGTGTCCATCTACCGTTCTCCGTCGTGTTCCACTCCTGTTGCCACTTAGCCAATGACTCCACTCTCACAACTTTCCGTACTCTTCCAGCTTCTCTCCGCCTGTAGCACTCGCTGCCCTCCGCCAGGGTGATGTTTTTTTTTTTTTTTTTAATTCTTTATTTAAGAGATTTTTAGCCTTAGGCTAGTTCATCTCTAAGGCCAGGGTGATGCCGATTGGGATCATACCGGTGATAACGCATACTGCTTCCGACGAGATGGTTCTGTACGCACTCACGACTCGCATGGCCATGAGCCGGAACGTACTGCTCAGTTTCCTTTGGTTCTGCTTCGTTTCCAGCGCTGGAACCCAGGCTGGACCTCCATATCTCAGTATCGATGATGACACGCTGACCAGAAGACGCCTCTTGCTACTGCTGGGACCAGCGTTGTTCGGCATGATTCTAGCTATCGCGTTGATGGCCTTCGAAGCCTTCTCACAGGCATATTCGACGTGGCTGTTGAAGTTTAGCCGGTCATCGATCATCACTCCCAGGTATTTTAACACACGCTTCGAGGCTATGGTGTGCTCCCCGACGGTGACTTCTGCCCGCTGTACCGCTTTACAGTTACTGACCAATAACACTTCCGTTTTGTGGTGGGCTATCTGCAGCTTCGCTCCTTGCATCCAGTTACCAATCATGTCGATTGCCTCGGTTGACAACACTTCCACCTCTTCCAGCGTATCGCCTGTTACCGTCAAGACGACGTCGTCCGCAAAGCCAACGATCTCAACTCCTTTGGGCAGTTTCAGCGTTAGCACGCCGTTGTACATCCCATTCCAGAGCGTTGGACCAAGGATGGAGCCTTGTGGAACTCCCGCTGTGATCCTAATCGATCTCTGTCCCATGTCTGTCTCGTAGACCAGAACCCGGTTCTGGAAATAACTCCTCAGGATCCTGCACAGGTAGTCAGGGACCCTCATTCTATGCAGTGCTTCGGCGATGGCCTCCCAGCTGGCGCTGTTGAACGCATTCTTAACGTCGATCGTTATCATGGCGCAATATCGATCTCCTCTCCGCTTCTGTTTGGACGCCTTCTCAGCTCTCTCGACCGCTGTCCGAATTGCATCCACCGTCGATCTCCCTTTCCGGAATCCGAACTGCCTCTCCGACAATCCGTGCTCACTCTCCGTGTATTTCGTCAGCCTGTTTAGGATGATCCTCTCCAAGGGTTTTCCGAGAGTATCCAGCAGGCATATAGGCCTGTACGATGCTGGATCCCCCGGCGGTTTTCCTGGTTTCGGCAGCAACACTAGCTTCTGTATCTTCCACCAGTCAGGGGAGTGACCCTCGTTCAGGCATTTCTGCAGCACCATCCTGAACATGTCCGGGGATGACTGGATCGCCGCTTTCAACGCTACGTTGGGGATTCCATCTGGACCGGGAGCTTTCTTCACCTTCAATCCTTTCGCCACTGCTACGAGTTCCTCGTCGGTGACTTCGACGTTATCTCCCTCTCCTTCTCCGTACGGTGTAGGTGGCCAGGTTGTTGGGTCGTGCTTTGGGAAAAGTCGTTCCACGATGACTTTCAGCTTTTCTGGGCACATTTCAGCGGGCATCGTTGGACCTCTGATCTTCGCCATCACGACTCGGTATGCGTCGCCCCAGGGGTTGGCATCAGCGTCTCGACACAGTTCGACTTGCTCTGCTTAATCTCTCGTTTAAGTGTGGCCCTAGCCGCTCGAAACACTTTTCTTCGTTCCTCTCTGTCTGCTTCCGTTCTTGCTCTCTGAACACGTCTTCTGGCTCTGAGACAACTAGCGCGGAGAGTGCTAAGTGTCTCGTTCCACCAGTAGACTGGACGCCGTCTGTTATTTGGCTCCAGTTTCCTCGGCATGGTCATGTCACATGCTCTCACTAACGTTTCTGTCAGCTCGTCCGCATTTAGATCTGCGGGACTCCTGTCCACACGAAGTGCCTCAACGAACAGATCCTTGTCGAAAGCCTTCGTATTCCACTTTCGGTCGCAAGTTCTAGTAGAGCCTATGGCAGAAAATGCAGAGCAAAAGAGAAGAGTGCGACAGTGGAGAGCAGAACCATTTATTTTGTGAACAATTCCTCGAATTTCGTGGCTCGAAATGTTGGTAGCGTAGTTTGGGACGATTTTCGCCCATGAGATGAAATGGTCAATTGATTATTTAACCATATTCAATAACTTTATGAAAAAAATTGTGTGTGTGTTTGTGCGTGTGTGTGTGTGTGTGTGTGTGTGTGTGTGTGTGTGTGTGTGTGTGTGTGTGTGTGTGTGTGTGTGTGTGTGTTTTTTTTTTTTTTTTTTTTTTTTTTTTTTTTTTTTTTTTTTTTTTTTTTTTTACGTATTACTTCGGAGGGGGCCGTGCATTACGCACCTCACTTTACCTCAGCTAATTGGCGCTTCCAGTTCGCTGATCGTCTCTCCAATTTGTGAGCCATTTATCTCCCAGCGTCACGTTCTACTCGGTTATCCCTGGTGGTGGATACAGCCTACTCTGACGGAGAGTTCTCCCGGCTTCGGCTTTCAGTTCGCACTTGTGTGAGCACATTACTACTTTCTAGTTGGTCTTCCCGCCATTTTCGCTGCAGCGCTGACATGATCTGCGTTACTGCTCTGCTGACGGCGTTAAAGGTGCCCTCCTCTCGACACATTTCTTCGACGACATTCTCCGTGCTAAGGGCGAGCATATCCTCTCGCACATCATCAAATCTAGGACATTCGAAGACCACGTGCTCTGGTGATTCTTCCACATTCCCACACTCCGGACAGAAGGGTGACGTTGTGTGTCCGAACCGATGCAGGTACTTCCTGAAGCAGCCATGACCAGACAGGAACTGCGTCAAGTGGAAGTTGACTTCTCCATGCTTCCTGTTCACCCAGGTCGGAAGAGTCGGTATTAGCCTGTGTGTCCATCTACCGTTCTCTGCTGCATCCCACTCCTGCTGCCACTTAGCCATCGACTCCGTTCTCACCATTTTTCGTACTCCTCTGGTTTCTCTCGTCATATAGCACTCGTAGTCCTCCGCCAAGGTGATGCCGATTGGGATCATACCGGCGATAACGCATACTGCCTCCATCGAAATGGTTCTTTACGCACTCACGACTCGCATGGCCATGAGCCGGAACGTACTGCTCAATTTCCTTTGGTTCTGCTTCGTTTTCAGCGCTTCAATCCAGGCTGGACCTCCGTACCTTAGTATTGATGAGGAAACACTAGCCAGAAGACGTCTCTTGTTGCTGCTTGGACCAGAATTGTTCGGCATGATTCTGGCTATTGCGTTGATGACCTTCGTCGCCTTCTCGCAAGCATATTCGATGTGGCTATTAAAGTTTAACCGGTCGTCGATCATCACTCCCAGATACTTAAGCATGCGCTTCGAAGCAATGGTGTGCTCTCCAACGGTAATTTCTGCCCGCTGCACTGCTTTGCAGTTACTGACCAACATCACTTCTGTTTTGTGGTGGGCTATCTGCAGCTTCGCTCCTTGCATCCGGTAATTTCTGCCCGCTGCACTGCTTTGCAGTTACTGACCAACATCACTTCTGTTTTGTGGTGGGCTATCTGCAGCTTCGCTCCTTGCATCCGGTAATTTCTGCCCGCTGCACTGCTTTGCAGTTACTGACCAACATCACTTCTGTTTTGTGGTGGGCTATCTGCAGCTTCGCTCCTTGCATCCGTTACCAATCGTATCTATCGCCTCAGCCGCCAACATTTCCACTTCTTCCAGCGTCTCACCGGTTACCGTCAAGACGACATCGTCCGCAAAGCCAACGATCTCAACTCCTTTGGGCAACTTGAGCGTCAGCACGCCATTGTACATTCCGTTCCACAGCGTGGGACCTAGAATGGAGCCTTGGGGAACCCCCGCCGTGATTCTAAGCGATTTCTGCCCCGTGTCTGTCACGTAGACAAGGACCCGGTTCTGGAAATAACTACTTAGAATCCTGCAGAGGTAGCCTGGAACCCTCATTCTATGGAGCGCCTTGGCGATGGCCTCCCAGCTGGCGCTATTGAATGCATTCTTGACATCGATCGTAATCACGGCGCAGTATCGATTTCCTCTCCGCTTCTGTTTGGAAGCTTTCTCGGCTCTGTCAATAACTGTCCGAATTGCATCCACCGTCGATCTCCCTTTCCGGAATCCAAACTGTCTCTCCGACAATCCGTGTTCACTCTCCGTGCATTTCGTCAGCCTGTTGAGGATGATCCTCTCTAAGAGCTTTCCTACAGTATCCAGCAAGCATATTGGCCTATACGATGCAGGATCCCCCGGCGGTTTTCCGGGCTTCGGCAACAGCACAAGCTTTTGTACCTTCCACCTATCAGGGAACTGACCATCGTCCAGACATTTCTGCAGCACCATCCTGAACATGTCCGGGAACGTCTGGATCGCCGCCTTCAACGCCACGTTGGGAATTCCATCCGGGCCGGGAGCTTTATTCGCTTTCAACCCTTTCGCTGCTGCTATGAGTTCCTCGTTGGAGACTTGTTCAACGTTGTCTTCATCTACCTCGCCATATGGTGTAGGTGGCCAGTTCGTTGGGTCATGCTGTGGGAAAAGTCCCTCCACGATGACTTTCAGCTTGTTGTGACACATTTCAACCGGCATCGTTGGGCCTCTGATCTTCGCCATCGCAACTCGGTATGCGTTGCCCCAGGGGTTGGCATCAGCATCGCGGCACAACTCCTTGAAACTATTTGACTTGCTCAGCTTTATCTTTCGTTTCAGTGCAGCCCTGGCCTCTCGGAACACCACCCTGCGCTCCTCTCTGTCTGCTTCTGTTCTTGCTCTCTGAGCACGCCTTCTGGCTAGAAGACAAGTAGCACGGAGGGTGCTAATTTCCTCGTTCCACCAGTAGGCTGGACGCCGCCTGTTCGTTGGCTCCAGTTTTCTCGGCATAGTTGTGTCACATGCCCTTGCTAATAATTCGGTCAACTCATTCGCGCTTAGGCCCGGGACGCTGTTGTCTACCCTTAGAGCTTCGATGAAGAGATCCTTATTGAATGCCTTCGTCTTCCACTTCCGCTCGCTTACTTTCGTCCTCCGCATTTCCACCGGTGTTCGTTCGCCGATACTGTACCGGATCGCCTGATGGTCACTATGGGTGTACTCCTCGCACACTGTCCAGTTCATATTTGCCATTAGCGACGTACTGCAGAAAGTAACGTCGATAATGGATTCCCTACCATCTTTGCGGAAGGTGCTGATGGTTCCTTCGTTGGCCAGACTGACGTTCAACTTTGCCAGAGCTTCCAGCAGGCTATACCCTCTTGCGTTGGTACATCTGCTCCCCCAATCCACTGCCCAAGCATTGAAGTCTCCTGCGATGACGACTGGTCTCCGTCCAATGAGCTCTTCGGTGAGCCCATCTAGCATCTGGTGGAACTGCTCAATTGTCCATCTCGGGGGTGCGTAGCAACTACATACAAAGATTCCATTGATTTTGGCGATCACGAAACCTTCATATGAGCTTGCCACCACTTGTTGTATGGGATACCTGCCCATGACTTGTATGGCCGCCATTCCTGCTCTATCCGCCACCCAGTTACCATTATCGAGAGGGACTCGGTATGGCTCTGCAATGATTGCAACGTCGCACTTTGTTTCCGTTGTTGACTGCCACAACAGTTGCTGTGCTGTGTTACAATGATTGAGATTTATTTGGGTTACCTTCATTATTGCTGGCCCACCATCGCCTTCTTGAACTCAGGGCACCTGAAACTTCCCGTCACATGGCCATTTCCGTCCTCCTTTTTGCAGAGCATGCACCTCGGTTGCTTTGTACAGTCTTTTGCAACGTGCCCCTTCTCTCCGCATTTCCTGCACAGATCAGATCTGTCAGGGCCTTTGCAGTGTCTCGCCTGGTGACCGAAGCCCATGCATTTGTAGCATCTCTCCATTTTCTTAGATACCCGAGGAATAGCTTTCAACGGGCACACTGACCACCCAACCTTGATTCGGCCAGTCTTCAGCAGCTCGTTAGCTGCGTCCGAAGAAAGTCGTATCGACGCCGTCTGCGTGCCACCATACGCCTTTCTCAACCGAATTGCCATCGGTACGTCTCCCAGGTTGCATTGCACCTTCAGCGCACTTTTCAACTCGTCTTCTGTTGTGATCTCGTCCAGATCCCTGCACTCGACCACTGACTCCTGGGATAAGGCTCTTACGTTCGCCGTCTCGCCAAGAGATTTTTCGACGAGCTCCTTAAAAGCTGAGCTCTTAACCGTAGGGTCCCTTTTCAGCTCGAATAGCATCTCGCCTTTCTGGGTTCGCCTGGTTTTCACCACATTCTCGCCTAGTTGTTTCAACTCCGGATCCTCTCTCACTTTCCGGAGGAGTGCTGCGTAGGACGTTTTGTCCTTCGCCTCAACAACCAGAGCGTCACCCTTGCTTCTCTCCCTACGAGGCCTAGGCTTCTCCTTATTCTTCCTGTCTTCCTTCTTCCTTGCTTCTTCTTCCTTCCTCCTCGCTTCCTCTTCCTTCTTCCTCACTTCATCTTCCTTCTGTTTTTTCTTCCTCTCCTTCTGGTTCTCGACTTTACGCCACGCACCATTTTCTCCCATCTCCTTGATGCCTTCCTCGTCGTCCCTGCGTTTTTTGGGCTCCTCCTCATCTCCTGGCGTGTCCCTATCTCTCTTTTCAGGACGTGGATTTGTGGGTCCCTTCGGAGTCTCATGTGCTTGAGCCAGTCTTATGCTCTCCTTGGCCTCCAGCAGAGCCTTTTCGGCATTTTCGGCCCTTTTTCTCCACTCTTGACATTCCCGATCTGCCACTGTTATGCCGGATTTGATACCGGTCACAAGTTGCTTGATCTCTTTGTGTACGTTGTTTTTATCCTTCACGAACACATAGAGATCATCGATCTTCCTCCTGACCTCCGTCATTTTGGTTCTCCCGAGCTGCAGTTCTTGGGATTTGCTACTACTGGATATTGGTGTGAATATCTGGCTTAGCCCAACGCCTGGCTGCTCTTCTTGAAACTTACTGCTGCTGCTGGAACTCGCAGTGACCCCCAGGTTCGACACTGGTGATCTCTGCAATATCCCACTCCTTGCGAACACGTTTGCTCCTCCGTTTTCACTGTCTGGCGTATTGCCGTCGTTCTTCATATTTTTTTTGGTTTTTTCTTTTTCTTCATTTTTATTTTTTTCTCCAATTTTATCCATTCTGATGGGTCCCCCTTCGGGCCGCTATCTCCACTCGTTGTATGTAGTCTCCTATCGTGATCCCATGGTTATCTATGCAAGCAGGGAGGCCATGCTAGGGTTGACACGGTCCTTCATGGGGGCCGTGTTCAGAGCCAGATCGGCGTAAGTCAGGAATGTTACATCTGAGCCTACTACTCACCAATCACCAATTGGTGACGAGTTTTGAACGTATCCGGAGGCCTGCCAAGGTTTTACCGGGACGGGGGCAGCCGCACTATTAGCCCACTCGCCATTTCAAGAAGGTGTCACCCTTCTTTACTTAGGGAGCAGAATAGCACGACTGTCAGCCCTGTAGCGTGGTATCCAATCCATTGTACCGTGTCGTGTCCATAGTTCCATGCCGTATCCAGTATGCCGTAATAAGGATCTTACTGGCGTCGATCCTAATGTGCCGGTTGGCACTCCTGCGGGTTGACGAAGCATTTCCTCTATCGCCGTGTTATGGTTACCGCGCCAGTGTTCGCGTCGCACCCCCTCACTTTGCTATTGTCAGAAGGACAACATTGCCCAGGCTACACCACGGGGAGGCGTGAGGTAGGAACTTGTGAGAACCAGAGCTAGGTTGTCAACTCACCATTTGTAGCCCTGTGTGTGTGTGTGTGTGTGTGTGTGTGTGTGTGTGTGTGTGTGTGTGTGTGTGTGTGTGTGTGTGTGTGTGTGTGTGTGTGGGTGTGTGTTGTGTGTGTGTGTGTGTGTGTGTGTGTGTGTGTGTGTGTGTGTGTGTGTGTGTGTGTGTGTGTGTGTGTGTGTGTGTGTGTGTGTGTGTGTGTGTGTGTGTGTGTGTGTGTGTGTGTGTGTGTGTGTGAGTGTGAGTGAGTGAGTGTGTTTGTGAGTGTGTGTGTGTGTGCGTTTGTGTGTGTGTTTGTGTGTGTGTTTGTGTGTGTGTTTGTGTGTGTGTGTGTGTGTGTGCATTGAGTGGCCATTCAATTCTTACCTAAGTCCATTAAGCCACTCCCCCCCCCCCCTCCACACCATCAATGTAAGAATGTCTCTCCTTATATGACACTTACGAAAAGTTTGAAATTTCAGCTCCCCCCGCCCCCCTAAATGGGCTCGTATATATTGAATGATTCCTAAAACATAAATCTTGCATTATCCAACAGCATTTAAAGATATTATGTTAAAAAAATTAAGCGAAAAAAAAAAGTCCCGATTTTGTCAGTGTCCCGTTTTTGTCAGCCCTAAATTCATCAGGGGGCTGACAAAAACGGGGCATTACTGTATTTGTTTTACTTTAAAGAGCATGAAAAATGCTCATGATGACTTGTTAGTTAGTTAGAGTGTCAACTAAATATTGGAACTTTTTTTTTCGATAAACAAATGTCACTTTTTTATTGTTTTAATGTCATATTTTTGTTCTTTTAGTCACTAAAGTCATTACTATTATATTACATACCTTCTACCAACACCTGATTATGCCTTGTTATCATGCAAAAAAATCGTATTTGCTCGACCAAGCCAAATTGATTTCAAATCATGTTTTGACAATTCTCCCAAAATTTGAGCTCATTTGTATGCGAACTCATACTACACTGGCCCTTTGAATTGTATATGGAAATTACTATGGGGAAAGTGAAATGTTTTCTGTTCTTATGTGAAATTTTCTCAGCTACAACTTTGCTAAAGACCACATTTTGATTGAACGTCAGGATAATTAGTGATTAATTGATTACGAAGAAGATGATCTTCTGACATGCTTCATCAACTGGTCAGCAGGCACCATCTAAATCGCAGTTCTTGATGTTCAGAAAATCTCACACTAGCGCATCAATCTTCGAAAAATCTTTTTCATTTCTCGCATCTACTTGCATTGTGCATCATCTTTTTGCAGGAAATCTTCAGAATCGTCATCAATCTTCTTTCTATCTACTCAGCGTGCACGCAGCTAGCCACAGCAAAACACAATCTTTCCTGAATCGTAGATAGAGTCCCCCCCCCCCCCCCCTCGCAAGATGCAGTGTTGTCCAGAAAGCAGTCTAATCTATCATAAAGTTATTGGCTTCGAAATTAATTGATAACTAATTACTTTGAAGTCTAATAAAAAAGTGGTTTTCAGCTAAGTTGTAGCTGATAAAATTTCACATCTGCAGGGTGGCAAGTGAACCAGCAAAACCAGGAAAACCGGGAAAAAGTCGGGAATTTATTTTCACCAGGAAAAACCGGGAAAAACCAGGAATATCATAAGTCCTTCAGGAAAATAATCTTGTTTGTATAATTTAAATAGGTTTTAAATTTTATGTATGTCAAAGTTTCTTTCTCCTACTACATACGAATGTAGACAACAATAACAATTTTTATTTCATTTTTATCGTTTTTCCAGGAACTTGCAGATTATGAAAACAACTTCTCTACTATTACATCCAATGAGGTAGCACCTTCTTCTGAGAATTCCGATCCAGTACCATCTGACGAAAAACTAAATCTGGACACTGCGCCAAATTTGTTGTTGGAGGAAACATCACCCTCGGAGCTTGTGGCGGAGTGCTCTTCATCATCTGAAATTGCTGCAGAAAACGAACAACCGTCCACAGAAGTTGTGGTAGAGGACAAACCATTCACGGATATAGCTACTGAGGAAGCGCCATCTACGGAAATAGTGGCAGAGCATACATCATCTATGAATATTGTTGAAGATACCCCGTCTACAGAAATTGTGGTAGAGGAAGCACCTGTTGAGAAGCTAACGACTGAAGAACAGCTCTCTGACATTTCAAAAGAAACAAGTGTGGACGAAGAGTTAGAACGTCCAGACAGTCTTAGCTTTGAGATGGCTTCTAAACTTAACCCAGAAGCAAAGGAATTTGTTCCCGTCAGTTCACCAACCAGGTCCAATCCGACCAGTCCAGTGGCTAACGCTCCAAGTATAGTTCCCAACTCATTTTTGATGCTCGATGATGATACTGTTGTTGCACAAAGTCCAAAGAAATTCACCACCACAATGGATAATATTGATGTTCCCGCGGAAGACGATTTCCAGCATGAAATGAACAATAGGCCACATGAATTAGAAAAACCTTTGGAATATGTCAATGGCAACGCAGACGTTTCTGCGCGATCACATTCTCCTGTTAGTGAACCATCTTATCAGGAACTGAATCTTAAAGAAGCTATGCATGCCGACGAAAAATTGGAACACGATTACAATGATGAAGTCGTAACAGAGGATAGTCCATCGGATATTACAAATGAACAAAATATTCTGAACGTGCTGAATAAAGAACAGGATCCAATGAATATGTCATTCTATGAAGGCCGAGATGAAGCTCTTTTAAGCAACTCCGATGAACTAAACAAGGTGCATATGCTTCCCGAAGTTGATGATGAAATTGAGGAACAATCAAATGATGATACTGACAAAGTACAGGCGGATATTCATGAACTTACACCAACAGATTCAAAGCACGGTCACATTTTGGAAGATAAAATGGAAATTACAGACCCTGAGAGTACATCACAGCCTTCATGGGAAGAGAAGTTGCAATCAAAATCTCCTGCACCCGGAGAACCATCAGCTGCAATTTACGCTGTAGCATCGCAAGTGGTGAACGATGTTGCTGCTTTAGTTGATCAAATGCAAATTGAATCGCCAATCGTCAACGATGCTGATTTGGAACATGGTGAAGAGCTACGTCTAGAGGTACCAGTAGAAATGCCAACAGAAATTATTACTGATAATACCAAATTGGAAGAAAACCGTGATATTTTGATTAGTCTTGAACTCCAGAACGAAATTAAACCTTTAGAAGACGCTATCGATATCGGAGAACACATTGAGTCACCTTCTCGTAACCCAGTAGAAAATATTCATACTACCAAAACGGAAGAATTAATTTCGCCGTTAGTAGAGTCCTTACAAGAGGAGGTAGTTGCCGAAAATGAATTCATCACAGATGAGAGTGTATTAACTGTACAGTCTCCTTCTCAGTCCATGTTTTCAGCAGAAGCTCATACTGAACCAGAACCAGTATTGGAGGAGACTATCAAAGAATCAATAGCCACAGTTACTACCGAAAACTTAGTAGTCGAACCAGTTGCTGAATTAATTAAAACTGCAACAACTCCTAACCTATTAGAAACAGTTACACCAGTTCTGGAACAAGTATCAGCTGTCCCTGATGCCGATAAGGTCGTTGAAGAATTGAAACCCGTAGTTACTGGAATGAAATCAGCAACTACCAAACCAACAGTCAAATCTTCAACAATCACTAAACCAACCGCATCCAAAGCAACTACAACGAAAACTGCGAAACCAGCAGTACCAACTTTTGAGAAACAGACTACAACGACAGCAAAACTAAGCACAAAACCAGCCACCACCAAACCATCGACTATATCAAAACCGCCAACGACAAGCACTATTAAGAAAACATCTACTGCTAGCAGTGCATCATCCGCTCGAACAGCTGGTGTCGCTAAACCGTCTTCGTCTTCAACAATTGGTCGTTCCAGTACTGCCGGAAGTGCGACAAATAAAATTTCAGCAGAAAAGAAGGCACCATTAACTGTCAAAAAACCAGCGATGACTGCCGTTAATGGTGAAGTAAAGGCAGCTCCTGCTGCTAGAAAACCTACTACTACTCTTAAACCAACAACTATCGCCAAAAGCTCTGCAACTAGCAGCGGCAGTGCCACCAGTGCTAGGCCATCAAGTGCGTCTGTGAGGTCGACAACAGCGAAACAATCAATGGCCACAACGAAGTATGTATTATATTGCAACTAAAATGCATGAACCATATATTTAAACAGTTCAATTTTTACGCCGTTACCGTGCAAGCGCATGGCAAAACATACTTTAAATTTTTGAACATTAATGGATCAACGTTGAAATTGCATTATATTTCTTTAACTATGTTGTGTATATCTTTATATTCACTACATTATTTGTGGAAAACAAAATCCATGCAAAGCAAAACGTCAAAAAATATGGCCGCTTTAAGCGCCATAGTTAAACCAGGTTTAACAACATTTTTCTATTTCTTCAACGGTTAAACCAAGTTTGAAATCCATCGGGTTTAAAATAAGAGTTGCTTAAATTAAGCGGTGGTCTCAGGTGGTTTTGGAGCGATAAGCGATCGTTAAGCGGCGATATTAAACTTTTGATTTTCTTCATTGAAGGGGATGGTGCGAATACTTGATCCGTTAGGGGTGATTTGATCCCTCCAGTTTTTTTTTTCGATAATCTGTGTTGATCTGTTTGACGCTGAGTACTGTAATGACTCCATTTTGTCAGCCCCCTTTTCGAAAATCTTGTCTAATGTTATACGAAACCCATGCGCTTTTTCAGTGATATAATTACATAAAAGTATACCTTAAGCACCCATCTTTAAGATGAATGACTATGATTTGGAATTACGATTATGTGAAATTATCGAAAGATAAAAGTCTGATGCGAGGAGCGGCTGACAAAATCTGGTCTTTACTGTATTATAATCATAATCAAACTGGTTAACTAAAAAAGCAATCCATCATCGTCAGCGGAGTTAATAAAGTCGTAGAGCAGGCCTGCCCAACCTTTGATGAACATGTTTCAATGCTGCATTTTGTTTATTTCTTATTTCTTACTACTCACATGTAAAATAATCATAAGAAGTGTCTAAAGCAGGACACACAAAGCTGCATCAGTGTCAAATTTGAATCTGATCAAAATTGACGGACTAACGCAGCGTCGAAGAAGAGATTTGCACGGAGAGTCACCTCACTCGCGGTGCCTTTTGTCACCTCACTAAGTGAGTGCGAGTCACCTGTCCTTACTCGCAGCGCGGACTAAGGAGGTATGCATTATAGTCGCATGATCATTATACCATTTGTGTATTTGCACCCGTTTATAAGAGTGGTATCATATAATAAATTTGATTGCTGCGTTTTGAATCTAGGTTTGATTGTAAAAGATATTTTCATCTGATGTTATCGAGCGGTAGATCACTTCATGTAATGGGTTGTTTAACGATTTGTTGTGGTTACTAGCTAAAATCCAAAAGCTTCTTGAAAATCCGAAAAATTTGACTAAATGTTCAGTTGTTCACGCTTGTTTTAACAATTGGATGTGTTCGATGACTAGAACTATGACTAGAACTACGATTTTCATAATAAGTCTCGTATGAACGAGCATTTTGCACTCTAGAAAAAGTTGCATATGTATGGTATCCATTAGAAATATTCAGAGGGAGAGATCGGCGGAGAAAACAAAATACAACTAAGATCAATTAATCTGATAGATCTTTTCTTAATGATTCCAAAAACTAGTTGAATGTGAGAAGCACACGAAATATAAATCTGTTCGATTGCAATACTCTCAAATTTAATAAAGGGGAAAAGTTGGCTTCGGCAATACCTTAACCTATTATCGTCAGGGGGTAAACAACGTCCTTGAGAGCTCAATTTTGGCATGTAGATACATTGTGTTTCAGAGCAACGATTGGCCAAATATGAGTGCTCTAGGACTTTGTTTACCCCCCTGACGATAATAGGTTAAGGTATTGTCGAAGCCAACTTTTCCCCTAGTAAGAATAAGAAATCCTCGGAAAAATTCTAATGAGAATGTTCGATTGGCTCAGATTTTGACAGTTCATTTGGCTCAAAACATTCTCTCCGCCCATCTCTCCTATAGTCGCTATTTTCATAGTCTGGCGGATAGAATCTCGGGAACCAATCACTGAAACAAGGACCATAGTTAGGAATACCAGTTTGCAGAAATCACTTTTGTTTTAACTCTTTATTTGTTCCAAATTCTTAATAAATTACATTTAATTTTAACCTAGGTGCTCCAGTTACTACAGTAACTTACCAGCCTTAATTGTTATGATATATATCGAAGTGTTTTTACATTGTTCCTGCCTTGGCAATTCAGTATTTTAAACAGGCTTTTTTTTAACCTGCATGTCAGTATAACAATTTACATCTTAAAACTAAAAAGTAACACTAAATCTTATCTAAGTATAAAGGGAATTAATCATTGCAATTGATTATTAGTTATTTTGTTGGACATTTGTTCTAAAGTCTCAACATTCGAAATTCTATGTACCTCGGTAGTACTGTACCAGGGAGGCAACTTTAAAATCATCTTCAGAACTTTGTTCTGAAACCTTTGAAGTGCTTTTTTCCTGGTCGTGCAACAACTGGACCATTTTGGCACAGCATAAAGCATGGCCGGTCTGAAAACTTGTTTAAATATTAGAAGTTTATTCGTCAGGTAAAGTTTGGATTTCCTGTTTATAAGAGGATACAAACATTTTATATATTTGTGACATTTGGCTTGAATGCCCTCAATGTGACCTTAAAAGTTAATTTTTTTGGTCAAGAACTAATCCAATATATTTCACTTGGTTTGACCAGGAAATTGGAACTCTGTTCATAGTGACTACGTGACTACTACTAGGTTTGAAAAAGGAAGCTCTAGGCTTATGTGGAAATATTATAAGTTGAGTTTTGGAAGCGTTGGGAGAAAACTTTCATTTTTGTAAATAAGAAGAGAAAATATCTAAACTTTTCTGCAGTCTGCTGCAAACAACACGAAGACTTGTTCCTTTAGCGGAAATGCCTGGGTCATCAGCGAACAAAGATTTGTGGCAGCCCTAAGGCAAATCAGGGAGGTCCGAAGTGAAAATGCTATACAATATAGGCCCAAGAATGCTACCCTGAGGAACTCCTGCTCTAACAGGTAATCGTTCAGATTTGGAACTACTTACTGTGTGAGCTTGAAGTTTTATATTAAAGAAAGTTCTGGTAGTCAACAATCTTTTCGGAAAATGAGGAGAACCGTCGACCGATTTTTCAACCAACAAAAGCTGGATACATCATTTGAAGGCTACCGTGTAGTAGGTATTTCATAAAATCTCTCAGAAAAAAATCCTTTTGCAAAGACTCTCCCGAGCCGGATTGAACATCGAGCGTTCAGAATATGGAACGCATGGTCGCTTTCTTAACCCTTTCGAGGTTTTTCGTTGTTTTGAGATACAAAAATGTGTGTTTGAGAAAATATTACACACTGAGATCACCAAAGTCAGTAAAATTTTACAGGGGGTTTGAACAGCTGAAAAAGTCGGTTAAATTTGCAGTAACTTTACACGTAAGAAATTAATAAAATCGAAAAATTGAACAAAATCTATACAAATCCGGAATAATTTTTCTAATTTTTTCCCTGATTTTTATACTTTCACGAGCTCAGTAGTTCAAAAATTACCGAACAGCGGAGACCTGGATTAGTGTATAGAACAAAAGATGTTCCATATATTCTAAAATGAACGAATCTATCAAAAAAAGTGTTTGTTTAAAAACAACAGTCTTTTAATTGTTTTTCAATAGTTGATCAGTTAATTCTCAAGAATGTACATGCTCAAAAATGATGCGCACACGGAAAAGCCTAAATATGTACTGACTATTAAATGGTAGATTGCCAAACATGAGACGGACTGAAAAGTTGTGGATCACCTGGAAGAAGAGGGTAAATGTTTTCACTTAATAAAATTTGATTTGTTATGCATCCAGATTTATTTTATACAAGTACAGTAACTTAGGACTGTTAAATTGCAAAATTGTTTTCATTCATCCGAGATGAATTGATGAAAGAAGAAATCAACATTGTATAATAAGAGCACCTTTACATATTGATCTGCTTCTTTTTTTGTCATGTCTTAACAGAAATTTGAACGTAAATTATGTTTTCAATATCACCAGAATGATCCTTGGAATATCTTTAATATCTTGTTTTCAAATAGTGGAAAAATCGCGCATTGTCCGGTGGTGAAAAACGACTCGGTCGTTAACGGGTTAAGCAATGTACTCATTTTCGGTGACTTAATGCATCTAAATTTAAAAATTTAGGCTTCTCTACTACAATATAATCATGTTTCATAGTTGAAAATGCTTATTTCGGCTAAGATAACTATGTAAATCGTTAACTTCACGCAGAAGTAATACAAATAAATAGCTAAAGTATAATCATGTTTGTTTATGACCTGATGATTAAAAGTCTTAAATTAGTTGATTTGGACCTTTAAAAGTACAGTTTTCAGTTTGGTGGACAACGGTACCATATTTTAGAGGTAAGGGGCGAGTTGAGCAGTAATTGCCATATCTATAAAATTGGGCTAATTGCCATATCTATAAAATCGGGTAGTGATGGTACTTTTCAATATTAAACGTGCTTTAACGATTAGTAAACAATTAATTAACCTATGAGGAAGATGTATCGTTTTCGGTTTAAATACAAAAAAAAAGATAAACATTAAAGTCAACGGGAAATCAACAACGCGAAATTGGAAACCCTTGCGATTCTCCTCACGGTCTGAAAAGATTCTTGACTTCCAGGACTTTCTTAGCTAACGAGTGCTTTAACTTAAAACCTAAGCACACACAGTAACAGTAGAAGAGTAACCTTTTAAAGTGCATTTGTCAGTTACAATAAGTCGTAAACTGTGCTTCTTTTGTGTGGCATTTGATAAGTTCAGCATTAAGGAACAAAATGTGAAAATTTGTGTCATATTTTGGACAGTACATTTACCATCGAAAGATGTAGAAAATAACTTATTCTGCTAATTTCAGGCAAAATTGTAGTTAAATCATTTATATTATAATTAGCGGCGCCGGTGGTTTAGTGATTACCTCTCGCCCCAGCAGGCCTAGGTTCAACCCACTCGGCGCCACCGGGATGTTCTGAGGCATAACATCTCTGATCACGGGGAAGTAAAGCCGTTGGTCTCCGGTTCATGAGTTGATGGGTCGATAGGTAAGGTCCAGGTGTGGGAGCTGCCTCCCTGGCGTCGGTAGCATTGGTGCTCAGCACGGAAAACCATATCAACGGAAAACAAATCAAGGGAAAAAAAACATAATATTATAATTGTTTTTGATCTATAAGTTTACTCCAGCGTTTTAGCGTGTGCGCTAAGCGACCATATTCTTTGACGGTTTGCTTTGTATAGATTATGTTTATTTACATTTTTTTTTCCACAAACAATTTATTGAATGAGACTTTTTTTGTTTGTAACAAAGATATACAGAACATATGTAAATAAATAAAACACTATTTCAAAGTTGAAGCATGCTCCATCTATGTTCTAACATTTATGGTGTAAGCTCCTCGGATTAAATCCCGATCAAGAATGTCTGGCTACTTTGGTGTCGACGCCAGATTTAATCAACACGACTCTAAACAAACCTTTCGAAAATGATCCATACAGGGACGGGAAGTTAATCCGAGTTGGAGGCTACCGCCAATAAAGGTGTTTAAAGTATGTCTTGCCTTTCACAATTAGGTACTGCGGGTACTGCAGCGTGACGTCACGAATGAACTCAGTGTTAATCGGCTGAACCTTTTTAACAGTTCAGTGGTAATTAATTTATCTTTATTAGGGAGGCTTTCAGCCTTGGGCTGGTTCGCCTGGGGTTCAGTGGTACTGTTTACAAGCACTTAGTCGTTTTTTTCGAAAAAGAATATTCTAAAATTTCGAAAAAGAATATTCTACAATTTTTTAACTTGAAAATTGTCGAGGAACAGCGCGGTGAACGGATGTTGCTCGTGGACAGTGCAGAAGTGTGGTTTACATCTCACTACAGTCTGAAAAATTATCGAGAAAATCTACCCAAGAAAAAAGTCCACGTAAACAGTACCACTGAACTGTTATCAGATTGAGGTTAACCCCGACGGTGCAAAACCTAATATGGTGCTTGCATGGTACTCATAAATGTTATGTACAACACAAAAAGAAAAATAGTGTAAACGCACAAATGTTAGCTACTTTTCTCGTGGTTCTAGAAGAAAAAATCTTAAAAAAATGTTTTATTTCAAAGTTTGAGTGATAGCAAACGTCATTTTAACTACTCGAATGAAGTGGTTAATTCCTTCAAAACCATAAACATCATCCCGGCCCGGCCCAGCTTATGTGGTCGATGGTAGATAGTTTGACCTCTCTTTAGTCCAGCTTTGGAAAAGATCGCGATGCCGCTACAATCCGGATGAGTAGCAACCACTCGAGCAAGTTCCCAATAGGCAGGTGACGTGTTCTCGTTCTTCACCAGAACAAGGTCCCCAATCTGCAGGTTTTCCTGGACTTTCTGTCATTTCGTCCGGGGTTGAAGTGTTGGGACGTATTCAGTCCGAAAGCGTTCCCAAAACTCTTCGGTAATCTTTCGTAATTGGCGATATCTGTCGAGGCGTCATTGGTAAAGATGATAAGTCCGGTTCAGGAACAAGGTTCAATTGTAGGCCGATGATAAAATGTTCGGGTGTCAACGCCTCGCAGGAATCAACTGAGTTTGGAAGCGCACACAAAGGTCGTGAGTTCAAGCATGCTTCAATATGGGTTAAAACAGTGGTCAACTCTTCGAAACTCAAAACGTTGGTTCCCAGCACAACGCGCAAGTGTTTGTTCATGCTTTTTACTGCTCCTTCCCAAATACCGCCCATGTGGGGGGCTGACAGTGTAAAATTTCACTGTATTCCCAAACTGCTCACGTATTGGTCTACTTCGGCGTTGAATGTAGCTGACGCCAAAAGCTCTTACCTGGCGGTCGGCACCAACAAAATTTGTGCCATTATCGGACCACAGTTGACCACCATATCGAATGGTATTTTTAGTTTGCATGGGGTATTTTGATTCTCCAGAAATTTGCGATTAAAGCCATTGGTTACGTATGGTATTCTGCCTATTTCAATTGTTGGTCTAGAAATGTTCGACTGGTAACAGTTCGCACCGCAGGCAAACTTCCCATCAATTGGTTTGCTGTTTTAGCTTTCCACCGTGCACAGCGTACGCAGCCCGGTAGTGTTGGTTCAGTGCACGGTTAACAATCAAAACAACTGAGAACCCTCTCTCCGTAAAACTTCTCACCAGTATGACGCAACAACCGTGAGATATCGTCGTTTTGCTTTTCTCACTCATTCGCAATATCACTAACATCTGCCATGTGTTACCATCATATCACCGAGGAAAAATAAACAGACATATCCGGAGTGATTTGAGATTGGGGCGTGATTGCATTTGTAAACAAACACGTCAATCACCGATTTCTCGCGAATAAAAGCTCAATCTCGAAAAGTAATAACACGATGAGGTAGAGGAATGATTTCTCTATCATTTGGTATAGTTTGTTTGCGAGATTGAGCTTTTATTTAAGAAAAATCAGTAATTGACGTGTTTGTCTACAATAGCAATTACGCCCAAATCTCAAATCACTCCGGATATAAATTGACCGTGATCTCATTTCGAGCATAAATACGGTTAGGACGGTCATTCCCCTTCCAAAATCACGGATGAGGCGATAGCTGTGATGTATCAAGGAAAAAGTATTACCTGCGTTATACAATCGTATCATAACCAGTAATTATTATTGTGAGAATTCATTTCTGCATGAACACGTACTACCTGCAGTCACGAATGCTTTTTCATGGATAGAGATTTTGCAGCTATTTATTTTTTTCGGATACCGTGACGCTTGAGCTCCAAGAATAAGGATGCTGACCGCATATCGTATCCACATTACCGAAGCCCAAGTATCAAAAGATCCGTAAAAAGCAAAACCAAAAAAAAAAAATCTTGCGTAAATAGGAATTCCCCTCTAAATATTGGAATTGTGGCTAACAATCAAAGCAAGCATTGGTATCCATCAACCACAGAGCTTAACATTATTGACTGCCTAAGCTGAGTGTGAAAAGCACTGCACTATTCAATCCATTGCTCTGTGCAGACCGTTTGTACCAAACGGTAAAGGACAAGGCAATGAAAGAGTCCACAAAAACATTCTGTCACTCACGAGCAGGCGACCCCTAATAAAAATTGTATGGTTAATTTGCTTAACGACGTGTTCTGGGTATCATCCAAACCATTTGTGGAATAGTTCAATGATTTGGGTTATCGTTCGTTTATGGTTATTTTTTATTAGGGACGCACATCGCTTGCCTTCGCTCACACAGCATGTAATTGAGTCATTTTTCCATAGAAAATGTACGCTCAGTCATTCAAAACAAATATTGGGTACCATCACGGCAGAAAAACGTGTTGACTGAGCTACTGACTCGGCTCGGCTGTCAGTGACTCGTTTACCTCTGAATCATTCAGACTCTCACGAGGCAGTGAATGATGAGGCAGATGGCAGTTCATATTCATATCAAAATGACTCAATGAACCTTAGAAATACTCAGAGGGAGAGATGGGCGGAGAGAACATTCCAATTAGAATTTTTCCGAGGATTTCTTATTCTTACTAAAATAAACTTGAGAGTATTGCAATCGAACAGAAATTCAATCACCTTTATGTTTTGTGTGCTTCTCATATTCAACTAGTTTTTGGAACCAAAAACAATATTCTAACTCTATTGATTAATTGATCTTCGTTGGTTAATGAATGGCAACAAGAAATGTGCAAAATATTGCGATGCAATCAATTATTATTTTGCACGTAAATCGAATCAAAAATAAAAGTCATTTGAAATACTAGCTTCTAGCAAGGGTTGCAAGATAATTTAGGAACAAATCCCTGCTGCCGAATTGTATTTTGTTTTCTCCGCCTATCTCTCCCTCTGAGTATTTCTAACGAACCTGACTGTTTTGCGCACTGCCACAAAGAAAACTTCAAATCGTTACTTTGAAGGCGGTAGGGAACGCAATATATTTCAACAAATCTTTGCTAAAATTAATTGCAAATTCGTTTATTATTCTGTTGGAACCTGGATCGGGTATCAAGATTGGATCTGTTTGTTTTCGGACAAACGTCACTTTGATCGTATGCTTTTAAAACCCAGCTCAGGTTGAGGTTTGCACTGACAAAATGTTCGGTTTCGCACTGATTTGTGGAAGTTCCATGATGGTCCTTGCAATTTTTCGGAGCAATTCAAAAATTTAAGATTTTTCGCACGAAACGTAATAACGTTGATAAGATATTTGTGTTGACAGTAAAATTCTCGTGAGCTTGTCAATTGGGTTCTTTAAGGGTATTGAGGTAAATGCATAATCGTAATCTGCATTAAAAATGGAACCCAAACCCAAAATTTAATCGATTTTGGTACACTGGAACTATTTTAAATAAGTACGATTACATTTGCAAAAATCACCTTATTAGCGCCCCTCAGTGTCACTTTGCATGGGAGCGAGCTGTCAGTTTGTTAGTTTAGTTTCAAACAGTGAAGTTGTTATTTTGCTTTAAATCTTGATTTAAAATCGAGATGAAAGTGTGTGGGTTCGAAAAAAATATCGCTGTACTCAGAAAACGAAGCTCTTTTAGATGATACATAAAAACCGATAAATTTTTCAAAATTAAAGAACGCAATTGTGAGTTGTGCAAGTTTTGAGATTTATTAAGCATCGTAAACAATGACGCGTACGTAAAAGAGAATTGATATTGCCGATGGATCATAAAAAAAGTGAAAGTGGCTTTAATTTGCATGTTAAGAAATTGAATTTTTGAAGATAAACGGATATTTTTTGACATTGTAACGTAATAGCACCCACATATTTATTTGTTACAAGGAAAATGAAAATCCAACGTTTTCTTCAAAATGTTTCGTATGTTCTGAACTCAACAACTTTTAGCAAAAACAGGAAAATGAGTGAGCATTATTCTCACTTCCCACTTATAAATGCCCAACAGAGATGATCAGTGAGTAAATGATTTTGCTACTCTCTCCTTGTCATTTAATCTAACTTTTATGGATGGCTTTTATGAAGACGGTCTAGTGAGGTAGAGGTGTTTCCAAGTGATATGCTAGTTGACCGTCATTTCTGAGATGTGACGGTTATGCGAGGATGACCGTCAAGGTACAATAACCGTTATGATAATGCACAGCACTGGTTCAGTGTCGCGAAAACGCAGAGTAGGACCAGCATGCAGATACTGCTGGTGCAACATCGATGCTTCATGTGAAATGGTTGGTCGAAGTTTTGTTATCTTCCTCCCATACGCAGTGTTCCATCTCCATCGATGAAAGGGAAAAGTGATTTGAGTTTACTGCTAGAAGGAAGTGGTTGACCTTTTCGAAGATGTTCGATATCGATTCCATTGACATTGCCATCATCGTCTTTGGATCTGGCGTACACCACTGCTGCATAGGCTGCTTCAGACGCGTCAGCAAATCCATGTAGCTGTACCGCTTGTGGTGATTAACGATCCATCTTGGAATGCGGATGTCATCGATTAATGCCAAACTTGCCTTGATGTTGTTCCACTCCTTGTTGATAACAGCTGGCAGTGGGTCATCCCATTGTAAGTCATGCAACATGCCTACCTTGAACACACGTTCAGTTTTGGTGTCGTAAGTAAAAAATTGATGCTGCTTCTCAGTAAGAAAGGGTCGGGTGAGGCAAGTGTGCCACCCCCTATTATTTTGAAAATAAACATGTTTTCAATGCTAATTCACTTATGAAACTATGAATGGTGTTCCGTTGCAGCATTATAGAAAGTTCTGTCCAAAATGAAGCATTACAAAAATTGCAAAAAATCATTTTGTGGTGATGCGTCAAAAATCGAATTAACTTATAATAATTAGACATCATAAAATAAGGATTTTGGAATTTTCAAAAAAAAATTTTTTGTTGGCTTTAATAGAGAGATTTTTAGCCGTTGGTTAGTTTATCTCTATAAAATAGGGAATTTTCTACAATTCCTGCATTGAGACATAATTAATAATGAATAATTGAAACACCAATAACAAAGAATATATAAATATTCTCTTTAATTAGTCAAAAATAATTTTCTTAAAAATGAACCTCACACGGGGTAAGATTGCCACCCATTTATGAATAAAATTATACAAAATTGTAAAAGAAATTGCTTCATTGCCCATTTAAGTCTTCGGTAAGCTTGTTTTGACCAAATTTGACAAAACCAGCTACCGTGAAGGTACCATATTGTGCGCAGTTAAGATGTTTTTGAGATTTAAACATTACATTAGACATTTTAAAATTACATTTAAATTAATAATTTAGTAGAATGTATTGATAATAACAATCGAAACAATATATTAATATTATAGGTAAACCGATTATTGTGTCAAAAGCGATCATTTTATACATCGATATTGGGTGCCTAATTATGCGCACTTTATTGCGCATGTTCCTAATTGTGCGTACTTTTGTTCCTAATTGTGCGCAGCTAAAAAATAGCAATAAATACACTCAGGTCTTTTTTTACACGGGGGATACGTACCGTGTAAAAAAAACCTGCGAGATTTTGATTTTTCACATGCTTAAATGTTTTAAAAAAATTTTAATGCCATTTGTAATTATAGCATGCTATGGTCCATAAAGACATATTTTAAAATTTTCTGTATTTACACCAAAAATTGTGATTTTTTATTCTATGTATGCCATTCGATTACCTATAGCTTAAAACGGATAATGTGATTGGAATCAAGTCGATATGTTGTATCGTTGTCGAGAAATCGTGGAAAACCGTGTAAAAATAACCGTGTAAAAAAACCGCGCAAATAAAAACAGTGTAAAAAAAGACTTCAGTGTAGTTGGAATATAATGTTATAGCATATAATTTTTCACTGATTTTGTTGATGGAACTGACACCGACGGTTTGAAAAAAGCCCTTTCAAAAGGATCTTTAAATTTAATTCTTTAAATTCGGTAGACTCTTTGGATTGCTGTAAGATATCACTTGGCGCATTATGCATGATGGTTTCCGGCTGTTGCATTGATGTTCCAGGACCCGGGGTGAACTGTTGCTCGACTGATGCATATCTCGAATCAATATTACGACGGAACATAATTGATATTTGAATATTGATTACGCATTGCTACCGTCAATATATCATACATTACCATTCATATCCGACTCTTCAAATCCGTGAAATGTCTCTTCTGGTTCATGCTCGATTTGGCTTGCACAAGCATCTCGTTTTATTTCGCGCCACACGTATCACTTATGGGTCAGGACCAAACAGCATTTCCAGAACAACATGTGAAAAGGGCATACAAGCTTTTTGTAAACAAACCTTCTTATGCCCTTTTCTCGCCACCCATACGACACCAACGCAAACCTTTAACATCACCGGGTAGGGGACACTTTCCCCTTCCCGATGATATTGCTGGTTTGCGTGGGCGACCTTCGGTTGGTGAGAAAAGGGCCTACAAAGGTTTGTTTACAAAAAGCTTGTATGCCCTTTTCACATGTTGTTCTGGATTTGAGTAATCATCCTCAAATCTTTTAAAGTGTGCAACCTTAAGGTAGGATTCTAATCCATGCAATGTAGTATTGGCTTCGTTGGCTTCAATATTTCGATTTGAATTGGTTGCCGGTTCCATTGGACTGCTTCCCATATCCGCTGAGGTTGATTTTTCCTGATTCTCTTTTGTTAACAGCATAGCATAGTTTACTGCATTATGATTCCACGGATAAAGACCACACTTCCGGAATCCGTTGGTCAATAACGTTGTACATATATTGTTTCAAAAAAAGATTTGAAATGACATTTTGAAAAAATCGTAAACAACTTTTGACGAGATATAATTTGCATTACATTGCTGATGTATGAAGACAATAATATGAAGTTGCAATACGGTGTAGAAACTCCTATAAATATCCACTGTTTGGCATATATAGAACGTACAATTGTTAAGGTGGCACTCTTGCCCCACCCGACCCTACTTGAGAAGACGTTTGAATGAATCCGTCCAAGGTTTCAGCCAGCCAATACACTGCATTCATCCCGACGGCCAATTTGCAGTGAAAACTTTAATTTCACAAAGTTCAAAAGTTCCGTGCGAAGAGTATGGAAATCGGAAGTGGTTATCACAATAGGGGGAATCTTTTCCTTCTTGGCATTAAGCCGGGAAAGTTTACTAGATTTTTTCTGGATGATGGATCATTCTCATCATCCGTGAGAGCAAAAAGCAAATTGATCCGCTCGGCAAGAGAGCACGATGCGGACTCAAGACTTGACCCTTTATTTTTATCGAATTTCAATTAAAAATAAAATATATATATTCAGGGTGTCCATCCAACCGGGAAATCCGGGAAAAATCCGGGAATTCGGATTTACCGGGAAAATGCGGGAAAACCCAAATTGCACCGGGAAAATCATATATACTCATCCCAAGTAAAAATTTTGATTTTATATTAGTTTTGTAGGCCATTATTTGGTCTTGAAGAATTAAAGGATTCTTTAAACTTATAATGTTACTTGGAATCAATCAACTATATAACACATACATCATTATATTCCCTTGCTTACAACTTTCATATTATTCTTTTCTCTCACTTACGGAGATGAACTAGCCTACGACTAAAAATCTCCTAAATAAAGAAGATGATTTTTTTTTCTCTCACTCGCAATTTGTTCGCGCCCGGATCAAGCGGTGATTTTGTCGTTGTTCCTACTACGATAGCTAAATTTATAGAATTTCATATGGTGTCATTGGAATGCATATGGTGTCATTGCTTGAATTCTTTTGCTACAGTTTTTCTAGTGAAGTAGTACTAGTATAAAGGCTGAGCGAGACATATCCTGTTACGAAGCTACTTCAATATATAGAAGCAGATTCATGCCATCTAAAACTCTTTGCAAGCTCCGATCATGCATGGCATGCAAATGTTCGACACCGGACATAGAGACTTTGTGCTAACCAGATACCAAGATTAGGACATCTTTGAATACCGAGGTTAGTCAGTAAAACATAAAGATCTGAATCCAAAATCATGAGTTAAAATCTCACCCGGATAAAGCACGAATGATCTGAGAGTGTGAAAATTACTATAAATAAAAAATACTTTTCTTGAAATTTTGCTAAGCATTCTCAAATTATACTCTTGGAATCCTGTTAAGATTCTATTAAGATTATTTAAAAAAATCATCATTGGAATTTCCTTGCATTTCTCTTCTCAATTCCAATTCTCAATTGAGAATAACATATTTTGACCTTACTTCATATTTTTTATTTATTTATCGTCAATCAGTATAGACCGTTTTACAATAGTTCTGTTGCCTTACATGCTATTTAAATTCAAACGTTTTATTTGAAATTGTCAATAAATGTAAATTACATATACAAATATCTAAGAAATAAAAATTGTTTTAAGCTTACTGTATCTTTAGACATCGTTAGATCTATACGTTCACAATAATTATTATAAACTCTCATCATTCTGTTAATTGGTCCATTTTTACCATAATTCGTTCTGTGAGGTGACATTTGAAATACATTTCGAGTTCTTAACATGCGTGATGGTACGTAAAAATTTAAGCTTGCTAATATTTTTTTCTGAATTTACACGTTGTGAGATAATATCATTAACAAAGGAAATCATGGAAATTTCTCTTCGTTTCTTAAGTGTTTCAATGTTTATCAACATGCAACGGGACTCATAAGAAGGAAGGGGAACAAAGGTCCAGCCTAGTTTCCTAAGAGCAAATAACAAAAACTGTTTTTGAACTGATTCTATACGATTTATATAAGTTTCATGGTATGGAGCCCAACCACGCTGCAATATTCGAGAATTGATCTCACGTAAGCTATATAAAGTGTTTTGATGGTATATGGGTCTTTAAAATGATAACAAAATCTTTTTATAAATCCCAACATATTATTTGTTCTGTGAATTGTGGTATTCACATGATCTACAAATGTCAACTTCGAGTCAAGAATTACTCCTAAGTCCCTAATTTTATCGCACCCTACAACCAACTGGTTTCCTAGAGTACATGTAAAATCTAGAGTAGTGTGTTTTCTGGAATAAGATATAATATTGCATTTTTTTAACATTAATGTCCAACAGACTTTTAACGCACCAATTGTAGAAAACATCAATTTCATTTTGAAAATGTAGCAAATCAGAATTGCTACTTGAATTTCAGAATTGAAAGATTTCCATGTACAGTTTCATATCTTCAGCATATATGAGCACATTTAAACGATTTAACACAAACTTCACGTCATCCACAAATAAAATAAATAATAAAGGACCTAAATGAGATCCCTGTGGAACTCGTCGTCCAAGGAATCGCTTCAGGGACGCCAGAAAGGCATCGGTGCTTAAGTCGGAAACCGTCACACCAAAGTACAACTGTCACACAATTTCCCGGAACTCCATATCCAGGGCAGGTAATACCTTCAGAACTAATCGTGTCAGCAGGAGAGCGGCGCAAAGTTCTTTCCGTGGGATGGAAAGATCGTGAAGAGGGGCCAACTTGGATTTGCTTGTCAGTAGGCGGAGCTTCGCTGAACCATCGTTGAACAGGCTTCGTAGGTAGATGCAGGCCCCGTACGCCACTGTTGCGGCATCGGAGAATCCGTGCAATTCGAACGCGACCACTCCTTGGAAAGTCACGCATCTTGGGATGGCGATGTTGTGCAAATGCGACAACGAAGCTTGAAGTTCTTGCCACTCTTGCGCCGTGTCTTCATCAATCGGATCGTCCCATCCGACCTTGAGCTGCCACAACCGTTGAGCCATTAGTTTTGCCAATATGATGACTGGAGAGACCAGCCCAAGAGGGTCGAAGAATTTGGCTATCTCCGAATACATTACCCTCTTAGTAACACGTTGTTGTAATGGCGGCGGTTGCTTCGGATGGTTTGCAATGTACAGCGTATCGGCATTCGGATCCCAGAGCAAGCCAAGGACCTTGATAGCTTCGTTTACACCACGTTATTGGGAGTTCGAGCACCATTTATGTATCCGAAAGCCTCCACGTCCTAGGAGTTGCTTCAATTGTTGTTGAGCTTCGATTGCATCTTCCACCGAGTCTGCGCCGGACACTACACTGTCCATGTACGTCTTCTTCTTTACAATGCGAGAGGCGATAGGAAAAAACTCACCTTCTTCCTCGACGAGCTGTATCAGGCGTAGGTAACGGTACACAGTTCCAGAACCCGTAGCTTCTGCGACGGGTGTGGTCTCCAGAAAATTCTGAGGAAACGTCGATCTTGAAGTGCTTGCAGTACCTGCCGGTACATCTTGGCAACGTCTCAAGAAAAGGCGATCTTGAACTTTCGGAAGCGTAGGACGATGAAATGCAGATCATTCTGCACCACAGGACCGACTTGCAGGACTTCGTTTAAAGACAGCTTTTCAGATGACGACTTGGCACTTGCATCGAACACGACACGATATTTTGTGCTCGAGTTGGACGGACGCAGTACAGCGTGATGTGGAAGATAATACCTCTGCTGGTTGGGAGGATCATCAGCTTCATTGATTTCACGGCAATGTCCGAGAACCTCGTACTCTCGAACGAACTCTACGTATTGCGCTTGTAGTTCGGGATTGTTCATCAGTCGTTTCTCCAGCATCAGGAACCTCTTCAGAGCTGAAGCACGGCAATCGACGCACACGAACTCGATTCACTTGCTATGCTTCGCGCACGATGGGCACCGGCAACAGCGGAAGCAGTTTGGTTTTGGCACTGTTTGCTAGCGTAGCTCGTCCGTTTTCCCCACTCGGAAGGCGTAAGGCAGTTCGATCCTTTTGGTAGCACTGGGCAAACTTTCGGGCGAAAGCTTCTTCAAACGGCTCGCTATCCGGTTCGTGATGGACCAAATTGATGTTCGGTCTGGGAAGGCACTTTCTCTTTCGGCAGTGGACTGTATCGGTAATGACTGTATCTAAATCAAACTCTTTGAGCTCTGAAAAGAGCTGGGGGGGGGGGGGGGGTTCAACGCTTGCTCCGAACCAGGGATGTGTGCTGGGTAATTATTCAAACGGCGACGGCTACGCTAGTAACTACTTTTATTCTTTACTTCTTTTCTTTACAAAGGTTTGCTTTCTTCTGCTGCTGATGCTTGCTCGTGGCCGGTCAAAAGGTAACTGAATTCAGTTTGCCTAATGGGTGCTACTTTTATAGAAGCGCGCTGTCTGCGCATGGTGATATGGACGTCGCTGATTGGTTAGTGTTGTTTGTCGCTGTTCGTCAGCGGCGATTGTCAAGATGGTTGGTTCACTTTCGGCGGAGACGGAACACCCATAAAATTGTATTCTCTACAAGTCCGGAATCAGCAAATTTCCATTCCCAGTTTTTTTTATATAAATTCTATGTTTAAAATCATGAAATATTTTCTATATTTTAAAATCATTAAATGTTTCTCGGACTGTGAACATACATTCTAACATATCTTAAATTATTTCACGCTTTCTTAATTTGTTTGAATTAAAGATAACGAATTACTAAGTACCAGCATTAAACAAAAAAAAAAATACAACTTTTTTGAAGATCGAGATTTTTCGAGAAAATTTTCCTCGTTCCAGAATAATGATAATTATTGATACGATCCAGAACACTTGTCTAGGTTCCAGAGTTATGAATCTCCTCTACCAGGGGAACAGTTTAAAGAGACGTTAATAGACGGAAGCAGAGTTATGAAAATTTGTTTATGTTTGAAGTTTTACAGAAGTTTCTATATTCTAGATCTTCAAAATTGCTTGTCTTAAAATTGACGAATTTGTCCAAGACGTTGAACATTTTTTTCTGCGTCTCAATATTTTTTTCAATTTCAAGATTTCCTTATAAATTTCTATGTTCAATCTTTCACATCCCGAAATTCAACCAATTTGCGATCTGAATCTAAATTCAACTTATTCAACGGTTGGTTTCCAAAAAATCGTGGCAGAAAAATGAGTACTGTGTGAGTATTTATTATCCAATTAATACTGATTTTACCGAAAACAAACTTATAAGATCCTTCAACCATTTGTTTTATAAAAAAAAACTTGTAAAATGCTCGTGGTGGTTTGAGAATTTATAATATTTGTCAAAACGAATCGCATTCAACGACAGATTAGATTCATATCTTTAATATCTTTCCGATCAATAAATGTCACTATTGGTCACTTTTTTATTGTTTTAAAGTCGCTATTTGGTCACTTTTTTCGTTATTGTAGTCAATACTATTGTATAACCCACTACCAGCCCTGCATATTGTAGAAAAATTCTGCTGACAAAATTGTATCATTATCTCTAAAGGGTTATTTTTGAACACCTTTTTTGTTTAAGGTAGAGTTTTTTTTTAATAACCGTGAAAAACCGGGAATTGAAAAATGGAATTTGAATGGACACCCTGATATATTTTTTTTTTTTCAATAATTTGTGACGTTTTAAATCTTATATTCAACAAATAAATCCGCAATCCTAATGCATCCCGAACTGTGCTCAAATGATGTGCAGCTAATCGCCGTTATTTTGAACCGAATTAATAAATTTCATAACATTTATCTTCATTAGATCCACGACGTCATCAGCACCCGTAAAATCAAGTACTACCATTACTGCTCGTACTTCGTCCACTGTGCCTCCAGCTAAGCCACGAACGGTACCATCCACAGTAAGCAAACCTGCCACATCTACAACAACAACGACTACAGTTACGAGTAAATCCAGTTCGAACGCTATCACCAAAAGGTTCAGCACCGTTGGGGTAATCATAGTAAGCTTAATATAGTACCAAATAAGAATTCACATTGTATTTTTTATAATTAGACTGCAGCACCTAAAGCACCGACTCCAACTGCAACAACCAAGACGACAACTGCTGTGAAGACCACCAATCCAGTTGCCAATCGTACATCTACGGTTTCAAAGCTGAGCAGCACTACTGTCACAGGAGTACGTAAAACTACAACCACATCGCCAACCAAGAAGCCAGTTTCATCGCCAGTTACAAAGACCACACCATCATCCATTAAAGCTCCTGTATCGATGAAAATTGCTGGTTTAAATCACACCAATGGCAAGGTTTCAACTGAAGTTGCCACTACCACTGATCTATTGGATCTCGACAAACAATTTAAAAACGATAACAATCAACTTATTACAAATAATGGCATTGAATCACAAATGATGGTGATCGACTCGGCCGGCGACTAAATTGTTGTTCCTTTTTGTTAAGTATCATTTTCATATTTTTTTTTTAAATTTTGTGACAAAATGTGTGCACGGCAATTAAACTATTATATATCGATCAAAAAAGCACAATAGAATCTTTATGATTATTACATTACACACAGTGATACTAATTAGTACATGTAGTCCTAAGATTCCGCTTTCCAGTACGTCTGGTTTAGCATTTGAAGATGCTTTTGTTTTTTTTTTCTAAACAATCAAATGGTAAACAAAAAACGAAGTGTTCAATTTAAGAAGACTAGGCTATTCAAGTAACCAGTAAGCCAGGTATATCAATAACTAGGCCATGCATGACTAATAAGCAGTATTTATATGGCCATTTTAGCGATATATAGTGGTTACTTGGATATTTTCTGATAGACGTAAAATGAAATTAGGTGGTGTCAGTCCAAAATGAAAAGCTTTCAGATCAATTTTCAATCGCAATGGTCTAAAATTATTTATTTATTTAAAACAGCTTAGTCTGTTTACTACTTGAAAAAAAAACAGGGTAGCGTCGGTTGGTCTCCTGGTACCAACAATAATCGCCCTCGACATGATTCCTTTGGTGACTTTGGTGATGTTCCTTTTTCTCATGTTTCGTACATGTACTAGAAATTGTGGATCATATTATTTAAATATTACTCAACTGCGATTCCTAATCAGCTTTAGGTGTTAGGTTAGTTGCAAAACAAGTTCATTGCAAATAGAATTAACAGAACATAAAAAACTACACGGAATTTCGCCAAAATGTTTTACTAGACCTTTTCTTAGATCACAGATTGGTTAAGCATAGAACATTGGATATTTTATTTGAAAATTTGTTCCATTTAACATTGATTCTCGACAATTTGCCTAAATTCTACGCACGTGTGGTCATTTTGTCGGTATGTTTTGGAAACATTGCAATTCTTCCATTTGAAATTTGCAATTTAAAAATGATAATGATGGATAAATGAACGCGTAAATGTTGTCGCTAATACTGAAAAAGTTCTTTCGCGTTTAGAATCACGGTAACCCAGGAAAGGTTGTAGGAAAAGTTGCAATTATCCATTTAATATAAAAAACGTTTTCTGGAACTATGATATTATGATCATATTTTTTAATTGCAAGTTACAAGAATAGGTTGCAAAGTATGTGCTTCTGTCAATTTCCCTTCTTGAGAGTCGAAATCCTCGATTTTACCATTTTTCACTCACTTATTCTGTGGTTATAAAATCGAAAGCGAAATTTACAGGTTTTATGTGTCAAACACATAGCAACCGCTTCTTGTAACTTACAAGTAAATCAAGTGATTTAATTATTCCGAAAAACATATTGTTCTGCGACATGAGCATTTGCAAACTGGGTTGTGTTGTAGGTAAAGTACGGCAAACTAACTGTTTTAGTGCTGCTTGTAACAGATTTTCAGCGATTTATATAGCTTGTAATAATTAATGTTTGATTGAAATATTTTAAATTCTTATTTAAACTATATTTATTATGATTGCAATTTCTACTCGAATCGTCTATGAATTTGATAACAATGTGGAAAAAGATGACACTTGCACAATTTCCAATTTAGTACCAAGTAGGTACCAAACAAAATCATACACATACGGTTTAAAGCTGACTGATAGTCTGTCGCGTTTGACATAAGGACGTTTAGCATAAGGACGGTTTTTGCATCACGAACATTTGGCATAATGGACATTTGGCATAATCGATATGATTCGATATATTTTCGGAACCAACAGCTAATTTACAATCTATGATTATTCCTTTTTTGAATGCTGATCTTTCTTTCTCAAAACCCAAACAGTTCTTCTGTGAGATATTAGGGCTTGGAAGGATAGCTCATGTTTGAAAGAAGGAAAAATCTGCTGCAACAATATTAGCCAAAGCTCATAACTAAAAATGTCCTAAGCGGTCACGCACAATCCATGAATATTCAAAAAAGGAAGTGTTTCCTTCCTTGTTAAATATTAGAAAGAAAGAAATTCTCTTCTTTTTGAAATATTAAAGAAAGGATTATTTATTAAATATTTGAAGAAGGACATATTTTTACAAGTCACTAGAACAACAATTCTATACGAGCAGCAATGAAAAGAAGTAAATCGTTGGTTGTAAATTAACTTTTAGCATCGCCGATTCGTAATGAATATGCCAAAGGCCGTTATGTCTAATGTTCATTATGCCAAATGTACCAGACCCGTAGCTTCCCTTAACGAAAATCCGAGCAAATTATTCAATTAGTGATGCGATCGACAGCATTTTATCAAGTATGAACCATGCATAAAGCTTACATGCACTCAACGTAAACTTTGCACTACATACTTATATTGTAGATCATTCGCAAATCGAATCCAACAAAACGAAACCTTTACAGCGAAGTCCTCTCATAGTAGATAAACGGTGTTTTGCAATATTGTGCTCATATAGTGGGTTTTTCTTTATTTATACATCAACTAGTAATTTATTTCAATAATAACGAACATTATCATCAAACAGACTAAGTTTCAACTAAATAAAAATAATATCATTCTTTGTCCCATCTTTGGATGTTTTTTAGGATAGTTTAAGAAAATGCTTGAAACACGCAAACCAACAATATCATCGGTTAGAAAAAATTCTCCCGATAGTGGTATTGGTTTGCGTGGGCGTTCTTCGGTTCGCATGGAAAGGACATTACAAGTTTTGTTTACAAAAGCTTTTGTGTCGTTTTCAAATGTTACGCCGGAGTTTATCAGCTAGTCTTACAATGTCTGTGTATCGAAAAACGCACAAAACGAATAATAACAACAGGAAAGCTGTAACACGAAACAAAGCAAACGACACCATTTAGGCCACTTTTGATTAATTTTCGCTTGCTATGTAAATGTGGTAATACTGCAAATAGTGAATATGGAAAATCATACTGAATGTCCACTTATGAATACACTCTGCAAAAATATGGTCACGTTAAACTAAATTAATTATCTAAAAAAAAAAGCATTTTTGACATGCTATAATTTGCGCATATTTTGTTGCTAGAAGTCATTAATGTTACTGTTTTATTCGTTGAACTTATAAAGGACTGCTACTATTACACGTAAAGTATCGACCAATTAATGCCCGTAGCTAATATTGAAAATCTTTTTCAAAAATAGTAATTATATTTGCAAATTATGCAAATATTCGCGTTAAATGGAACCATTCGAACAACCACTCAATCATGAACGGAAAATCAGAGAACCTTAGACTGGCAAAAGGACTACAAAATATTTCAGTTATCATATTACGACGATAGTGGATACAAATTTGTTGATGCTAGTAAGAGAAAAGATTATAATATTTATCGCTTGGTTGTGTATTCTTTAACATTTGAATTTTTAAAGAATGATTATTGGAACTGATATATAATTTAACACACCATTACCTTATAATAATAATGGAAGAATAATAACAATAATATACTTATGCTTGCAATTTTACTTTGAATGCATTAATAATGGAACAGAACGAAAACATCATAAAATGATCCATATAAAGAAACGTTTTTACTGTTAGTCAGTTGTAGAATAAACAGGATCAATAAAAAATGGCGATGATTCGACCGATTTTCCATTGTGTCTCTATCTTATTTTAGTGAAAGCCAACTTACAATAAAAGTCACATAAAACATCCTCAAGATAAAAGCTAGAAAGCTGTTCTAATGTCCGTCTCTCCTATTGAAAATAAACTCCTAATTATATTTTTCAATATCTTTGTCTCCTCTTTCTCTTACTTTTCTCTTATGCTCCTATAGTATGTAATATATATAACCAGTGCGGAAAAAGCCAAATAGGGTGTTTGCTTCGTAAGTCTCTCACTACTGATGGTTTTCCGAAAACCGGAGGTGAGCTGAATTATTGACTCTCAGTCATCGGAACATCTGACGAACAATCGGGAGCTGTTTGCAAAGGTAGTCCCAATAAAGCAGCCGATGCATATCTCTGTAGCAAAGGAGGGAAAGTCCTTCACTGCTATACTACCGATAAACGCATATCAGTCCCATCTTTGCTTGATTTCCTATCCATATGGGACTGATATGCGATTATGGGCAGTATAATTGCATATCAGTCCTTTATGAAAAAGTAGGCATTGAGAAAATGGCCGTTCTATTTTGCTGGATCTCAGTGAAAAACTTGCCGAGATTCAGCTAACAAACAGGAATTTTGCCGAGATCTCAGCTAACAAACAGGAATTTTGCCGAGATCTCAGCTAACAGCAACTAACATTCCGAAAAAGATCCGGACCCATCCGCGGAAATTGAGTTTCTTGACTTGAGTAATCTGTCTGGCACCGGTTTTGAAGACAGCTGTGAAGATGATATTGAGGACCAGCAAGCCACAATCGAGTCGAACAAAAGTGGTTCCTAATCAACCCATCAAAAGGAAAACGATGGATCTCAGTTAAATAAGACTGTCAATGTTCCTGTTGATCAGTTCAAGAACAAACAATTTCATTTCATCGGTGTGTTTTACGTTCGGTTGTTCAGATCACAGCATTTGGCGGATCCGGTTACTTCGAAGGATATGTACGGGAATTCTGTGTCAAGTTAGTTGACGTGCATCTGGAAAGCAGCCAGGGAATACGTTGCTCGGGAGATAGTAGTCTATCATACTGATAATGAACAACAAATCAGATGGTCTGCTAAGAATAATCCAGATGAGATTGATTTGGACAGATTTGTATTGTTGAAGCACGAAAAAGATAAGAAATTTTATACTATGGAGTACTACATTCGGCACGTAAACTACGTAGACAGTTTATGGGGGGGGGGGGGGGGGGGTTGACAATTATCCACGGACCATACAAATTTTAAAAATTTTGTATTGACAATTGTCTACGCAGGGGGAGAGAGGGGTCACGAATCCCAAAAAACTGTCTACGTAGTTTATTAACAGCCCCCAAGCTGCTGACTCATTCGAGAGGTTAACACATTCAGGTCCATGTGTACAAATACTCCTCCATTGCAACGCTAACCATGTGGGAGAAGGCCAGCAAACTACTACCAACCGCTGGAAACTAGCGATTTTAAATTGGCTCACTACTTGACTAGCCTATTGGTCCCAAGTACAGGTACTAGCGTACTCCATTCTAGTCGAAATACTATGTTTGTTTTGATTCGCTATGAAAGTTTGACAGATAAAATGAGGGGTTCGTGGATTTTCCTATGTTTCCTATGCATCGATTAGCGAAGATAGTGCCAGAGTTGAGCCAAAAAGTTGAGCACGTTTCTTCAGGATCTTCTGGTCTTATAGTTACCTCTGTGTTACTACTGCACCCAGAACGCAAGGATAAAGCTGGAGCTCCAGCAACGGAGGAAGTTTTTGACTGTGTCCATGAATTGAAAGAGATTCACTCAGATTACTCCGCACTATTCATCTTTAGGGTGGGCAAATTTTGTTCTTGCTCAACCAGCAGACCAACGTACAAGGTTGATGAAAGAAGGGACTCCGGATGAATAACTCCACTTGTTTTGTGCTGCTCCAATTTTTTAAGCAAATCAGCTTAAAGTTACGCGTCAAGGATTACATGTGGCTTACAATATTGCAGACGGAATTTTAGTAGTAAGTGGCTTGTGTACAAAAGCGGATTCAATGGCAGAGAGTATGAATCAAATCCAAAGGAAACTACACTGCCTCAAGACACAGGTGAGTTTTTCCCGCTCATTGTTGGATGCAATGCAAGATTCCTTACCGCCGGAGGAAACTGAATATGTAAGAAGCTGGCGTCTCTTTTTACCTACCAATTGATCTTAAATACATCACAATATTCTTGTCGTAATGTATACGTGCACCATCCATTATCCAGATCGAGTGTTTTTCAGGATATTTATGAACATTTCCACTATGGAGAGCCATTTTAACACAACAATCGAAAAATTTATTTCTTTTGAAAGTACCCTGTAAATAAGACTTTGGAAGCATTTGGCGGTTATCAAAGGAAACTTCATCCAAAAATACCAGCTTCTCTAGATCCCACTGGAAGCATTTCAGTTCATTGGAGAATCGCAAAACATCTTCCTCACGAATTTGTCACATATACACATCAAAATGTTCGACAAAAAGTACTTTACTTTAAATGATCTTTATTTTTTGTTTTTGTGTGGTTAACATGTATGAGTTCCTGATGAATGTGGGCGTCTTAGTGGAATACCTGTATAATGAGAGAGAGAAGGATTAGTATTTTCCATTTAATTCCACTACTTTATTTGCTTATCCTTGACAGATACGCGTATTTCGTCTACAATGTGCAGACTTCTTCAGTGTCTTGTACTAATACTCGACTGAAGAAAAACATCGCATTTACCGAATATATATTAACACAGGTACATTTTCACTTAGAAACTAGGTAAACTTAAATTTAATTTTCTATAGGAACAGGTACTCCGCTGCTTACTCGTTGATGTGTCCTAGGTAGTAACCTGAAAAGCCATGTGTGTCCGTTTCCTTGATCCCTGTTGAGTAAAGTTGAATTACGTTGTTTGTTGATCTCGAGGCTTTCTGCAACATCCAATTTCCATGGTGTAGATACGGTTCGTAAAATCGTGATGTCCTCCGTCGATAGTTGGTGGTCCTTTGTGAAGATGTGTTCTGCAACCTTTGATTTGAAATCATATGTTAGGCCTTTATCTTCTTGCTTTTTGGCCTTATTAACCTCCGCTATATGTTCTTTAAATCTAGTTGCTAAAGTTCTCTTGGTTTGTCCTACATATACTTTGTTACAATGATTACAGCTTATTTTATATACACCTGCTTTACCTAAAACATTAACTGGGTCTTTAGTGGATCCTAACAATGATTTCAACTGGTTATGTCTACTGGTGAAAACTAAATCTAATCCGAATTGTTTTAACTGTGGTCTTAGTTTACAAGTAATATCTTGATCAAATGGAACGGACACTCGTTTCAATGGTTCAGGTGCTGTGGTGAGGGTTGTAAATAATCTCCTTTGTAGAATTCTCGCTTTTTTATCGATGATTGCCTGGATTGTGGTCTCCTTGTATCCGTTGAGTCTTGCTGTTTCGAAGATGTACTGTAATTCCTTAACCTTTCCTGTATCGCTGAGTCTGCATTCGGTGAATCATGTGGTGAAAGGCGGCCATTTTCTGCTGGAACGAATGGTTGGAAGTATAGGGGATAACTCTTTTAGTGCTTGTTGGTTTCCTGTAAATTTCGTATTCAAGCGAAGAAGATGATGACGATTCCCTGATGACTAGAAGATCGAGAAATGCGAGTTTCCCGTCTTTTTCTACCTCGCGAGTGAATTTGATATCCTTATGAATTCTGTTGATCTCATCTAAAATTTGTGGAAGGGCTTCCCGTTTAACTACGCTGAAGATATCGTCAACAAACCTCCACCAACGGTTTGGTAATAGTCCTTTCTCCTTCAGGATTGTCTCCAAGTTGGCCATGAAAAGTTCACACAAGAAGGGGGATAGGGGGTTTCCCATTGGGGCTCCTTTCGTCTGCTTGTAGAAGTTACCTCGGAAAGCGAAGTAGTTCTCTTCCATACAAAGGCGGGTCAGCTTAAGGTACGTCCGAACCTTGTTTCTCCATGCTGCATCCTCTCGTTGTGTTAATAGCCAGTCCTCCAAATGGTTGATCGCTTCCTTGACCGGTACGCTGGGAAAAAGAGCTGTGACGTCGAAAGATACCATAAGCTCGTCCTCGTTGATGTCTCCTGAAGATTGTAGTTGCTGGGTGAACTCCTGGGTGTTACTAACTGCTTTACTCTGGAACTGATTCGGCATACTCTGGAACTCTTTGACTAGCCACTTCGCTAGTTTGTGGGTGGGGGAACCAACTGCAGACACGATCTCTCGCATTTCATTTCCTGGTTTGTGGACTTTGGGAAGACTTTTGATCCTGGGTAGAATGGGATTGGGTTCCCGTATACGACCTGCTCCATCTCCTAATATCGATTTGCACTCCTTCAGTGCTTTCTCCACGCGTTTCACTATGTTCTGTAAGGGGTCTACTCGAAGCTGTCTATACGGTCCGTTGTTAATCTTCGTTGTCATTTGATTATCGTAATCGTCCTTGTCCATGATAACGACCGCGTTTCCCTTGTCTGCCTTTACGTAGTATACTGCTTTACTTTTTAGCTCCTTTACAATCCGAATTTCTTTTTCGTTGGCGCGTCCGTCCTGTCCGTCCTTGATTATGTTCGATGTGATAGTCCTAACCGTATTCTGTGATGTTGTTGGAAGCGTCTTGGTAATCGCTGTTTCTACGTCAATGATGATCTGCTCCACGTCTGGCTTAATTACTATTGCAGTACGTCTGGTTAAATGCTATTGCAGTACATTTTTTTACGTTCAGTTGAAGTAGACTTTTACTACACCAGGTGTGGAATATATTGATTTCATTCTAGAAATCTTCTGCATCGCTAGAATTACTTATTTCCATAAAGAGCTTCATGGCGTCTGCATATACAAGCAATTTTATTTTTTTAAGTATGTAGGAAATGTCGTTTATGTACAAAATAAAAAGAAGTGGGCCTAAATGAGAATCCTGGGGTACCCCAGAGGTGACTGAAATTGATTCTGAAAGTTTATTTTGAAAGTGGACTATTTGTTTACGATGTGTTAGGTATGATTGAAGCCAATTCAAAAGTCCAGGTTCCATTCCTATTTTCTGCAATTAGAGGATTAATAATGGTATGTCGATGCGGTCAAATGCTTTACTGAAGTCGGTGTATAGCGCTTCAACGTGCTTGCCACTATCCAACGCTTTAATAATGAAAGATACATATTCTAGAAGATTAGAGGTAGTTGAGCGACCTTTAAAAAAGCCGTGCTGTTTACTTGTAATTAGATTTTTCACCTGCTGAAAAATATTGCCGTTTACGATTGATTCAAAAAGTTTTGGAATGCAAGAAATAATAGCAATTCCACGATAATTTCGAATGTCTGATTTTGCACCTGATTTGAAAATAGGTACCAAATAAGATGATTTCCAAATTTCAGGGAATTTTCCATTTTTCAGAGACATGTTGAAAAGACGCTCTAGAGGAAATGCGAGGTTTTTCAAAAATATGGGTGCGATGCCGTCAGGTCCAGACCCTTTCGACGCGTTTAAGTTTTTTAGTACATTGAGGACTTCATGTTGAGAAAGTTGGTTGACAGAGATGTTTTTTAGAAATTTCAGGAATGAATGCAAAGAAATCGCGGTCACGATCTTCTTTGGAAAATGTGGTGTATACTTCTTGGAAGAAATTTACAAATAGATTGCAAATTTCAGAAGAATTCTCACCTACATTTGCATCCAAATTCATTCGCGAAGGAAAATTGCTGCTTTTTAATTTCGTGTTTACATAATTAAAAAAGTTCTTAGGACATGATTTGACTTCATTTTCGACTTTGCAGTTATAGTCCTCATATGCAGAGTTGATGGCTGTATTTAATTGGTTACATAAGTTGTGATAGTTTCGCAAATTGGTTTCAGTTTTTTTGTTTATGAGCTTTCTGTTTTTTATTCTTCAAATTTTTCAGTTGTGTATTGAACCATGCGGGTAGTTTATTGTTTTGTGTTCGTCTTCTTTTTTTTGATGGTACAGTTTCTAAAATTAGGCTTTGAAGAATTGAGTGAAATTTTTCTACTTCAGTATCGACATTTCCTTCAATGCTTATTAAATTTTGCCAATTTATTGTACATAGTCTACGTTTGGCTTCTTCGTAATTTGCTTTATGGTATTCCGGCACTTCCTCGTATTCCCAGTCGCTGGAGGAAGAAGAATTTTGTACGAAGATTGAGTATTCAATTGCTGTGTGAAACACTTCATTTTTCCATAAAGGTGCTAATGATGTATCCACACAGAAGTCTTCAGTACAATTTGTAAATAAAAGGTCTAAATATGAGTTTTGTTGATTTTTTACATGGTTTATTTGATTAAGACCAAAATAAGATATTTTGTCGAATAATAATTGTAATGTTTCGTCTTCACCTACGACCGGGAGTAAAAATGATTCATTTTCAATGTCTGTAATAAAGTCTGCGTTTCGTTGATTGAAGTCGCCATAAATATGCAGTTTTACTTCTGGTTCCATATTTGACATTATAGTTTCAACAATTTGAAAAAATAGTTCAAAAGACTGCTTGTGGGCACGTTTAGGTGGAAAATACACAGAAGAAAAAATGTGTATTTCACCGGCAATAAGTGCTTTGACCCAGACATTTTCGAATTCCTTGTGCTTATTTGTTATGATTTCTTCAGAAGTAAAGTCAGCATTGATGGCAATGAGCACTCCACCACCAGAATTTTTTATT
Source organism: Ochlerotatus camptorhynchus (assembly GCF_037179485.1). Taxonomy (NCBI): domain Eukaryota; kingdom Metazoa; phylum Arthropoda; class Insecta; order Diptera; family Culicidae; genus Ochlerotatus; species Ochlerotatus camptorhynchus. The sequence continues at coordinate 291,744 of NW_027040810.1, forward strand.
ACAGAGTTGAAAATTCCTGTCGTGCCGGAATACATTAAAATTGTTTCCAAAAATTTCTTCGCTTCTGACGCTTTCGTCCCAGCTTGTTTCAGTTCCAAGAATTATTTGAAAAGAAGAAGATAGAATGTTATGGTGGATTTCTTTCATTTTAGCTGGGCTTTTCATGCGATTGAAATTTTGGCAAATTTACATGAATTGTTTCACTTCTAAAGATGCCGTTTTCATGGTAGTAATATTTATTTTTTTATCGCAAATGAAATAAATTTCAAATTAAGAGTTCTTAAGCTTAAAAAGAAAGTATTCAAATACATCTTCTTCTTCTTCTTCTTCTTCTTCTTCTTCTTCTTCGCATTTCAAGCTTATTGCCTATCGCATATTAGCTTATTGCGTGCTCTCAACTTAGTGTTCTAGATGCACTTCCACAGTTATTAATTGAGAGCTTTCGATGCCTGTACCATTTTTGCATTGGTATAATTGTGTGGCAATCCAATCATACTTCTATATGCCCAGGGAAGTCGAGAAATTTTCCAACCCGAAAAATTCCTAGACCGGACCGGGAATTGAACCCAGCCACCTCCAGCATGGTCTTGCTTTGTAGCTACGCCTTTACCGACTGAGCTAAGGGAGGTATTCAAATACATATTCTTATCATTTCTAATTATTATGTATAATATATTGTATTACAATAAAAAACAATCACTTTTTCATTCGTATGCCATCCATCGCATCGTCAAATGTCATTTCTAGAGCCACATGTGAAAAGGGCATACAAGCTTTTTGTAAACAAACCTTTTCTCGCCAACCGAGGGGCGCCCACGTAAACCGACAATTTTCATCAGGAAGGGGAATGCTTCCCCTACCTGCTAATGGTTTGCTTTGATGTCATATAGGTGGCGAGAGAAGGACATAAGAAGGTTTGTTTACAAAAAGCTTGTATGCCCTTTTCACATGTTGTTCTTGATTTATGATATTAAGGAAGTGACACTTTGGCGAACGGAGCCTTTTCGATAAATTCCCAACACCACTCCAGGGTAGAGTAGTATATGTGCCCTACTAGGGAAATTCAATTTTGAATCGATGATCTATCGAAACGGCATTCTTGGCCGTTTGAAGTTCAAATTAGGCTTTTCCGGCGGAACAACCACAGCTGATGCATTGAGCCTACTCCATCAGTTCCACCGGTTGTGGACGATGGTTTCCAATGCAGATGTCCTGCTTTATGGAGGAAACTGTTTCGGGAAAACAGTTATGACCTTCAGTGGGAGCCTATATGATTGTCGAAAAACAATATAAATCCAGAACAACATGTGAAAAGGGCATACAAGCTTTTTGTAAACAAACCTTCTTATGCCCTTTTCTCGCCACCCATACGACACCAACGCAAACCTTTAACATCACCGGGTAGGGGACACTTTCCCCTTCCCGATGATATTGCTGGTTTGCGTGGGCGACCTTCGGTTGGTGAGAAAAGGGCCTACAAAGGTTTGTTTACAAAAAGCTTGTATGCCCTTTTCACATGTTGTTCTGGAAATGTGAGTTAAATTATTTTCCCAATAAATAGATCCATTAAACCAACAATAACTTCAACGATTCACAGATTCTAACTTACTTTCATACTTTGATGTCTCAATTTTCTGTAGCAGACGGCTGACCAAATTTCCACTATCGGAAAAGGCGGCAAATGATAGTTATGTGCTGCCAGTAAAAACGACCTCTAAAGATGTATTTTTGACAGTTTGACTTTACTTTCAAAAAATGCACTTTTAAATTTACAAGTCGGAAGTGAAATAAAAACTTTCAAGGCGAAAAGAAAAATCTTATGTTAAATATTTTCGTAGTTGAAACTACGGATTTTGTGAAACTTTTAGTTTGAAAATGCTTTATATTTATTGATACAATTTTAGTTGTTTTGTGTGAAGCTGGTGATTCCACCTCCACACTAACGGCCTCGATGATAGAAGTGCGGATGTGGGCAGAATGCAGAACTTGATTCCCTTTCTGACGATGACCGCTACACCCCCCCCCCCCTGGAACTGGTGCGGTCAAGCCGGATAATGCAGTGGTCAGGCAACCAGAAGCTGTCACCGGACTTTAGGTGGGTCTCGGTTAAAAGACCCACGTCGATGCTATGCTTGCGGAGCTCATTCTGTTTAGCTCTTACAGAGCAAGCGTTCCAGGTAGCGATGATTTTCAAGTGACCACACATAAACAGAATCCACCCAGAAGCACACATGAAATTTATGAGTCAAATGATGAAATTATGTGTACACATATTAAGTATGTGTCAGACACATAGATATCATTTGTTGATCACATTGTTAAAATCATGTGTGGGACACATAAATACAATCTTTGAAATTTTATTAGTGCATTAAAAAAGTTTAATTGAAAATTCGGAATTTGAAAGTTTTACTGTAAACACTGTATTTCAATATAGCGAGACTCTTCTGTTGTTGGATTTGGACATTTATGACCTATTAAGCCTAGTATACAGATCGAGGCGAAACGAAATTTGAAGCACGCGAAAAATCATGAAATTTCGCTAGTTTGTGAAAAAAAATTAAAGGGTTGTGTCCTAGACACGACCGCAGTATGACGTAGAACCACGCAAAATTGATGTTTGTCATGCATTTTTGACTATTATACTTATTAAAGGGTGATACGGTCAAAATTTGGTCAAGGGAAAACGCGTGTAAATCGGTGAAATCGTTTATTTAAAAAATCAAATTAAATTTCTTTTTCAAGTTCAATTAGTATAAAATTCAGGAAAAATATTCAGTTAGGCTTCCGCTTTTCCAAATCCGAATTGCCGGGCCTTACGCTTGACCCCTGCCATCAGATTTTGTACAGCCACCTTCTTCGCCGCAGAAAGCCAGTTTGCCTTGAACTGCTGCTCGCCCTTAGCAGTTTTTTTTGGTCTTCTTTAGGTTCCGCTTGACAATAGCCCAGTATTTCTCAATTGGGCGGAGCTCTGGCGTGTTGGGAGGGTTCTTGTCCTTGGGAACCACCTGCACGTTGTTGGCGGCGTACCACTCCATGGCCTTTTTACCGTAATGGCAAGATGCCAAATCCGGCCAAAACAGTACGGAACAACCGTGTTTCTTCAGGAAAGGCAGCAGACGTTTATTCAAACACTCTTTCACGTAAATTTCTTGGTTGACAGTCCCGGAAGCTATGAAAATGCTGCTTTTCAAGCCACAGGTACAGATGGCTTGCCAAACCAGATATTTCTTTGCGAACTTTGACAGTTTCATGTGCTTGAAAACATCTGCTACCTTTCCCCTTCCTTTTGCCGTATAAAACTCCTGTCCCGGAAGCTGCTTGTAGTCGGCTTTGACGTAGGTTTCGTCGTCCATTACCACACAGTCAAACTTCGTCAGCATCGTCGTGTACAGCCTCCGGGATCGCGCTTTGGCCGTCGTATTTTGTTTATCATCGCGATTTGGAGTCACTACCTTTTTGTAAGTCGATAGTCCGGCTCGTTTTTTGACTCGATGCACGGTTGTAGACGATACACCCAGCTTATTTGCGGCATCTCGGAGAGAGAGGTTAGGGTTTCGCTTGAAACTACCGGCAACTCTCTTTGTCGTCTCAGCGGCTTCCGGTTTTTTATTTCCCCCCGATCCAGACTTCCTGGCTGTCGACAAACGTTCCCCAAACACTTTAATTACATTTGTAACGGTTGATTTGGCAACTTTTAGCGATTTTGCCAACTTTGCGTGCGAGTAGCTCGGATTTTCGCGATGCGCGAGCAAAATTTTGATACGCTGCTCTTCTTGCTTGGACGGCATTTTGACAACTGAAGAGTGAATTCCAAAATCAAAATAGAAGCAACATTCTACACACACACACCTTCAAAATGAGGGGTGTTCAGGTTTTTTAAATGCAAAATTGAAAGAAATACGTCAAGTTGATATTGACCAAATTTTGACCGTATAACCCTTTATTATGAATGGGGCGGGGCAGAACGTATCTTTTGTGCAGAATATATAAAAAAGGATGGACTTTGGATGTTAATCTATATGCATATATAGAGGTACTAGATGTTTTACAGTCAGTTGTTGGTAATTCATCGAATGTATGTCTCCTCTTAAGCATTTTTTTTTAATTTTGGCTCTGCATGTATAAATTGTTTTTACTTATAAGGGGCTGTTCATAAACTACATAGACAGAGTTTAAGGGGCCCCCAATTTGGCAATTATCCACAGCCCATACACATTAAAAAAAATTGTATGGACAATTGTCTACGCAGGGGGAGGGGGGGTCAAGAATCCCAAAAAACTGTCTACTTACGTTTGCTTAAAATTTATTTCCCGGAAAAAAGTGATCGTCAAAGTCCATATCTTTTTCGGGTTGTGAGCTTGCTACAGGACCTAGTGCCACGTCGTCCGAAGTGGTAATGAGCTGAGGCAGGAAAGCAGCGCTGTTTTATATCTTTTCAGGTTCAAGCAGAATGATGTGCAACCACACGGACAGAAAATTGTTTGCATTTAACCAAACAAAACTTTAGTTGTATTTAAACAAACAATTCCGGTTGAAATTATATTGCATTTTATTGTTTCGATAAAGCTTATTCAAATAAATTCAAAATAAGATTCGGTTTGTTTTAATAAGCCACTTTTCAATTGCAACTATTGTAAAAATAACAATATTCTATTATTAAGCCAACAATAGTTAATTTTAATTTAGCATTTATTTTCTGTGTCCATTCCCCGGGCCATGAGTACAAAAATAACTACCAACCAATCCCTCGTTTTCACCCGGACAAAAATGTAAACAAGAACAAAAATTTTCTCATTTGATTAAGAATTCAGTGCCAACATTTCAAAGGGGCGTAATTGCATTTGTAAACAATGGCTTTAGCCATCGATTTCTCGCGAATAAAAGCTCACTAATGAAAAATAATGACACCATTAGGTAGAGGAATGTTTCCTCTACCAGCTAGCATTGTTATTTTGAAGAGGTAAGATTTCATTCGCGAGAAATTGATGGCTAAAGTCATTGTTTACAAAAGCAATTACGCCCCTTTGAAATGTTGGCACTGAATTGTTTTTAATTGTGAATTTTTGGAAATAAGTACATGATTTCCGAAAATCTTGAGACTTGAGGTAAGTAAAGTAAGCTGCAGTTCGAGCTGCAGTTGCTAAATATAATCAATTTTTATGTTTTTTTTCCTTGATTTTTTTTTCCGTCGATCTTGTTTTCCGTACTGAGTACCAATGCTCCCGACGCCAGGAAGGCAGCTCCCACACCTGGGCCTACATATCGACCCATCAACTCATGAACCGGTGACCAACGGCAGTGATTTTATGCCTCAGAAATTCAATTGCAATTCTGTTTATTGCAAAAGAAAACAAAACACAAAAAAAAATCGACGTTATTTTTGAATCAATAAACATATTGTTATTTCTACTGCGTGAATTGTCAGACTTCATAAAATAAATTTGATTGAATCAACAAGAAATCTCTTTTAAAAACAAACATATTTTTCTTGTTGACCCAGCTGCCAAATTTGTCAGCTTACGTCAAAACCATTAAAGCTCTTGTAAATTCGAAAAGATTTTCTTTTTGATTTAACAATCCATGGGTTTTAAGGAATAACAATACTGGATTGTTGAAACAATAATGATTTCTTTCTGTAGCCAAAACAAAATTAAATTCTTATTGATTTTATTTTTTTCTGCGTGCAAGTGTTATTCGTTTATGATGACTGGGTTCGGGGAAAACGTTTAGTTCATGAAAACAGTGATAAAATTATCATTTGCGCATTTTTCAAAAGTTTTTTGAAAAAAAAACCTAATACTATTTTACCACACAAATTTTTTGATTTTTCCCCAGTATAGTCGACAAAGACGTAGTTCTCGTCAAAATGTTTGTGGAACATTTTCCAGTTTTCTTTTTTCGTGTGAAACGAAATCGATCAGTTTACATCTCCTGTGAAGTGAAAATCTGACAGATACGCTCTTTCTCGAAACGTCAACTTTTCGCTTAGCTGCTGCTCTTTTCGCGAGCACGGCATGCGTGAAAAAGTTTTTTTTTTTTTCCTTTAGTTTGTTTTTTCCGTCGATCTTGTTTTCCGTGCTGAGCACCAATGCTACCGACGTGCCAGGAAGGTAGCTTCCACACCTGGACCCTACCTATCGACCCATCAACTCATGAACCGGGGACCAACGGCTTTACTTCCCATCCGAAGGAAGGCGTGATCAGAGATGTTATGCCTCACAACATCCCGGCGGCGCCGACTGGGATTGAACCCAGGCCTGCTGGGGTGAGAGGTAATCGCGCTTACCACTACACCACCGGCGCCGTTCGTGCGTGAAAAAGTTAACGTAAGCGAAAAAGATGCGATCCACAAAATTCGATTTCGCTGGATCGTATTTGTTTTCGCTTCGCTTCGATCTCTATACAGGCCTTTACAATCAAAGGACCCGAAGGACCCTCTTGAATTATAAGCCAACCAGCTTTTCTTTTAAGACCTTGTCTAGTTGGTGGATGTAGAAAAGTGGGTTTCATTTATAAGACCCAAGGTCTTATTTGCATTGGAAGACTGTAGCTCAAGATCTATCTGATGGTCGATTTTTGTGGTTTTTCTGTCCAAATTTGTGTCATGATGTCAGATAAAATATTGTATGCGTATATTTCCTTCATAAAGAACTGAAGCCTCATTGCAGAAATCGAAATGCAGCATTTTTCGTAAGAGCACTAATATGAAAAAGTCGATTTGATTTGGTTGCATCGCCTAATTTTTTTTCCAGATTTTCATTTTTTTAATATCTAAATTGAATTTCCACTAATTCAATAATAAAGTATACCTGAAACAACTAAAATATATATAACATAACGAAGAATATGATAATTCCAGAGTACAAATATTTATGAAATTACTCGAATTACTGTTTAATTATCTTTAAAATTACCATTTTTTCCAAGCAGGAGAAATTACTGAAATTACCCATCAATTACCCAAAATTATTTTTTTACATTGAAATTAGTGAGTAATTACTACTAATTCACTAATTATTTTAATAATTTGTGGTAATTACCGATCACCTTACAAGCTTGGTAGAAACCTCTCGGGTAGTCTGTTGTACAAATCCAGGATCCATTGTTGTTTCATCTCATCAAACTTAGGGTACACTGCTGTCCTCTTTAATCTGGATAGTGATCCATCTCGTTCGTAGGTAGTAGTCCACGAGGAAATAGTAGTTTTAGATTTTTGATAAAGTGTGGAAAAATGAGAGCGAGATAAGCCTAAAAAGTAATAGTCTTACTAGCTATTGAGCTAAGTTAGCAGGTTAAATAATAACACCAGAATGAATTGGTTTGATAATAAAAGAACTGATTTTATTAACCACATGCGTACAGTTCGAGAGAAGAAACGATATTATGCAAAATAGGCGATCGCAACATTCAACAACTCTAATTTTTAGTTGTGCTTTCGCTATGACAGCACGCAAAAAAGCTTTGCGCTGCTGGGTTCGGCCCATTGGGGGTTTGGAAATTGTTGCCTCCCATCCCAATACTCCTCCTCAAGCATTGAAGAAAATTTCAACAACTTGATCCTGCCCAACAGTTTGATGAGTACGTCAGCAATCATCTCTTCGGTCTGACAGTAGACCAACTCGAGAATCTTTTCATCACAAAGTTCTTTGACGTAGCATTCCCTAGTCTCAATGTGCTTCGATCGACGACTGCTTCTTTCCGATCCGACAAACTTAATGGTTGTCGGTTGTCTTGCATTATTTTCACAGGTTCGCCGAATTCCTCCATCAGTTTTCGAAGCCATACTGCCTCCTGACTTCCTTCACTTAGAGCAACGTACTCGGACTCCCAGCCCTGCAAATGACTTGCCCAAGACACAGAAAAACGATGCCTGTCGTTGACTTCCGAGTCTTGAAATCACCGACCCAGTCAGAATACCCCATCAATTTTCCTTCTGGATCTCCATACTGCAGACGCCAATGTTTCGTCGCCTTCAAGTATCGGACCATATGCTTAGCTGCTACCCTATCCTCTTCCCGCGGTGCACTAACACCAACAATCAATACGAAACTAACGATTTTAAATTGGCTCACTACTTGACTAGCCTATTGGTCCCAAGTAAACGAATAACGTATCCCATTCTAGTCGAAATTCTAGTACTACGCAATGTTTGTTTTGATTTGCTATGAAAGTTTGACAGATAAAATGAGGGGTTATTGGTTTTTCCTATGTTTCGAGGGATGAATCGATTAGCTTGGGACCGAAGAGAGTACCAGAGCTGAGCCAAAAAGTTGAGCACGTTATTTCTGGAGCTTCTAGTCTTAGATTTACCTCTATGCTAACACTTCTTCCCAATACTGAAGCACTTACTGCTATGTCCGGCCAGTAGAGCTCCAACTAGGCTTCTGCATTTCGTCACATCCTTAAGAAGCGGACTCTTGTTGTCAGCCTTCGTGAATCCTTTTTCCATTGGAGTCTTCGCAACCTTGGCGTCACTAAGTCCAAATCGCTCAGCCACACGGTCGATGTAGCCTTCAGGAGAGATGATGTACTTCTCTTCCGATCTGGTAACCTCCAGACCCATAAAGTAGTTCAAATCACCGAGATCAGTCATCTCAAATTCCTGTCTCAGTGCATTATAGATTTTCTCTATTTCAGCATCGCTTTCACTACCAACCAGAATATCGTCCACATAAACCAGTAAGTAGACGAGCTTTCCGTTGTCGATCTTCGTGTAGAAGCATGGATCAGCCGTACCTTGCTCGAAAACTAGCCCTAGGAGAACGGAATGTAGCCGGTGGTTCCAACAGCGGGCCGACTGCTTCAACACGTAGATGCTCCTCCTCAAGCGACAGACCAACGTCTTCTTGCCTTCGACTTAGCACCCAGTTGGCTGCTTCATATACAGCTCCTCTTCAAGTTCTCCATACAGATAGGCCGTCTTGACGTCGAAATGCTTCAGGGTCAGGTTTCGCTTACTTGCAACGGCCAGTAGAGTCCTCAGCGTAGTTTGCTTTGTCACAGAGGCAAACACCTCATCGTAGTCCTGTCTGAACTTTTGACTGACCCCCTGAGCAACCAACTGCGCCTTGTACTTCACCACCTCGCCAGTTGCGTTCCACTTTAGTTTAAACACCCATCGGCATCCGACAGGCTTACGACCTTCAGGTAACCACAAGATCCCACGTTCTATTAACAGTATGTGATTCGATTTCAGCTTCCATAGCACTTTTCCACTCGGTCCGTTGCTTGCAGCTGGCCGCTTCCTTAAAACTGCTTGGTTCCTTCAGCTCTTTGGATGTAAATTCACCGACAGCAAAGATCTCTTCGATCAGTCTTTTCGGTGCAACTCCTTTACTAGTCCTTGTTGAACGCCTTGCAATATCGTCCAGGGGAAAACCTCAAATGACGATTCCCCTTCAGATGCATTGTCGTACAACGTGGTATCCATGCTCGTATCCAAGTTTGAATCCGTTTCTTCTTCATCATCGTCAGGATCTGATTCTATATCCGTTTCGGTTTCAGATTGCCACTCGATCCCAGTGATACTAACACCATTCGATGCCCCGTAACGTGGGTAGATCACCTTTTCGTGGTACGTTATGGGATGTAAGATCTACCACCGATTCCTAGTCCTGACTTCTTCAAACTAGGGGAACAGGATTTTTCAGTAATCAAAGGAACACATCTTAGTCCTTGTTACTTTTTATGCCTTGTTGATAGTGATAAGTCCTCGGGTTGCCTGGACCGAGGATGATCTTGAAACAAGGAAAAAATGAGTTAGTTAGTCTTCACCTATGTGATTCCTAATCTTCTAATCGTTGTTCCCTAGTTTGAAGTGGTTAAGACTAGGGTTCTGATGCATGGTCATTATCGGTGTCATAGCTTGTTTTTGTTGTTAAGGAATCCAATTTTGACTGCCAAAGGGGCGCGCCTTTGGAGGGTGTTCCAACTCCGAAGGGTATAAATAGCGGAACCTTTCAGTTAGAATCGATTCCTTGCGATGAAGGCAAGAATGACAACTGTATCAAAACCGAATACTTCATCATTTCTCAATAGTGATGGAGTAATACGACATGCACTAAACTAAGGACACGGGATATACTACAATAGATCAAATTACTGGTCGCAGTGGTGTTATGTCCCGAACAGAGGAAAAAGAAAAAAAACACCATTCGATCGTCCGTACCTTCTGCAGACGATTTATTCTTGAGTAACTCCGATTTCTTTCCTCACGCCTCCAGGATCACTGGTTGTTCACCTGTACATTCTTCGACCCGCGTTGAATCGCTCAAGCTACTAAACTCCAAAAATTTGGCATCCCTGCTGATAGCGATCCAGTCATTTTCCGTATCCAGGAAACAGTATGCTTTTCGCCCTTCCGTGTATCCAACGAAAACCATCTTCGTTGTCTTCTTGTCCAGCTTCCGCCGCTTCTCCTTGGGAACATGAACGTAGGCTTCCGATCAGAATGTTCTCAAATGTGCGTAAGATGGCTTCTTTCCATGTCACAGTTCGTACGGCGTCTTCTCAACAGCTGACGTTGACAAACGAGTCTGCAGAAAGTTTGCAGTACAAATCGCTTCGCCCCAGTATTTCTTGTCGAGACCCGACTCCGCCAACAAACACCTCACCATTTCTACTTCATACCGGTTCTTACATTCCGCTTTCCCATTCTGCTGCGGTGAATAGGGTGCCATTTTCTGCAGAATAATACCGTTATCAGCCTTTCAGCCTTATCAGCCTTTCCTGAAAGATGCACTAGAATACTCCCCGCCCAACAAACAATTCAGAGTCAGAAATAAGCAGATATATTGAATAAATGCTGTATAACTGTGTATAATTTAATTTACTTATTAAAAGCTGTAAAAGCGTTAAATGTCTTCCCAATTCAACGCCAAAAGTTTGATCTAATAACAAACTGAATAAGTGTAATTTGTACATACATTGACACTTTTAATTCGACTGTTTTCAATTGATTTAATAACATGCTTTATTAGACGTCTAATAAATGTTTTCTACCTCCATTATTAGATTTCATTACATTGCTTTACAATATTGCTGAATAAAGGTGAATACAGTCCGCATAATAGCTCTTATACCACTTCCGCTTTCCATATAGAAGGTCGTGAGTTCAATCTCAAGCTCAACCCTTTTTTTTTTATTTGTGTTCTACGTCAAATTAATTTAAATAGTAATCATCGATCACTTGACTCAGGACAATGAATGCATTGATCTAGTTTAAAATATAACCGAGCATACTTTCTTTCGACTTGGAGAGGTGAAGAGGTAACATTGGTCTCATGTAAAACAACGATGAATGTACTAATCATTCCCACAGGGCCTCGAAGGAGCTAGAGTTGCGATCGGGAGTGCTGATAGGTATTTACTGCTTTACTGCAAGCTTTTATTGAGTATTGAGTTGCCCATATGAATTCTAAATAGGATAACTCAGATGACAAGGCGGTTGGTGATCGGAAGGAACATGGTTCGAATCCCATTCAACGACATGTATAAATAACAATTTAATAAATTTTCTAAAATCTGTGTGGTGCGAGCCACGTCAGAAATAATGAAAACAATCACTTAAGAAACACACCCTTCCCTGCCCCCTTCCTTCTTATTTTTGGTTAATTTTCCCACAGTTGAATAATCATTTAATAAATGTATAAAAATGTCTAATAAAACGTTACTTCACATGAGAATCAAGCGTATACAGAGCATCACTGTTTTAAGAAAGCAGTGATGTTTTTTTTTTTTTTTCATTTCGTTTATTTGGCAGGCTCAAATGTTATAAATATAACTTAGCGGAGCCGAGTAACATAGAATACCAATTATGGTACTCAAAATACAAAAAAAAAATACATACAAATATATTTTATCATATGATTTTTCTGGGTGGCGATCGAAGCGGCGACAAAGCGATCTTCTCCCGTGCACGCAACTTCTTTCTTTCCCGAATTTGTTCCTCATTTTCATTGAACCCGAATCGTGATCGCTGCTGCTGTTTCTGAACATCGTTTCCCGTTGCATGCTCTCCGCTACTCTCGTCGGTCGTCGGGGTAGTCACGTCCATTTCGTTATCTTCATTCAACATCTCCAACCCCGTGTCCGTTTCCTGATCGCTAATGACAAACGACGCACCTTCCACCACTACACCAGCATACGTACTGCTGCTGTTTTGTTTTCTTTCACTTTGCTTTCCTTTTTCCTTCAGTTGCTTCTCCGGTTCCTTCCGAGCCTTCCGCTTGGGACAGGAAAGCTTCCGGTGTCCGTTCGCCTTGCACAGAAAACATTTATCTTTGTTGCCATCATAAAAAATATTTCCTTTGCGATTGAAGAAATGTAATGACGTGGGGGTTTCCTTCTTCACATCCATATATACACCACGTATCCCTGTATATACCTCAAAACACAGATCAGTTGGAAATTTCTCCCGGATGATGCGTTTAATTTTCCCATATTTCCCCAGCACTTTATCCAGCTCGTTGTCGGGTACCTCTGGTGGCAAGTCATACACACGCACATATTGAATGAATTCACCAGCATGCGACATGCGTACCTTTGCCGTCGTTCCATTCGCATAATGGAAGATTAAATCCTCCGAATTGAATGTCAGAGCATGGAGCATCGCTTCCTCTGATTTGAACTTCATGAAGACTCCCCTTTCCTCACCAATGCGATAAACAGCTTCCATTTCAGCCGGATCCGCGTCGAGTGCTTTGGCGAAATTTACTATCTCTCCGATGTTTGGTTTGGCATCACAATGGCTGAAGCTAAACTTGATGGTGTTTTTTACTTCACACATCTTGCACCGTAGTAACAAAAGGCACCGAACTGCTAGCAACGAACAAAGAGCAACTATATAATAGCGAGTCTCGAAAACAGGCTATCGTGTGGTTCACAACGAAATAAAAAATCGACTGCTGCTGTAGACAGCTGTGGGACAACTGGAAGCAGTGATGTCTAATAAACGCTGATTAATCAAAAATGTTGTCGTAAACTCTGTTACAACTCATATAAGTCGAATAAAAGCTTCTCGACATACCTTATACAGCACCAAGTAGTTCAATGTTGTGGTTGAATAAATTCTTCTGTTCAGTGTCCGACTTTGCTTCCAACAAATAAACTACCGTGTAGCAACTATAGTCGTCCACCATCGTCATGTAGTACCTATACCCACTGGACCCCCAAGATCTGAATGCACTAAATCGTCCACAGATTCAGACTTGCTGCTGGATTCTTTTGGAAATGGTATACGGCTCATCTTGCCTTCACAGCACACTCCATAAACGGACTAAATCTCACATTTCTGCAATTTCAGCCCAAAGCCCAATCCTTCACGCACTATCTTCGATACCGCCTCATCACAGCCTCCATCATCAATATGTCAAGTTAGCCACTGAGCAACGTTCATTGTCTTTGAATGTCAGATTGCTTTGTTACGAAACGACTAGCCATCGTATCAGTGTTTATATATATCAACACTTCCCCTCAATCTGAACATTCAGGGATTTGAACAATTTTAAAAGCTGTGATTTCGGAAGACCCTTGGTGAGCACATTGGTTGGCTGATCTCCAGAAGGGATGAATTTTAACTGCAACTTCTTGTCTTTAATGAGATCCCGAATGAACACATATTTAATGTCCAGATGTTTCATTCGTTTGATGCATGGTATTTGATGCATGGTATATTATTCTTCATCATTATGAATGGAGCGTTTTCGATTCCTAGTTCATTCAAAAGTTTTGTTAACCACAAACCTTATCTGACGGCTAGCATAATAAGACAAGCTCTGCCTCTGATGTTGAAAGACTAACCGTATGTTGTCGTTTCGTAGACCACGAAACTAAATTCCCAAAAACTAGGAATGCATATCCAGATAATGATTTTCTATCATCTTCATCGTTAGCATAATCCGCGTCAGCAAATCCCGCTAAAGGTTGTTCATTTGATTGCTGACTTAATTCCCCATAAGGGAAAGCCATTTGATGTACCAACAGTTTATACTGATTTTCCAAGGATAAAATTGTACGCACACTTTCCATTTTTGCAACTGGCGCAAAAGTCTCTTGGTAGTCAAAACCTGGTCTCTGAGAGTACCCTTTAGCCACCAACCGAGCTTTATATTGACCATCTTCCTTAATCGAAAAAAAAACATTTCGATTATATTGACCTTTTTCCTTGTAGATCGTTAACCACTTTCCATGTATTGTTGGTTTGGAGTGATTTGATTTAACTGTCAATGGCATCTTGCCATTGTTGCCAGTGATCTCTCAGTTTTAACTGGTCTATTGTCTGTGGTACATCCTCTGTGTTTAAAGATGCCATTTTGAAATCACTGTACCATGCTGGTTTTTTCGTTTGCCTCTCACTTCGTCGTGGAGCTGGTTGATCTTGACTATTTTCTTCATCGTCCGCATCTTGCTCTTCAAATGTTGACTCATAGTCACTTTCCCATGGTGACTCGCACAGCGTATCATCCTCTTCCATATTTTCCTTCTTTTCCTACTCTTGGTTGTTCACATCTTTGTTCTCAGACTGCTTACTTGAATTATAATTTCGAATTTCCCTCAAAATAATATTTTCCAAGTTATCTGACGCAGATAGTTCCTCAGGATCATCAGGCTAATTTATTTGGGCATTTTTCCTCGTCAAAAACCACATTCCTGGATACCTTAATCATTTTGTGGCCTTATCCCAAAGCCTGTATCCATTATTCACGTATCCCACGAATTGAGGTTTAATTGTTTTTGCATCTAATTGTTGACGCTTTTCCTTTGGTATTTGTGCATATGCACAACATCCAAATACCCTCAGGTTACCTAGATTAAGATGTCTTTTAAACAACATCTCGAACGGAGTCTTGTTTTCCATAAAAGCATTCGATGGTGACCGATTTGTGAGGTATGTTGCACAATGTAAGGCTTCTCCACACATTTCCTTGGAGCTTCCACTATCATGCAGCATTGCTCGAACCTTCTCTATTAGCGTTCTGTTTAAACGCTCGCTGACTTCATTTTGTTGCGGCGTATATGGTATTGTGTAAATCAATCATACTTCATTTTTCTTGCAATATTCTTGGAAATCCTTGCTGACATATTCTCCTCCATTATAACATCTTACAGATGATAATTTTTGGCAAAAAGATGCTTCAACCATCGCTTTATAATCTTTGAAACGATCAAATGCCTCACCTTTTCTGTGAAGTAAATACACAACAGCAAAGCGTGTCAAATCATCGGTAAATGTTACAAAATACCGATTTCCGTCATAGGTTGGTTCTTCCATTGCACCACATAGATCTAAATGAACAACTTCAAGCGGTCTGCTCGATCTAGGCAGGCAACTTTCACACACAGAGGTACGTTCGTCGTCCTTGATGTATTTGTGATCGATTCCCTGGACCATGTTATATCAGATCAACTTATTGATTCCAGAAACATCCAAATGTCCAAGCCTCTTGTGCAATCTCTCGATACCCATTTGATTTTTGCCAAACAACGCTGAAGAGTCGACTTTTCTATTAAGACGGAAATGTAGGCAAAACAAACCATCTTCGACCTCATCATTGCTTTCAAATAAGACGCTCTCATTCTGAAAAGTGACCCTTGTCCCCATTTGGGTTGATTTGAGATGTGTTTCCAAACCAGGAATACCCTTACTTTTCTTCGTGGCCCGAAGAATTCCACCCGTTTAATCGTAATTGGTTCATCAAGCGTTTGGATATCCTTAAACATCTTTTCGGCGTTTACCATGTGATCCGAAGCACCTGAATCGACGATAAACCGCACGTTTTGACGTAGAACTACTTCTTTGTCGACTATACTGGGGTGCAAATCAAAAAATATGTGTGGTGAAGGAGTGTTAGGTTTTGAACGCTTGTAACTTTGTCATTTATAGTTGAAATTAAAATCCAAATACGCCAATCGATAGGATATTACATTACAAACCTGCTGAAATAAATATTTTTCCAATTTTTCTGTAATTAAACTTTTGAAAATGTACAAATGATAATTTTATCACTGATTTCATGAAATAAGCCTTTTTCCCAAACCCAGTCATCATAAACGAATACCACTTGGATGCACATCATTCTGCTTGAACCTGAAAAGATATAAATCAGCGCTGCTCTCATGCCTCTGCTCATTACCGCTTCGGACGGCGTGGCACTAGGTCATGCATCAAGCAGGACTAGGTCAGCGGCTAAAGGTGGATCACGGCGTGTCCACAATGAGGAAAAGTAATGATGTAAACCCCCTCCCCCCTTCACAACAATCTCTCCCCCCCCCTCAAAAACCTCTCTCAACCCCACCCCCACTCATCAACAACCTTTCCTACCCCCCCCCTCAAATACCTCTCCTACCCCCCCCCCCGCAACAATAACTCGAAAAAGACATGGACCTTGACGATCACTTTTTTTCCGGGAAATAAATTTTAAGCAAACCCCAATTATTAGTAAAAAACAAGTTTTTCCTTTTATTTCTTCCCACACCGAAACTTTCAAATTTGAACACAAATTGCTTGAAAGACATGTTCGACGACATTCAGTTGGTGAATTACACACAACTGACGGTAAAACATATCTGGTGCCTCTATATATGCAATTATATTAACATCCAAAGTCCATCCTATTTTACATATTCTGCACAAAAGAAACTTTCTGCTCCGCCCCATTCATAAAAACTGAGGGAAATCCTATCAGGTTCTGAACCGGAAAAGATATAAAGCAGCGCTGCTGTCATGCTTTTGCTCATTGTCGCTTCGGACGGCGTGGAACTTGGTCCTGCAGTAAGCAGGACCAAATCAGCGGCTAAATGTGGATCACGGCGTGACCACAATGAGGAAAACCTCTCCTACCCCCCCCCCCAACTCATCAACAACCTTTCCTACCCCCCCCCACTCATCAACAAACTTTCCTAACTCCCCCCCCCCACTCATCAAAAACCTCTCCTAACCAATACCCCCCCCCCCCCCCCCCACCCCTCAAATCCCACACATGAGTTGTTGCAACGTGATCAACAATTCAATATCTATGTGTCGGCCACATAGGGTAGAGAACTACTTCGGCCTAATCGCCCATTTTGGGCCTATAAATCCATGATTACAGAGTTAACATGTCAATTATGCGTTTGGTACGATACTTTAGTTAATAAGCTACCAAACGAAGTCAATGAGAACGTGTGATATGAAGGTTTGCATCCATTATTCCATTAGCTATCAGTACTGCATTTGAAGAATATAATGCAAAAACAGAACATGAAATAAAGTCCTGTCCAAAGAACTTCTTTAATTACGTAAAAACCAAATTAAAATCTTACAATTTTCCTTCAATAATGCAACTAGACGAAAATGTCGGTGATAGCTCGGAAAAAAACTGCAATCTATTTGCAAATTTTTTTCAAGAAATCTATAGGACATTTTCTGAAGACGATCGCGACCGCGATTATTTTGCATTTTTTCCAGATTTTTCAAGCGACATTGGCCTCAATCAACTTCAAGTGCAGGATATTTTGCAGGCTTTAAAAAATTTAGACGCCTCAAAAGGTCCTGGACCTGACGGAATTCCTCCAGTTTTTATTAAATGTCTAGCAATGGAACTCACTGCTCCATTGTTCTGGATTTTTAATATGTCCCTGGAATCTGGAACCTTCCCAAAAACTTGGAAAAGCTCATTCCTAGTGCCTATCTTTAAATCTGGTCGAAAATCTGACGTACGTAATTATCGTGGTATAGCCATTATCTCTTGCATTCCTAAACTTTTCGAAGCAATTGTCAACGAAAAATTATTTCTCCAAATCAAAAATAGAATTACTGACATGCAACACGGCTTTTTCAAGGGTCGCTCGACCTCGACAAATTTACTTGAATTTATAGACTATTCATTGAATGCAATGGATAATGGAAACCACGTAGAAGCTCTCTATACAGACTTTAGCAAGGCATTTGACCGCATACACATACCAATGCTACTTTTTAAATTGCAAAAAATTGGAATTGAGTCAGGGCTCCTAAAATGGCTTGAATCATATTTAACTAACCGCCAACAAATAATTAAATTCAACGGAAAGAAATCGAGTCCAATTCAAGTCACTTCAGGCGTCCCCCAAGGCTCTCATTTGGGACCTCTTCTTTTTATTCTATACGTAAACGACATTTCTTTCATTCTCAAAAAACTTAAATTGCTTATTTATGCCGACGACATAAAGTATTTTTTAGAAATAAGAAATGAAGAAGACATCAATATATTCCGGAATGAAATACACATATTCTACATATGGTGCAAAAAAAGTCTACTAGAATTGAATGTAAAAAAATGTAACTTAATATCATTTAGCAGGAAAAGAACAACTTCAAATATTTCAATTGCACTAGGTAATCAAAATGTAGAAAAATGTGAAAGAGTTAGGGATTTAGGAATTATCTTAGACTCTAAACTAACTTTCATAGACCATTACAACACAATTATTCACAGGGCAAATAACATGCTAGGCTTTATCAAGCGCTTTTGCTATAACTTTCAGGACCCATACACAATTAAAACACTATATATCGCCTATGTGAGGTCAATACTGGAATATTGCAGCATTGTATGGTCTCCTTTTTCAATCACGCACGAAGAAAGATTAGAATCCGTACAAAAACAATTTCTATTATACGCTCTTCGTAAATTAGGTTGGACATCATTTCCTCTTCCATCATATGAAGCACGCTGCATGCTTATAAACATACAAACATTAAAAGAGCGTCGTGAATATGCAATGGTTTCATTTGTAAACGATATCGTTTCGCAACGCATTGACTCCACAGAACTTTTATCAAAATTAAATTTCCATGCACCTACTCGGCAACTCCGAAATCGAAATTTATTTGCCATAAAACATCATCGCACAAATTATGCAAAATATGGGCCATTAAACCGCATGATGGCCTCTTACAATCAATACTGCGAAACCATTGACTTTACAATGTCTCGGCATAAACTAAAACAATATTTTTACTCCATAAGGCATTATAACTCATAAAAAATAGGAAAGCTGACACTGCTTAATTTTTATTAAAGAAAAAATTATACTTTTAACCTTTTGTCCAAAGTTGACGAAATAAATAAATAAATTTAAGAAAACAAAACTGTATTCTAATATGTACTAGTCTACGTTGGTTGACGAAATAAAATAAATAAATAAATAAAAACAAAATAAGTGCTCCGGCCGAATCAATTTCTATCTTCATCCGATAGGCCGAAGTGAATTCATTGGCGTTTCAATGGCGTTTCAATGGCGTTTCAATGCTTTAGACCGAGTTTAGAATCCGTAGGCCGAGTTTGGCGTCAAGAAGCAGTGTTACACTTTTGGCAATATCTCAACGATTGGTTTCTCTTTATCAAATCTTACGGTACATACGGAAAGGTAAATAAATTTGGAAGCCATCAGTAATAATAACATTCCGTTTGGTGCTAAGCTACGCTAGATTAAGAAATACTAAGTGCGGGTTGTGCTTAACAGGCCTGAAATGGGGTAGTTAACCCTACTTAATATATGTACATATAAAACCATGCGTGACCGACCACACATACTATTCATTTGCGTATAAATTTCATGTGTACTTCTGAGTGGATTCTGTTTATGTGTGGTCAAATGAAAATCATGTGGAATTTCACATGGATATTTGTCAAGAAAAATGTGTAAATTGTTTTGAGTCAACCATAACCGAAACATTGTAATACTTGAAAATTTTAAGATAAGGTATAATAGTCAAAAATGCATGAAAAACATCCATTTTGTGTGGTTCTACGTCATACTGCGGTCGTGTCTAGGACACAACCCTTTAATTTTATTTTTTATTTTTTGTTTTCTATTTCACTGATCATCCTTCGGAAGGGAAGTAAAGCCGTTGATGGGTCGATGTGTACACAGCAAAAAAATGTACTATCGATCGATGTAATTCAAGCTGATGTATGAAATAATGATGTAATAGCAAAAAGCAGATACAATATTACATCAATGGATGTAATTTTGTTCGCAAAATCGATGTACATCGTACAACCGATGGATTGACCTGGTTGCAGCAGTTTGGATGTAATATTCAACAACTTTTTTTTCTGTGTAGGGTCCAGGTGTGGGAGCTGTCTTCCTGGCGTCGGGAGCATTAGTACTCAGTACGGAAAACAAGATCGACGGAAAAAAAATCAAGGAAAAAAAACAGAAAATTGATTATATTTACAGAGAAAAAAAAATTATCCCAAATTTAAGTTCTATTTACTTAATTTAAGGTAATTTTGAGTTTTGTATCCCACTCTCACTTTTTGTTGTTGTCAAAAACGGAACGAAAGATTCGACTTTCTCATGACTATCGTTCAATAAGCTACTAGTGAGTATATCAAGAGACACATGTGAAAAGGGCATACAAGCTTTTTGTAAACAAACCTTTGTAGCCCCTTTTCTCGCCAACCGAGGGTCGCTCACGCAAACCAACAACATCATCGGGAAGAGGAAAGCTTCCCCTATCCGCTAATGTTAATGATTTGCGTTGGTGTCATATGGGTGGCAAGAAAATGGCATAAGAAGGTTTGTTTACAAAAAGCTTGTATGCCCTTTTCACTTGTTGTTCTTGATATGAGATATTCTCAAATTTGAGTCAATTGAACTGAATTTTGGGTAGAAAATACTCACGGTTTTCGGAAATTTTGCACTTATTTCCTGAAATTCGCAAGTTTTGTTATTGTTTACATTTTTGAGCCGGGTGAAAACGATGAAATGGTTGGTAGTTATTTTAGCATTCATGACCCGGGGAATGGACACAGCAAATAAATGCTAAAGTAAAATTAACTATTGTTGGCTTAATAATAGAATATTGTTATTTTTACAATAGTTGCAGTTGAAAAGTGGCTTATTAAAACAAAAAGAATCCTATTTTGAATCTATATGACTGAGTATTACTGAAACAACAAAATGCAATATAATTTCAACCGGAATTGTTAGTTTAAATACAACTAAAGTTTTTTTTTTGGTTCAATGCAAACAATTTTCTGTCCGTGTAGTGGGTTAAAATATACCCATTATGCAATAGTGAACTGATTCTTTAAATGAGTATTTTTTCTCCCATTGTATGATTTTTAAATTCCCCCATTTTTTGACAGCTGCATACATGGTTTGAAAATGGGTATTTTTTACCCATTAATGTTTTTTCACGAAACACCGTGCACTAGTGCTAATCGCAGATGACGAACCCGTGGTAATTGAAAAACAATAAGAGTGCTCACCGGTTCCCATTAACCCTAAGAGAAGAGGTGACAATTGGCGTTGACGGCGACTCTGTAGCTCTTTACTCCAATGGTAAAATCCATAAGCAAACGTCAGACTGTGCGTGAAACATGGCGGACTTCGTACTATCTTTTCACTCCACTAAAAATTCGTATAAGAAACTGTCAATCTTTGCTAGAAGAGACGATTTTTCGGCGGTGCCGTCAACGCCAATACGGGGGCGAAAATGAACCACTTTTCTAAACGTGAACCAGCTCCTCATTGGCCGATTTCATGTGCGTAAGATAGAGATAGAGATAGATAAAGATAGAGATAGAGATAGAAATGAAAGATACCTTACATTAATGGTTTAGTTGTGTTCTCCTTTTTTTAACTTTTTATTTGTTCCAAATTCAAAATAAATTACATTTCATTTTAACCTAGGTGCTCCAGTTACTACAGTAACTTACCAGCCTTAATTGTTATGATATTAATCTAAGTGTTTTTACATTGTTCCTGCCTTGGCAATTCAGTATTTTAAACAGGTTTTTTAAACCTGCATGTCAGTATAACAATTGATATCTTAAAACTAAAAACTAAAACTAAATCTTATCTAAGTATAAAGGGAATTAATCATTGCAATTGAGGATTGCAACGATTTTTGCCTGAAATTATTAATTATTTTGTTGGACATTTGTTCTAAAGTCTCAACATTCGAAATTCTATGCACCTCAGTAGTACCAGGGAGGCAACTTCAAAATCATCTTCAGAACTTTGTTCTGAATCCTTTGAAGTGCTTTTTTTCCTGGTAGTGCAACAACTAGACCATATTGGCCATGGCAGGTCTAAAAACTTGTTTAAATATTAGAAGTTTATTCGTCTGGCAAAGTTTGGATTTATAAGGTTATAAGGAGGTTATAAGAGGATACAAACATTTTATATATTTGTTACATTTGGCTTGAATGCCCTCAATTTGATCTTTAAAAGTTAATTTTTGGTCAAGTACTAATCCAAGATATTCCACTTGGTTTGACCAGGAAATTGGATCTCCGTTCATAGTGACTATGATACTACTACTAGGTTTCAAAAACGAAGCTCTAGGCTTATGTGGAAATATTATAAGTTGAGTTTTGGAAGCGTTGGGAGAAATCTTCAATTTTTATAAATAATAAGAGAAAATATCTAAACTTTTCTGCAGTCTGCTGCAAACAACACGAAGACTTCTTCCTTTAGCGGAAATGCCTGTGTCATCAGCGAACAAAGATTTGTGGCAACCCTGAGGTAAATCAGGGAGGTTCGAAGTGAAAATGTTATACAATATAGGCCCAAGAATGCTACCCTGAGGAACTCCTGCTCTAACAGGTAGTCGATTAGATCTGGAATGTTGATAATTTACCTGCAGAGTTCTGTCAGTTAAATAATTTTGAACTAATTTCATAATATAAAGTGGAAAATTAAACTTTTTCAATTTAACAATCAAACCTCCATTATCACCTGGAGCATAATTAATTTCATCTTTGGTTTGCAATGGAATGTTTGTATCGAAGTTATGTTCCATAAATGTTCGATATTGCTCCCAATCAGCTCTATGGTAATTGAAAGTAGAGCTGTTGGGATTACAAATTATTTCTTGAGATATTTTAAAATTTACTGGAAGGTGATCAGAACCGAAGTCAGCATGAGTTACCAATTGGCTACAAAGTTGACATGAATCAGTTAAGACCAAATCAATAGTTGAGGGATTTCTTGCAGAAGAAAAGCATGTTGGGCTGTTTGGATATTGAATAGAGTAATAATCTGCAGAACAATCATCAAACAGAATATTACCATTGGAATTGCTTTGAGCATTATTCCATGAGCGGTGTTTTGCATTAAAATCACTTAGACCTATGACGGGTAAAATTGAGAAATTTTTTTTGCTGGCCTACGCATTGGAGTGGCAAATAGGCAGCTATAAATGTAAGTTGTCCAAATTTTGTTTCAACAGAAACTCCTGAAGTTTCAAAAACTTTGGTTTCAAATGAAGAAAGAATTTTATGTTTGATTCGTCTATGAACAATGATGGCAACGCCACCAGGGTCCATCAAGACGATCATTTCTATAAATGAAATAATTTGTGTCCTTCTTAACCTTATGGTCAGGTTTAAGGAACGTTTCAGTTATAACGGCAATATGCACGTTATGAACTCTCAAAAAGTTAAATAGCTCGTCTTCATTATTTTTAAGAGATCGAGCATTCCAATTTAAAATATTTAATGCTTTAAAATCCATTACTGAGTTTTAAAGTCATGACAATATTGTTTGCAAATTTTACTCCAGTTTGAATAACATCAAACATAGAGTTAGATTTAAGCATATCAGTAATCATGTCAATTAATGATTTCTGTAAAAAATCCATTTTAGTGGCAGTAATGCTTCCTAAGTCAAAATTGTGAAAATTTCCGTTAGAATTACGTTGGTTAGTATTTTTTTGATTGATTTTTAAAATCAAGTTGCAACGACCCATTTAAAATCAAGTTGCCCGAAATTATTCCTTAACCCTAATTTTGACTTCATGTGTGATTAAGCTGACAAATGCATCCATCTTCGCAAATGCAGGGAAGAAAAGAAAATGGACTTTCGTCAAACAGGAAATGTTGCGTAGGATCACAATCATATGCAAGTCGCGTGTCGCCATGAGAAGAGTAGTATATTGGAACTCGTTTTAGCATCAGCATTTCTGCGCAAACTTACAGGCGCGTAAACCGTTGTCTTCATTGTGTTTCCATCCGCCGAAGACGACGCATTTCTCCGTACCCATTAACGCGTGTATTTCAAGGTGCAATGGCGAGGATTGATTTCTTGTTATCTGTGGTGTGTCTTGCAGCAGTGCTTATTCTTCCCCTCAACAGTGCCATCGATCCAACCGATCAAATATGGGAACCAAAGTCGGCAGATGAATTGCGTAACTTTATACGTAAGTGTGCCTAATAAAATTTAGTGTCAAACTTTGATCTTTCGTAACGGTGTGTGAAAGTGGTAATCGATGAATTATGAAAATGAAGCAATATTGAGTAAAACATATGTTGTAAGCATGTGTGAAAGTGAAACATGCAAATTGTTTGAATAATATTTTCATTTTCTGCTCAAGCCGACATGGTTGGAATTTTACACTAGCTGATCAGATACTAATTTCATTTGGATATTAATAAGTTACATTTCTCTTAATACTCACTCATTGTGATGATCCTTCGCTACTTATGAATGTATATGTAATGTATATAGAGATTTGTACGTTCCAACTAAAACTTTAAACCTGCTCTCAACGTTGAGGTCTTTGAACCTATTAATTTATTTAAATAATTTATTAATCAATAAAGACTACATATTAGGGTGGTTCAATATATAGATATTGCTCCAACCTCTTATTGTATCTCACAAGTATAAAATATCATCATAATGATTTCATAACTCCGACATGAGTTTAGGGCGGATGAGCCGGTAATGGAGGAACTGATCAAGCTTGCAAATGCTCTTTGTAGCTAAAATACTATTTTTCGGAATTATGAAACAATGAAATATTATAATTATATTTTGTATTTGTAAGATACAAGAAGAGGATGTATGTGTATGATATACCTGTCAATTTTACATTCAGAGGGTCACAGTCAGCGATGTTATGATCGCTGAGCCCTCGCAATGAGTGTGAAAGTGAAATTGACAAGTTTTATGTGGCATTTTATGATTTCTTGCATCTTATAAATACAAATTATCATTATACAGTACCCCCAGTATTATGAATCACCCACAATTATGGACCACTTCCATTTGATTAATACGCAGAACTGACTGACTTATAATAGTGACTAGCTGGCCCATAATACTGGGGTGACTGTAATGTCTCATAGTTTCATAATTCTGAATTATAGTATTTTTTTTTTCTGAAATAAACCTTTGCAAGCCTGGAACTACTTAATACATTTTATTTTGTATAAAACAAATAATCGTTCTTCATACAATTTTTATGCGCCAATCTATGACTATATACTTATATTTTGATCTAGTAGTTGCAGTAGTTCCTAACTTTGGTTGAAATGCATTATTTCTTTATGGGTTTTCACTACCCTAATTATAGGTGCATAGCAGTATCTTATAGAAAATAATTTTTTTTTTTTTTTTTTTTTTAACTCTTTATTTGTTCCAAATTCAAAATAAATTACATTTCATTTTAACCTAGGTGCTCCAGTTACTGCAGTAACGTACCAGCCTTAATTGTTATGATATATATCTAAGTGTTTTTACATTGTTCATGTCTTGGCAATTCAGTATTTTAAACAGGTTTTTTACCCTGCATGTCAGTATAACAATTGATATCTTAAAACTAAAAGCTAAAACTAAATCTTATCTAAGTATAAAGGGAATTAATCGTTGCAATTGAGGATTGCAACGATTTTTGCCTGAAATTATTAATTATTTTGTTGGACATTTGTGCTAAAGTCTCAACATTCGAAATTCTATGTACTTCGGTTGTACTGTACCAGGGAGGCAACTTCAAAATCATTTTCAGAATTTTGTTCTGAATCCTTTGAAGTGCTTTTTTCCTGGTAGTGCAGCAACTAGACCATATTGGCACAGCGTAAAGCATGGCCGGTCTAAAAACTTGTTTAAATATTAGAAGTTTATTCGTCAGGCAAAGTTTGGATTTCCTGTTTATAAGAGGATACAAACATTTAATATATTTGTTACATTTGGCTTGAATGCCCTCAATGTGATCTTTAAAAGTTAATTTTTGGTCAAGTATTAATCCAAGATATTTCACTTGGTTTGACCAGGAAATTGGAACTCCGTTCATAGTGA
Source organism: Ochlerotatus camptorhynchus (assembly GCF_037179485.1). NCBI lineage: Eukaryota > Metazoa > Arthropoda > Insecta > Diptera > Culicidae > Ochlerotatus > Ochlerotatus camptorhynchus. Next base: position 317,805 of record NW_027040810.1, read on the forward strand.
CTATGTGACTACTACTAGGTTTCAAAAACGAAGCTCTAGGCTTATGTGGAAATATTATAAGTTGAGTTTTGGAAGCGTTGGGAGAAATCTTCCATTTTTGTAAATAAGAAGAGAAAATATCTAAACTTTTCTGCAGTCTGCTGCAAATAACACGAAGACTTCTTCCTTTAGCGGAAATGCCTGTGTCATCAGCGAACAAAGATTTGTGGCAACCCTGAGGCAAATCAGGGAGGTCCGAAGTGAAAATGTTATACAATATAGGCCCAAGAATGCTACCCTGAGGAACTCCTGCTCTAACAGGTAGTCGATTAGATTTGGAATTTTGATAATTTACCTGCAGAGTTCTGTCAGTTAAATAATTTTGAACTAATTTCATAATATAAAGTGGAAAATTAAACTTTTTCAATTTAGCAATCAAACCTTCATGCCAAACACTGTCGAATGCTTTTTCTATGTCTAGAAGAGCAACTCCAGTTGAGTGGCCTTCAGATTTGTTTGAACGAATTAAATTGTTAACTCTTAAGAGTTGATGAGTAGTTGAATGCCCATGGCGAAATCCAAACTGCTCATCTGCAAAAATTGAGTTCGTATTGATGTGAAGCATCATTCTATTCAAAATTATCTTTTCAAAAAGTTTACTTATTGAAGAAAGCAAACTTATTGGACGGTAGCTAGAAGCTTCAGCTGGATTTTTATCCGGCTTCAAAATTGGAACAACTTTTGCATTTTTCCATTTATCAGGAAAGTATGCCAAATGGAAACATCTGTTAAATAATTTTACCAAGAAAGACAAGGTACTCTCTGGGAGTTTTTTGATGAGGATATAGAAAATTCCATCATCACCTGGAGCTTTCATATTTTGAAAATTTTTAGTTATAGACCTTACTTCGTCCAAATCAGTCCCCCAGGAATCATCAAAAATATTTTCCCGAGAGAAAATATTCAGAAAATCCCGAGCAACCTGATTCTCAATAGGACTAGTAAGACCCAAACTGAAATTATGGGAACTCTCGAATTGCTTAGCAAGTTTCTGAGCTTTTTCCAAATTTGTGATCAAAATTTTACCACCTTCTTTAAGCGCTGGAATAGGCTTTTGAGGTTTTTTCAAAATTTTTGTGAGTTTCCAAAAGGGTTTGGAACTCGGGTCTAATTTAGAAATATTATTTTCAAAAGTTTTGTTCCTCAGGGCAGAGAATCGCTTTTTAATTTGTTTTTGCAAATCCCGCCAGATAACTTTCGTGGCAGGATCGCGTGTTCTTTGATATTGTCTCCTACGGACATTTTTAAGACGGATCAAGAGCTGAAGATCATCGTCTATTATAATTGAATCGAATTTAACCTCGCATTTTGGTACTGAGGCAGCTCTTGCTTCAACTATAGAAGTAGTCAGAGATTCAAGAGCATAATTAATTTCATCTTTGGTTTGCAAAGGAATGTTTGGATCGAAGTTATATTCCATAAATGTTCGATACTGCTCCCAATCAGCTCTATGGTAATTGAAAGTAGAGCTGTTGGGATTACAAATTATTTCTTGGGATATTTCAAAAGTTACTGGAAGGTGATCAGAACCGAAGTCAGCATGGGTAACCAATTGGCTACAAAGTTGACATGAATCAGTTAAGACCAAATCAATAGTGGAGGGATTTCTTGCAGAAGAAAAGCATGTTGGGCTGTTTGGATATTGAATAGTGTAATAACCTGCAGAACAATCATCAAACAGAATATTACCATTGGAATTGCTTTGAGCATTATTCCATGAGCGGTGTTTTGCATTAAAATCACCAATAATGAAGAATTTAGACCTATGACGGGTAAGTTTCTGGAGGTCACCCTTGAGAAAATTCTTTTGCTGGCCTACGCATTGGAATGGCAAATAGGCAGCTATAAACGTAAGTTGTCCAAATTTTGTTTCAACAGAAACCCCCAAAGTTTCAAAAACTTTGGTTTCAAATGAAGAAAGAATTTTATGTTTGATTCGTCTATGAATAATGATGGCAACGCCACCACAGGGTCCATCAAGACGATCATTTCTATAAATCAAGTAATTTGCGTCCTTCTTAACCTTATGGGCAGGTTTAAGGAACGTTTCAGTTATAACGGCAATATGCACGTTATGAACTCTTAAAAAGTTAAATAGCTCGTCTTCATTATCTTTAAGAGATCGAGCATTCCAATTTACAATATTTAATGCTTTAAAATCCATTACTGAATTTTAAAGTCATGACAATATTATTTGCAAATTTTACTCCAGTTTGAATAGCATCAAACATGGAGTTAGATTTAAGCATATCAGAAATCATGTCAATTAATGAATTCTGTAAAAATTCCATTTTGGGGGCAGTAATGCTTCCTAAGTCAAAATTGTCAAAATTTCCATTAGAACGTTGGTTAGTATTTTGATTTCTACCCGCTGCAATAGCAGCATAGGTAGCTCCATTAACTCGCTGAACATTGTTAGCAGCGAGGGGAGTAGGTACAGATGAAACATTTGAAGCAGGGGAGATATTTGTACCTACGGGTACGAATGTAGAATTTGTTCCTCGCTGACCGTTGTTAACAGCAGAGGAATTTGTACCTGGTCGGAAACGTGGAGCGTTTCCTACCTGACGGTTAGAACGAGATTGTAGGATCGCTTTGCGAGTCTTACATTCCCAAAAATTGGATTTGTGGTTTTCACCACAATTTGAACATTTAAATTTCTTAGGATCTTCCTTCACAGGACAGTCGTCCTTTGCGTGAGAGGAATCACCACAATTCATGCATTTAGCTGGCATGTAGCAATTTTTAGTTCCGTGACCCCATCCCTGGCACTTACGGCACTGGGTGAGGTTTTGGAAATTTCCTCCAGTCTTCCTGAAGTGTTCCCACTTCACTCGGACATGGAGCATAAGGCTAGCTTTTTCTAAGGCCTTAAGGTTGTTTAGTTCACTAGACTTGAAGTGAACTAAATAAAAATCATTAGAAATCCCGTTGCGCGAATCGCCAGGACGGGATTTCATTTTCATTTTGATTACTTGGAGTGGCACAACTCCAAGTAATTTTGCCAGTTCATCTTTGATCTGATCCAGGGATTCACCACTGGGCAGTCCTTTCATGACAACCTTGAACACACGTTCAGTTTTGGTGTCGTAAGTAAAAAATTTGTACTTCTTCTCAGTAAGATACTTGAGAAGACATTTAAATCCGTCCAAGGTTTCAGCCAATACACGGCATTCACCCCGACGTCCAATTTGTAGTGAAAACTTAACTTTCACGAAATTCAAAAGTTCCATGCGAAGAGCATGGAAATCGGTAGTGGTTATCACAATAGGGGGAATCTTTTCCTTCTTGGCATTAAGCCGGGAAAGTTTACTAGAATTTTTCTTGGATGATGGATCATTCTCATCATCCGTGAGCAAATCAAATTGATTACTCAAATTAATTTCATCAGAAGGGGAGTCAAGAGTTTGCCCCTTTCTTTTGCGTTTAGGCGCCATGGCGGCAGTAAATTTTTATCCAAATCGACTTCCAAGCAGATTACTATAAGAATCTGAAGGATCGAAGAGGAATTTTCCAAATCGATATCCAAGAAGGATTACCTCGGGTAGGGTCCAAACAAGGATCGAAGAGGAATAAGAGTTGAACAAGGTAGAAAATTTTTACAGGTTGAGCACTGAAAAGTGCTGTTTAAATTTGTTGTAGCTTTAGGTAGTAGTAACACTTCCTTCAGCAAAAAGCAAATAGATCCGCACGGCAAGAGAGCACGATGCGGACTGCAGAACGTAGTCTTAATATGTTTTACTGGTTATTCATCAAAATGTCACCTAAATGTACACTACCGACCATGAATTGTAAAATTCTAAGCTGTCATTCAATAAAATTCGGAAGCAACTGCTTTATTAAAGCTACTGGAGGTCACATTAAACAAATTGAAATTCAGACATGTAAGGAAAAATCCCAAACACGAACGTAACGATCCGCTCTCTCCCAGATTGTGCAAAGCCCTTTTGGAAACTAACCAAAATTCTTAAAAATAAGCCAAGACCCATTACACCACTGACCCCACTGGATCGTTACGGCGACCCAGTGGTTCGTCTGATAACTCCTGAAGAGAAGGTTTTCGCGATAGGTCAACACTTCGTCTGCTCCCATAATCTCGGACAAACATCGTCAGCCCTCTCGAAGCTGAGGTTGCTGAAAACGCAACCAACCTCCATCAGATTCCCAATATTTTTCCGAGGCATCTGAGATTATGGCTGACGAACTGGTGGCCTAAATAAAATAATCTAAAAACATGAAAGCCCCAGGTTTCAACAACATCCTGAATCTGGAACTCAAAAACTTGAGTTCCAGATTCTACAACCATCTGGCACTAATTTTTAATCTTTACCTCGGACTTGGCTACTTCCCCTCGTGCTGGAAGTCAGCTAAGTCATACCCATCCGGAAACCTGGGAAGGATCCATCATCTCCTTTAAGTTATCGACCAATCAGCTTTGTGGATTGTGGAGCACAGTGGTGGAATGGTCGAAAGAGGTAGTCTACCTCGGCTTAACACTAGACAGCAAGCTGATTTTTAGGGAGCACTTTGACAAAACCAAAACCAAGTGTAACATCTTGATAAGATCACTGTATCCACTCATCAACAGTAGGTCTACTCTATCCCTGAAAAATAGGGTTGCTGTCTACAAAAAAATCATCCTTCCCGTAATAGAACACAGGATGCCAATCTGGGAGTGCTGCGCCAAATGCCATCACCTTAAACTCCAAAAGAACAAGATCCTTATGATGGTCCTAAACAGTCTCCTGCGGACTAGAAACTCTGAGATGCACCTCCTGGCTGGAATTCAGACATTAGAAGAACGGAGAGTATTCATCCTGGAGAGGTTCAGAGACACCTGGCTGAGATCAAATCATCAGATCATACGTGATCTAGCACGTTAGGTTAAGTTATACTTGTAGTTAGGTAGGGTTTAACTTTTTTTCAATTCAAACAAAACACACCCCCAAAGGGGTATTCTGTAAACTAGTTGAAAAACGCAAGTATTAAATTAGAATATCAAATTAAACAAAAATGAAGAGCCAGGTAGGCTAAGCAATTAAAATATTAAAACAATATACTATCATAATTAACAGAAATAAACATAATTTTACATAAAACTACAAAAGACAGCCCTATGGGGTTGTACGCAATGGTGACGTAGGACTACGTGGTCTTATATAATAAATATTATTTGTTAACTGCAGTAGGAGCTTCTGTTTTGTATAGGAATATGAATTTTAGTGGAGCTCTCTCTGTTTATACTCTTTAGTATGACGCGCTTGACCTAGATGGACCACAGTGACTCACGAAGAGCTACTCATTCCGATCAATAGCGGTACGGCTTCTTCCTCCTTCTATGGATGCTGATGTGGGCTGCAGCTCACTGCTTGCAGGCAGCCTTTCCTTGTATACTGGAGCGGTTGAGTGCAGCCTTGATAGCTAGCTGCTTGCATCACCACTCACCAAGCGGTGATTGAATAAACAACGTTTGGTGAGACCGCATATTAAAATTGGTCCAGAGGCAGCTGAGTTATTAACGTTCAAAATCTTTCATAATTTTGTAACATGTTCCATTTTCGGATTTCACAAAGTGTACCCGCATATAGAAATCACAGACGTAGTCCTACGTCAAAAAAGTTTTCTTAGTCATTTGCTTTCGAGCAAGCGCCGGACACGATGTATGAGTGGAACAGCACGCATTGCACCAATAGGAAGACGGACGTCGTCGAAAGCACCCACATCGACCGGAGGAAAGGCAATAGGAAGCATGACTAGGCCGCCATTATCCGGTCGGCATCGACTTGCACTGGTGTGGCGACCATTTGAAAAACAACCGGCCCTTTTTAGTGGTGACTCCAAAAACGGAAAGAGTTAAGAACTAAATGATCAACATATTTGTTCCGTCCACTAGCGGTCCTACGTCAAGCTTCCGTTCGTGCCCCTAGGCACAGACCCTTCTACTCTTTTTTTTTTTTAATTTCTCATTCTCAGTAGGCTGTCAAGTTTTGACGTCTTCGGAAGAGTTGTCAAAAAAGTTGAAAAAACAATGAGGGTTATTCCGAGAGTTTAAGTGACTTTTGTCACTAGTGAAGTGAGAAAAGTCACGTCGTGGTGACGTGACTCTCCATTCGATTTGCACAGAGAGTCACGTCACCACGACGTGACTTTTCTCACTTCACTAGTGACAACAGTCACTTCGACTCTCGGAATAACCCCCAATATGGTTAAGAAAGTCTTTTTTAAACTTTATTATCGCCCAAAGTGCAAAAACTGGCCAATTATCAGCAAAAATTAAGCAATATTTTGGTGTTTTTGAGATTTCTTCATTTTAATTGAACATGCTTTTTTCTATAACTTTTTTAATGCATTGAAATAGTGTTTTAAAGACTTGACGACTTTGGCAAAGGTGTTTATCTTGATAAAATAAACAACTCTTCTTAAAACGTCAAAACTCCAAGCCTACTTTTTTCGAGTTATATGGAATTACAGACAAAAAAATGTGAAATTAATTGTCGCCATCTTTACAAAAGAGTTTTGAACTATTTGCTTATGGTCCTTATTATGATGAGAAACTTTGCCTAAGGCACCAAGTCGTGGAAATTCTTCGTTTCGGAGTTATTAATTTTGCTCCGCTAAATTGCATTCCTGGCCCAGTGTGCACTGGTGGCAAGTACAATCATACTCTGTACCCAGGGAAGTCGAGAAATTTTCCAACCCGAAAAATTCATAGACCGGACCGGGAATCTGAACCAGCCACCTCCAGCAAGGTCTTGCTTTGTAGCTGCACCTTTACCGACTGAGCTAAGGGAGGCTCTAAAGTCTCAACATTCGAAATTCTATGTACCTCGGTAGTACTGTACCAGGGAGGCAAGTTCTAAATCATCTTCAGAACTTTGTTCTGAATCTTTTGAAGTACTTATTTCCTGGTAATGCAACAACTAGAACATATTGGCACAGCATAAAGCATGGCCGGTCTAAAAATTTGTTTAAATATTAGAAATTTATTCTTCAGGATTTCCGGTTTATAAGATGATACAAACATTACCTTGGATGCCGTCAATGTGATCTTTAAAAGTTAATTTTTTTAAACTTGTCCAAGATATTTCACATGGTTTGAACAGGAAATTGGAACTCCGTTCGTAGTGACTATTTTACTACTACTAGGTTTCAAAAAGGAAGCTCTAGACTTATGTGGGAATATTATAAGTTGAGCTTGCTAAGCGTTGGGAGAAGTCTTCCATTTTTGTAAAAAAAGAAGAAAAAATATCTAAACTTTGCTGCAGTCTGCTGCGAATAACACGACGACTTCTTCCTTTAGCGAAAATGCCTGCGTCATCGGCGAACAAAGATTTGTGGCAACCCTGAGGTAAAATTAGAGTTTGTAAGTTGATGAGCATGCATCGTGCTCCATATGATGGAAGATGAAATCCGGTCCAATTCAATTTGCGAAGGATATGTCAACGTAATTGTTTTTGGACGGGTTCTATGCGTTCCTCGTGTATGGCAATGTACGGATTCCATACTAGGTTACAGTATTCCAGAATAGGCCTTACGTATGTAGGTATAATAATTTAATAGTGTATGTGTCTTGAATATTATAGCTTAACCTCTTAATGAAGCCCAACAAATAGTACTAAAATTTGCTTTCCTTATAATGGTATCTAGGGTCTAGGATTACACCCAGATCCCTTACAATTTTATATTTTTTACTTTTTGATTGCCTATTGGGGCAATGGGTTCTGAAAGTTTATTTTGAAAACGAACTATTTGTTTGCGTTGCGTTAAGTATGATTGGAGCCATTGTCCCTGTGGATTCAACTTTCCGTTGGGAAGAATCGCCCCCGACCGATGAACACGACTTACTCCGTTGACGTCCTGGATACGAAAGATGAAGAGTGAGCTGCTGCTGCATTGCAGTCGGCTCGGACTCGATAGGCGGCGAACGAATGCCGTGTTGCCAACACTACGAGTATAGTGATTGCGTAACGCTGTTGCGTAACATATGCTTGGAGTCACTAAATCCCAGGGAATATGCTTACCGTGTTGGAGTCACTCAATGTCAGAGAATATGCATGTCCCACAGTCCCTTTCTTTATAAATGAAGGTTACAAATTCAAGAACCAAGACAGCAAGCAAGCAATTCCACGATAATTAAGGATATCAGATTTCATGCCTGATTTAAAAATAAGCACCAAATGAGACGATTTCCAAATTTCAGGGAATTTTCTATTTTTCAGAGACTTTCAATATGTCTGTTCTAAGGGACTTTCAATATAACGTTCTAAAAGAAAGGGTAAGTTGTTCTGAAAGATTCTTCAAGAATACAGGTGCAATTCCGTCTACTCCTGGTTGTTTTTGTAAAATTTGTGTGCTTTCTGCTTTTTGTCCTACAAATGTTTAGTTGTGGATTGAATCACACTGACAGTTTGGTGTTTTGTGAGGGCGTTCTTCTTTTTATTGGTATGGTTTCTGATATTAGTTTCTGAATAATTGAATGAAATCTGCCAACTTTAGTGTCGACATTTCAATATATATGCTATCAATTTATTGTACGTAGTCTACGTTTGGGTTCTTCGTATTTTGCTTTATGATTCAGGCACTTCCTCGTACTCCCAGTCGCTGGGGTAGAAGTATTATGTATGAAGATTGCTAGGTGGACAAACATTTTCTTATGATTTTATACATACTTGAATATTTCTTATCTTAAAGTGGTGTAACTAATGTCCAGCCATAGGATCTATAAGAAAAGTATCGTTTTCTTGTTTAATGATTTTCTTAAAATGGCGCATAATCGGCCATTAGTTTTTCGGTAATTACTCTAAAACGTTAAAAGATACCAGTCCGAAATTTGCACCAGTAAAAGATAAGAGGTAATGTACATCGGGGCAAGTTGAAACGGTATTTTGAAAGTTAAACTTTGAGGCCCTCTGGAAAAATAATTAATTTAGATACACTAGATGTTTTAACACCAAAAGTTTCAAGAAAGAGTTTTCCATTATAATAAAAAAAGGTTTAAAATTACGCATTCGACCACAGAAACATATTTTTTAAGCACACAATAATAATGTGTATTATTTTATTCTACCCCATATAATAGAATTAATTTTCTTGTATACTGGAGCGGTTGAGTGCAGCCTTGATACACTCATAATACAGCAGTTTAGCGATAAAAATTATAAAATGGTCCAAAATATCGATTTTTTTTTAATTCTCAACTATTGAACCACGGAGCCGATTTCAGAGATCTAAAATTTTCAGCATCTTTCCTTTATTTAACGTCGGTCTCTGTTCCGCAATCTAGTGCCAATCACCGACGGACATCGATTGCCATTCCATTGACGACAATCGAATGTGCAGGAAGGCAGCTTTCCACACCTGCGTAGGATATCGCACCCATTCAATTCAACACACACATGGGCCGGGACCAACGGCTTTACTTCCCTTCCGAAGGAAGACGTGATCAGAGATTTTTATGCCTCAGAAAAATCCCACCGACCTCGGCTGGGGATTGAACCCAGACCCATTGGGGTGTTAGAAAGCAGTCACGCTTACCACTACACCACCGGCGCCGGCATCTAAAATTTTCTAAAGGTCAGAGTTCGAAATTTTCGCCTACTTGCGAAGAGAAACGTCATTTTTCACCTGCTGGGAGAAATAGATGCACGGCGAATGAGAACGACTCAAATTTGAGTTTAGTTCACTCATAATCGCCAAAAGTGCAGGAACTCAGCGATGAGTAAAATTTGTCTCTGGAGGCGAACCAGCCTCAGGCTGAAAACCTCCTTAATAAAGATAAATCAATCAATCAATCTGATGCTTGTACACATGATGTACAAATTAATGTACTTTAATTACGAAATTTCAACTATAATTAATGGAGTTAAAAAGTAGTTAATGTTTTACATAGTCTAATTAATGTAATTAAAGCAGTAGTTAATGGAATTAACTTAACTTAACGTGCGTACCTCTAGAGGGACACTTGATCTTGGCTGGCGGACCCGGAGACGAGTCGTAGCCATGTGTTCACTAGGGTGTTTCATTTTGAAAAAAGTGATGAATTTTTGATAGGCCACCCTCCAGTTCGATTCATAGCCCCAAAATATGAACCTGTGCAAAAAATGGTAAAGATTGATGAAGGTTTAGAGGTCGCGCCAATGATTTGGATTTTGTATGGAGATTTTGGTGAATTAGTATGGGAAATTATTGATTTTCGTTTACATTGCTCTAACTTTGGTTGTAGTTGTCCAAACGTTGAAAAAAAAAAATATGTGGTTGTCATGACAATGATCAACAAGCCTGTTGTTGTTGCGATGAAATTGGCGTTGTTGCCTTGTACATATTCATCTGTCAATTTACCCTATTTTGCCATTTTTTCACATTTTTATAATTCTTGATACGCTGCAAAACTGAGCGTAGCAACTGTAGGCTTTTTGTTTATTGCCATAGCAATAACATACTAAATTTTTTCGACATTTGGACAAGTAGAAGCAAAGTTATAGCGATATAAGCGATTTTTTAAATTCTTCCATAGTAATTCCCATACAAATTTCAAATCATTGGCGCGACCTCTAAACCTTCATCAATCTTTACCAATTTTTGCACAGGTTCATATTTTGGGGCTATGAATCGAACTGGAGGGTGGCCCATCAGAAATTCATCACTTTTTTCAGAATGAAGCACCCTAGTGTTCACACGACCTGGGAAGCGGAGATGCTTCGGTTCTGTCCTGCCGGATGCTCGAATCTTGCCTTGGGTGGTTGGGAACAGGTTCAATATTTCAGAATAAGCAGGGTAGCTACACTGTCTGACCCGGATCCACGACCCGGATCCACTGACCCGGATTCTCGACAACGATACAACCTATCGACTTGATTCCAATCACATTATCCGTTTCAAGCTATAGGTAATCTAATGGCATACTTAGAAAAAAATCACAATTTTTGGTGTAAATACAGAAATTTTTAAAATATGTCTGTATGGACCATATCATGCTTTAATTACAAATGGCATCAAAATCCGATTTTTTAAAAACATTTAAGCATGCGAAAAATCAAAATCCCGTAGGTTTTTTTTGCACGGTACGTATCCCCCGTGTAAAAAAAGACCTGAGTGTATATATATACAGCAATTCCATAGAAAAAAGTTATAGTGGGTCTCAGAATTTCATGAAAATTGGTATAGTTCTTCCTTATCAAAAATATTAGACTCGTATTTTTTTTATTGCGCCATTAGGGTGACCATTTCCGTGTTAGGGTGGTTCAAAAAATCATTTTTTTTTCAAAAATGTCTTTTTTCAAACTTTATAACTTCTGAACCTCTTGACCGATTTTTACGATTGACCCTTCAAATGAAAGATGTTTTAATGTATTTTTAATAAAAATTATGAAACACTCAGAGATATTTGATTTTGTAGGAAAAAAATATGTTACAAATGATTTTTCTTGATTTTCACTGCGAGGGTCTTCAACAACTTCTTATTTTACTATTTTTAATTGAAAGATCATTTAATTTAAAATAATTATTGTTCCGCAATATATGCACCACACGTGCATGGAAACGATGAAGACGCAAGGTAGTTCACAATGCGTCTCCATCGAGTCACAGCAGCTGTGACTAATGAAATCTATGAGTAACTTACAAGCTGGGTGCAACATTCAGTTCAGCCTGGCTGTCCATAAACCACGTAGACCAATTTTTAAACATTGCAGATCCTACCTCCCCCCTCGTATACTTTACTAAAATTTTAAAATATTTTTACCGAGTGTATCCTGTGGCTGGACTCCCCTCCCCCATTGAAGTCTTCGTGGCTTTAAAACAGGCCCCAATTTGACATTATTAATTTTGGTATCAAAATTCTGGGAGAAGTACTTATATGCTACAAATAATGACGAGGTCGAAGAAAAATAAGTAAAACATGAAGCATTTATTTTCTTTAATTACAATTTCACACATTTTTCTTCCGTTGAAAATGAATACCGTTTGACAATAATATACTTTTCGTTTTGAGGCTTAAAACTATGGAATGACTGTGTCCCCGAAATTTGGTTCACATGTATATAACGGTTTTTCAATTTTCTTTCCATTTTATTGTAATCGGATTCCGAAAAAAACTGATAGTGTATTTTTGAATCTGGCTTAGAAATAGCCCATGAGTAAAGTTCTTGGGCCGTTGTTATATGGTGGCCTTGCAAACTCGCTTTCGCAGCGTTTCGTTTTAATTTTCCTCCCAAAGCATCACAAGGGCCCTTTCCATGACAAATTGCGAAAAAATTCCACTCGGCAGCAATGCCAAAATCTTTTTGCATGTTGCATAAATTATATTATTATTATATATTATATATATTAGCATAGAGGTAACTCTAAGACCAGAAGGTCCCGAAGAAACGTGCTCAACTTTTTGGCTCAGCTCTAGTACTCTCTTCGGTCCCAAGCTAATCGATGCACCCCTCGAAACATAGGAAAATCCACGAGCCCCTCATTTTATCTGTCAAACTTTCATACACAGAAACAAAATCCATTGGCAAAAATACTATATTGATGGTTTAAATTAAATACTCCCACCAATAGATTTGTGCAGAAACGAAATTCATTTAATTTTACTATTGTTTCTATCAAAACTACTATGCCGTTTGAGTAAGCATAGTAGTTTTGACAGAATGGTAGTAAATTTGATTATATTTTTAGTCAACTATACTGAAATCATGGTAGATTTAACGGCATTAAGCGTAGTTATACTGAAAATAAGTGTTTTCTGCAAAATAGTATTCCTAACTATGGTCTTTGTTTCAGTGTAGCTAATCAAAACAAACATAGTGTAGAACTAGAATTTTGACTAGAATGGAGTACGCTAATCGATTTGCTTGGTACCAATAGGCTAGTCAAGTAGTGAACCAATTTAAAATCGTTAGTTTCCACTCAGGGTTGTTTCCACTCACTTGCTATAAAAAAATATTTTTCGTAATTATGCAATCATTAGATGTTATAATGATATGTTGTACTAGTAAGTAACAAAAAGAGGATGTATGTGTTTGACTCATAAAACCTGTCAATTTCGCTTTCAGAGCATCACAATCAGCGATCTTATGATTCGTGAGCGTTCACTCAGAGTCACGGAGAACCAATTCGTTAAGTTAAGATAACAATCCTAATAGTTACTTTCACATGTAAAAATATTGTTGTTTGAAAGAAACCTATAGTTATTCCAACATTAAATTGACCGTCAACTCAATCATTTCTACCTAATAGATTCAACTGTTCATCTTATACTCATTTCAACTATAATTTTGATCGATTATAACAACCGTCAAATGTAATTTATTTATACAATTTGGTTTCAAATGACCATCATAAATCCACATACTTTTAACTTGTGATGCGTAGAGCAGGCGATAAGATATCTGGCTCTTACGCAGATGAACACGGTTCAAATCTAAGTTGAATGTTCTTGTTCACTTTTTTTATGATTTTGCAGTTGTGTTTTTGAGATCGATAAAGAAGCAAAACAAACTTCCTTAATATGTCGATAATGAAGAGTAGTTCGTTTATTAAACAGTGTTAAATTTTGCTTCCCTAACAATAGTTTTCTTGAATCAACTAAAGCATAGTTGTATTTTGAAGTTTGGCGAAAAATATAGTTGAGCCAACCGAGGAGCCAACTATGGACTATAGTTGTTGCCCTCTATACATAGTCAAATCAACTATAGTTTCGGGTTATCTATTAAACAATTGAACAATATAGTTATTTTGACCGGAAAAATAATTGCGTCTGCTATAATTTGTTCTCGGTGTGAGCGCTCACGAGTCGTAAAATCGCTGATTGTGACGCACTGAAAGCAATATTGACAGATTTTATGTGTCAAATATATACTTCATGACCTCTTCTTGTAACTTACAAGTACTAATTAGCATTATACTATTTCATGATTTCATAATTCCAAAAAACATTTTTTTAGGCAAGTGAGTGGAAGTAACCCTGGTCCACCGGTTGGTATTAGTCAGTATGATGGTTGAGCAATTTTAGTTAATCACTTCTAATTTGACTGCGTTTTTTAAAACTGTTATTTCTTAAAGTACAATGAACAATTTATATTTTAAATATCAATCTTTCAAACTGTACAAAATTAACTAAAATTCATCCACGGCGAAAAAAGTTACAGGTCTATAATTGAAACAAACTATTTGGTTGGCATTTTCTTTTATGCTCTTGTTGTACTGTAATAGTGCAGGCTCACTAAGATAATAATAATTCTTTTAAATATTTCCCTTCCTCAGGTATGAGTAATGAGAGAATGAAATACATGGGTGATGAAAATAATCCACTATCCAAACAGTTACTCAATCCAAATCCGCTGGCATCCGTAACAGGAATTTTAATTAATGGATGTCAATGCACCAATGGACAATGCAGCTGTTGTACAGGTACACAAATATAATTGAATTTAGGTTCAAACTAAATCTATTGAACAAATAGTAAATTTAACGATTATTATTATGATTTTTTTCTCGCAAAGGTATGTTCAGTCTTCGAGGATGCATGAATCTCACATACATTCCCGAAGAATTTGCGTTCGATTTTAGAATGCTGGTCAACAATCGTGTTTTGTACAAAAATAAGGTGACGGGAAAAAATCCACCACCAGTATGTGTGAACCCCCCGAGATTCGATTATGTTGAAGTATGTGCCAAATTCTACGATCTCTATTTTGTTGGCCGTAACGTGCATGTATGTCTAGAAATGAATGGAAGCTTCGAAGGATATGAGCTTTTTTCAAGGTAAGCAATCGAATATTTTGATTAAGTTTCGAAAAATCATGTGACATACTTGCAGGGAGTTTAATTGTTTGCGAATGGGAGACAAAGGTGTCAAAATACTCAAGCCTGGTGATAATTCAGGATTGCCAACTAAACCCCCTGGACTTGAAGCAGAAATAGATGCAGGATCGGAGGATATCGATGATTATGATGAGGCAGTTATATAATCTGCATTAATGAAAGAAATAAGTGGATGATTATATAAAAGTAATATTAAGTACCAATATTGTTACGTAAATGTCTGAGTGATTTGAGTACATTTATTTATTTATTTATTTATTTATTTGAAATTAATCATAATAAGCCACAACAATAAAAAATATACGATTATATCTGTTTAAAGATGTTTCATCTGCAATAGCCACCTTCTGATGTTATATGGCGATGGTGACCTGTGTGAATCTCTCGTCTTCGTTCGGAACTGGGTAACGATATGGTATTCCGGTACGTCTACCAGACCTGGCATAGCGGTTTCTGTATAAAATACAGCGTGGTCCATATGGACAAATGGTTCGCGTAAGGACTTGGTAGATTGAAATTTAGCTACTGTTCCCGTAAGTCGGAACAAACACCGTCAATCAACAAACACCATAATCATCACAACACGAAATCGTTCTCTGTGTTCCGTTATCTGCCAGTTACGCTATACGGGGATGGGAAGCAAGTCAAAACTTTCGTGTTCCTGGATGATGGATCGTCATCGACGTTGCTAGAAGAAGGAATCGCAGCACAGTTGAGTATCGAAGGTGAACCAGAGTTGTCTGTGGCTGAGTTGGACCGGAAAGATCAGTAGACACGAAAAGACATCGAAGAGGTTGAGCGTGAAGATATCCAGTGCTGAGAAGAAGGAAACTTTTCAACTGAGCAACGTACGAACAGTACACGAGCTTGGACTTCCAAGTCAAACGTTGCACTACACAGAGCTGTCAAATACATTCCCGCATTTGCAAGGGCTTCCCGTGGCCAGCTATGTCAACGCCAAACCGGGCATGATCATCGGTCTTGAGCACGTATGGTTGCTGACTAGTCTGAAGAATCGTGAAGGCAATAGCAGCGAACCAGTAGCAACCAAAACACGATTGGAATGGTGCGTGTATGGGAGGAACAACGGAACCAAAGGAGATGAGTAACAGCAATCTACACGATTCAATGCGATAGTTCTTAGCTGTTGAGGATGCCGTTTTGACGAAGCAGCTCGAATCCGAGGAGGACAAGCGAGCACGCAGCATCCTAGAAGCAACAACGATACGGAGAGGAACTCGTATGGAGGCGAGTTTTCTCTGGCGTAAAAACAACGTTAACTTCCCGGATAGCTTTCAAATGGCGGTAAGCAGGTTGAGAGGTTTGGAGAAACGATTGGCAAAAGATCCAGAGCTGCGCAGAAGAGTGAACGAGCAAATCGAGAGCTACGAACAGAAGCAGTACGTCTGTAAAGTGTCGTCGGAAGAGCTGGAGAAAACGAACCCTGAGCGAGTCTGGTTCCTTCCATTAGGGGTGGTAACGAACTTTAAGAAACCGAACAAAATCAGAATGGTGTGGGATGCTGCTGCAAAGGCCGGGTACCAACTGGGACGAGCCCATAGAGGAGCAGCTACACGATCTATGGAATAGATGGATCGAACTATACGAGACAATCAATGAAGTGGAAGTTCCTCGTTGCTTTTTCAGGAATCTTTTGCCGACGGAAGTTGACGAAATAGAAATCCACGTGTTCACGGATGCTAATGTCACAGCATGTACATGCGTAGTATACTTCCCAACAAACAATTGAGAGCTCTTATAAAACACCTGAGTTGATCAAACGTTGAATAATAGCTTCCAGAGTTGAACAAGAATGTAGTTGTATTGCCATTTGATTAAAAGTTTTAAAAGCTGTTGGAGCACTCTTAAATGATTGTTTACGTTCGGTTAAACTGTTTGACAGGAGCCATATAGGATGTGGAATAAACGCATCAAAACAAACCACACGGCAAAAAATCCGATCTCCGAAATGAGAAAAATGACTCATGATTTCATGAACAAAGCGTATTTTCATGTTATGAAAATACACCATGAATAATATTCATGATATCATGAACAACTTTTGCTTAACGCAGCAAACATTCCCAAAATCATGAATCATCCGAGTTGAAATCATGAGCTAAATTCATGGGTTTAACTTTTAATCAAAAAATGTAAAAAGAATAAAATAAAGCATGAAACTGGATTCGAACCAAGAACCTTGAGATCACTAAACTCATACTTTGACCACTAGACTATCAGTACTTGTATAAGATGGAAGGCAAAAGACGTATAATAGATACCTATGTAGTGCGGTTTATGAACACGGTTTGCAAAGTACGTATAGTAACGCTTTTAGCTGTCTTGATTCCTCTGCATTATGAAATCATGAATTTCCATCCCGAAATCATGAATCATTGCTACGATTTCATGGGATGGCAAGTTTTTTCATTTCATGATTTTTTATTCATGAAAATGAAATCGGATTTGTTTCCGTGCATTGGGAGCTCTTTTACAACACCTGAGTTGATCAAACGTTGAATAATAGCTTCCAGAGTTGAACAAGAATGTAGTTGTATTGCATTTTTGGTTAGAAGCTTCAAAAGCTGCTTGGAGCACTCTTAAATGATTGTTTACGTTCGGTTTAACTATATGCTTTATAAGACCTACGATAACTTTTATAGCACCTTAGTTAAACTGATTCACAAGAGTTATACAGAACGTGGAATAAACGCATCAAAACAAACAATTGGGAGCTCTTATAAAACACCTGAGTTGATCAAACGTTGAATAATAGCTTCCAGAGTTGAACAAGAATGTAGTTGTATTGCCATTTGGTTAAAACCTTCAAAAACTGCTTGGAGCACTCTTAAATGATTGTTTACGTTCGGTTAAACTGTTTGACAGGAGCCATATAGGATGTGGAATAAACGCATCAAAACAAACAATTGGGAGCTCTTATACAACACCTGAGTTGATCAAACGTTGAATAATAGCTTCCAGAGTTGTACAAGAATGTAGTTGTATTGCCATTTGGTTAAAAGCTTCAAAAGCTGCTTGGAGCACTCTTAAATGATTGTTTACGTTCGACCAACCACAATTTTGTTGCTAAAAATAGCACAAGTGATAGGCATGTTTATATAACCATAAGGCAATGATTATTCGACTGCAAGAGAAGTCACTCAAGATGAGCTTGATATACTTCTCTCATATGATCAAAATATGTATTCAAGAATAGAGCAGATGGAAACAGAAGCGGCTGGCAATCCGGGATCATGAGTTCGAATCTTGCTTCGAGAAACCTTTGATGGAGTAGAGGTAAATTATATATAGGTGTTATTAATAAATGCAAACATTAATTTAAGACATATATCATATAATCAACGATAACATTTCTAGATAAAATTATCTCAATTAATGATTAGAGAGATTAATTGAAAGAATATCAATCAAAGATTAAACAGATGCTTGTTACTACTTCCTCCATGATCACAGAATGTGAATTATGGCATAATTACATATTTTTTCAATGTGCACAAATAAATTAAATTAATAAAAACTGTACAAGCAATTATTTTGGCGCACCACGACAATTGTTAAACTAATTTTAATCTGTGAATATTGTGAGTACTTACACAACGGTTATTAAGGAGTCATTAAAAAGTGCTGTAAACGCTTTTCACCGCTTGCTGTATAGTGATTATTTAGGAGTCATAAAAGAGTGTAACAAACGCCTCTCAGGTTCAATCTCTAATACATTTCGAAGCAGCTGTTAGGAGGTGTCTACAAACGTTGTATTAGAGCTTTCACCAAAACAATAAAGCTTGAGTTTAAATATGTATCTATAAACGTTGTATAAAAGTTGCTTCTATCCGGTTGTTAAGGAGTCATTGAAAAGTGCTATAAACGCTTTTCACCGCTTGCTGTACAATGATTATTTAGGAGTCATAAAAGAGTGCAACTAACGCCTCTCAGGTTTACTATCTACTAAATTTCAAAGCAGCTGTCAAGAAGTGTCTACAAACGTTGTATAAGAGCTTTCACCAAAATAATAAAGCTTGAGTTTAAATATGTATCTATAAACGTTATATAAAAGTTGCTTCTACTCCTATACCGCGTATACATATAATGGTGTAGTTGAACAGGTTCTCCAAACCAGTGTAAACAAGAGTTTTACAGAAGTTGTAATAAACTAATTGTACAGTTATTATTCAGCATGCAGTTGAATAAAATCACAATGGAAGCGTTTCTTCAACAAGAAATTGATTTTGGATAAACGTTTTACTGAATACGTTAGACAACACCTTTGTGTTGCAGTTGTATAGGTTCTCCAAACCAGTGTAAACAAGGGTTTTATAAAAGTTGTGGTGAACACATTGTGCAATTATTATTCAACATGCAGCTGAACAAAATCAAAACGAAAGCGTTTCTTCAACTGGAAATTGTTACTTGGGTTGCGATTGTCGGTCAACGGAGATAGCTGGTGTTCGTTGGTAGCAGCAAGTCGCACCACTTCGAGCGTTCTCAATTCCCCTCCTGGAACTTCAGGCTACCATGATGGGATCACGTTTGCTGCAAAACGTTTGTTCGGCGGTCACTCTCAACATTCGGAAGCGTTTTCTATGGATAGACTTAGCTACTGTTCTGGCGTGGCTTCGATCGGACAGCCGCCGATACCATCAGTTCGTATCTTTTCGGGTTGGTGAAATTCTTTCGCTCACGAGTGTGGATGAATGGCATTACGTACCCTCAAAGCTCAACGTGGCTGACGATGCCACCAGGTGGAATTCGGGACCATCGTTTGATCCAGATAACCGTTGGTTTCAAGGCCCATCATTCCTACGAGATACAAAAGAGCTGTGGCCAAGAGAATCAGCAGTAGTAGTGGCCGAAACGGATGCGGCACGGGTAGGAGATCGAATCGGATGCACACCACACATTCCATACGCTGCGAAACATCCCGTTGTGCTGCCAAGAGATCATCGTATCACTTTCCTTTTGGAGGATTCTTTTCACCAACGGTTCCTGCACACCAACGGGGAAACAGTCTGTAATGAACTACGGCAGGAGTTCTACATACCCAACCTTCGGGCGCTCGTACGAAAAGTTAGCCGAAGTTGTCAGCACTGCAAGGTCAAGAAAGCAGTTCCTGTGCCACCACTGATGAGACCACTGCCGAGGGTACGCATAACACCATTTATTCGGCCGTTCACGTTCGTCGGCGTGGATTACATGGGGCCCTTCGAAGTCAAAGTTGGTCACAGCGTGGTAAAAAGGTGGATCTGTCTATTCACCTGTCTCACTATACGGGCTGTCCACCTAGAGCTGGTCCACAGTCTTTTATCGATCGCCTGCGGGATGGCGTTCAGGAGATTTGTAGCCAGGCGGGGAGCACCGTTGGAGGTATTTTCGGACAATGGCACAAACTTTGTTGGAGCCAATCGTCAGTTGTCAGAGGCGAAACAGAGGATCCAGAACATTATCGAGGACTGCGCCGCCACATTCACCAATGCAAATACCCAGTGCCATTTCAACGTTCGGGCAGCTCCGCACATGGAAGGACCATGGGAGCGTATGGTCAAGTCCGTGAAGGTGGCGATGAAGGCTATTCTGGATAGTCCATGACATCCGAGCGACGAGGTGTTGGAGACGATCATGTTGGATGCGGAAGCTATTGTTAACTCCCGTCCGCTGACCTACGTTCCCTTGGAAGCACCAAACGAAGAGGCACTCACGCCAAACCACTTTCTGCTGTACGTATCAACCGGCATCAAGCGACCAGCGACCAAACAAATGTCCACAGTCTACTGGTTCCAAGTTATATGGAGTTAAAGAAAAAAATGTCGAAAATATGGTTTTTTCTTTCTGTTTCGGGTTTTTTGCCTACTACTATATAATGTTATATTTTTCTCTTATGCAAATACATTAAATAAATAGCTTTTGTGAAGAAACATACTGGATTAAGCTTCAAATTTCTAAGATATTGTTGAAAAAACGAAAAAAAAAACACAAATTTGAACTTTAATATTTCCCAAAGCGCAAAAAATCGCAACCTGACATTTTCAGCAAAAATTAAGCAATACTCGATAAACAAAATATCAAAATTTGAGAGAGGTATATTTTGGTGTTATTGTTTAGATTTCTTCATTTTAGTGGAACATTGATTTTTTTCTATAACTTTTTTTAATGCATTGAACTTGTGTTTCGAAGACTTCACGACTTTGGCAAAGTTGTTTATCTTGATAAAATAAACAACTCTTTTTAATACGTTAAAACTTCACAGCCTACTGTTTAAGAGTTATATGAAATAACAGAAAAAATGTGAAAATAAGTGTTTTAATTTTAAATATATTGTTTAAATGCATATACCTCGAAAACAGTAGGCTGTGAAGTTTTAACGTCTTAAGAAGAGTTGTTTATTTTATCAAGATAAACAATGTTACCAAAGTCGTCAAGTCTTCAAATCGCCATTTCAATGCATTACAAAAGTTATAGAAAAAAATAATGTTCCATTAAAATGAAGAAATCTACAAAACACCAAAATATACCTCTCTCAAATTTTGATATTTTGTTTTTCGAGTATTGCTTAATTTTTGCTGAAAATGTCAGGTTGCGATTGTTTGCGCTTTGGAAGATATTAAAGTTCAAAAATTATGTCTTTTTTTTCGTTTTTTCAACAATATCTTTGAAATTTGAAGCTTAACCCATTATGTTTCTTCACAAAAGTTATTTATTTAATGCATTTGCATAAGAGAAATATATAACATTATATGGTTGTAAGCAAAAGAACCGAAAGAGAAAACCATATTTTCGACATTTTTTTCTTTAACTCCATATAACTTTGAACCAGTATTCTGTAGAAATTTTACGTCTTTGAATGAGCTGTTCATTTTGTCAAGATTAACAACTTTGCCCAAGACATCAAGTCTCCAAAACGTCAGAGAAAGAAGTTAGATTGTGGCACCATCTTTGCGGAAGAGTTTTGAATTATTTGTTTATGTCAATAGATGGTCCTTATTATGATGGGAAACTTTGCCGAAGACACCAAGTCGCGGAAATGCTTCATTTCGGAGTTATTAATTTTGCTTCGCTATGTTGCATTCCTGGCCCAGTGTGCATAGGATGAAAGCAGAACAGAAATGCATAATGCATGATTTTATTACGAGAACTATTTTCTTTTTACAAGAGCAATTCAAGCTGAACTTTGCATTAGGTCCTAAGTAACATTGATCGATTCTCTTCGTCGACTTTCTCTTTCGTTAATAACTTATTCACAGAACCGTTACTCGATGTGTTTGTCGTATTGGATGCTAGATAAAAGCTCCTTTTTTCTTTTATGTGCTGAAAATACTTGGGAATGTCTTTACATGACCGTGGGGATGCAAAGATAAAGTCGACGAAGAGAATCTGTCAATGTTATGTATATGACCTAATGCAATGTTCAGCTTGAATTCATTTTTTTATTTGAGGGCAAATGTATATTCCTATTCTACGGGTGCAACCCATGAGTTTTACAAACATTTGGAAAAATTTTGAATGGTACATTAACCTTTATGAAAAGTTATGCGTGATTTCAACTTTTTCGTCATAGAACTTTCACCATTCCATGTATTTCGACCAATGGAATGGTGAGGAAGCACACTCTTTACAGCTTGTGACATCCGCAGAAAATGCAGCGGCATTTTATTTCTTGGTTGGAGTTATTCACGAAGGTTTGTGGCTGACTGTAGCAAATAAACGGGCTCAAGCTTAAAATCTTATTGATTTTCTTTGCGCTCCGCTTGGAAATACCGGAAAATTTTGATTCTTTTCTATGTTGTAAAAATAAACCGCCTATATACATTTCTGACAAGTTGCAACTGAATGCTTATAATTGTTTTAAAATAACTGTTTCATGGCCAACTAGTTTTATTGCGCTTACTTATAAAGCAACAAAAGGATTTATTTGTGGGTTTTATAAGGGCAATTCATATTATTTTTTTTTATACTTCAAAGCAATCATAAAACCTTTCATAAGTGAAAATAGCATAAGCCTCAGTTGGTTTTTTAATTAACTTTATAGGGGTTTTGTAGATAGATATAAGAATGCTTCATGACTTGCATTGTATATGACCGTCATAGAGCTGTAGGTAATGGTTGCAGCTGCAATAAAACCTGTATAAATTTTGAATTTAGCGAAGCAGGTCTAGATTTGTTACTTGGGCAGCGCTGTTTTATATCTTGTAAGGTTCAAGCAGAACGATGTGCAATCGCACCTGATAGGATTTCCCGTGGTTTTTTTTTTTTTTTTAATGAATGGGGCGTATCTTTTGTGCAGAATATGTAAAAAAAAAGGCTGGACTTCGGATGTTAATCTAATTGCATATATAGAGGTACCAGATATGTTTTACAGTCAGTTGTTGGTAATTCACAAACAGAATAGAATGTATGCCTTTTTTATGCAAAATTTTTCTCAAATTTGAAAGTTTTTTCTCCATGGTAAGCGGGTATAATATTAAGGGAATTTAACTTTTGCTTTTACTTATAATTGTAGTTTGCTTATAATTTATTTCCCAGAATAAAGTGATAAGTCCATGTCTTTTTCGGGATGTCGTTTAAGGCGGGGGGAGGGAAGGGGGTGTTTTGCATGTATAACTTTTCCAAGTTCCTCATTGTGATAGGTGGTCACGCCTTAATCCGCTGACTTGCTCCTGCAGGACCAAGTGCCACGCCGTCCGAAGCTGTAATGAGCAGAGACATGATAGCAGCGCTGTTTTATATCTTTTCAGGTTCAAGCAGAACGATGTACAACCAAATGGTACTCGATTGTGACGACTGGGTTAGAGAAAATCGTTTATTTCATGAAAACAGATTTAAAATTATCATTTGTACATTTTTCAAATGTTTTTTTTTTTGAAAATTGAAAAAAAAATCATTTCAGCAGATTCGTAATGTAATATCCTATAGATTGGCGTATTTTGATTTTTTTCATCGATAAATGACAAAGTTACAAGCGTTCAAAACCTAACACTATTTCACCACACATATTTTTCGTTTTGCACCCCAGTATAGTCGACAAAGACGTAGTTCTACGTCAAAATATGAAGAAGGATGCGGTCAACATGGTGGACATGGACACGTGGCAACACGGACCCAGTTTGGATACACACATCAGTGAATTAATGAATCGCATGAGGGCTTACTCGGATTCGGACAGCGATGATGGAAGTGATTCAGGTAGTGTTGAGTGCATGTTAGTCTCCTTTATTAACAAAATTTGTGATCCTTGTTTGGTGGAAATAATGATAGAAGGGAAACAATTAAAAATGGAAATCGATTGTGGGTCATCGGTTTCAATAATCAGTAAAGCTCAGTTTTATTTAAACTTTAGTACCCCATTGAAGGAATATAGCAAACAATTGATTGTGGTAAATGGTGCAAAGTTAAAAATCGAGGGGGAGGCGAATGTATTGGTTAAATTTAATGGAATCGAAGCACAAATGCAGTTGTTGGTGCTAGACTGCAGTAATGATTTCATTCCTTTGATGGGACGAACTTGGTTGGATGTATTTTTTTCTGAATGGAGACAATTTTTTTCAAATTTATCTAATGTTAATAACCTGCTTGAAGGGAGTGCCAATGTTAAGATGTTGGAAATTCAGAAAAAGTTTTCCAATGTTTTTGTGAAGGATTTTTCCACACCCGTCAAGGAATATGAGGCGGATTTAGTACTGAAAACAGAGCAACCTATTTTTCCCTGTCCAAGGATGAGGGGCTTGATGATGATTTGTCAAGTGTCACTATGATTTTTTTTGCAATTTGTTAAAAATTTAGTTTTTCTTCAGTTTATTGATTTGAACGGTTCAAGCAAGTTAATTTCACGGATCCGTAAATTGTAGTTTTATCATAATTTCAATATTAGCAAAAAATAAAATAGTAATTAAATTCGCTTTCGTAATGCTAAGGTAAATAGTTAGCTTTGAGTGTAAAGTTAATTTATAAAAAAGTTCTAACAGTTTTTTTGCACTTCGAAACTTGACGGGTCATACCTCTAACATAGTAGCAGTGACAGTGTCGCATGTCCTAACAACAACTGCCTGCGACTAGTGTTCGAGGGGCCGACAGGGCTGAATAAGGGTCAATACTAACAAAACTATAACACTAACATGACCCCGAAACTAACGTTCATCCATTGCACTAATAGTTATAATGTAGTTGTACTTTCCTAATAACCCATCTATCACAGACAAACAGACATAACACTCGCACCTGTGGCGCGCACGGTCGGTTCCCTTGCGTTTGTCGTCTGCACACTAGCGCCATCTGTTCAGTGTACTAATCCATCACATGATACTCAACAGATGGCGGTAGTGTTTTAGTGACTATGTTTTGTGGAGAGAAATATTAAATGTGTTATTTCTGTTTGTCTGTGCATCTCTGCTTCTTTTTCGTTGTGTGTGTGTGTTTGGGGGGGGGGGGGGGGGGGGTTAATGTAACCAATACTAATACCTTTCTCTCTGTTCTTTTATTTGTTTTCTATATCCCTTCACCATCACCCCATATCCCATCATCTTGACGAGAGATGAGTAACTTGCATGGTGCACGCCCAAGTCGTACTACAGGATAATATGCCAAGCGTGGTTATATCACAAAAACCACGCAGGAACGGAAATCGATGGAGCTGAGGAATAATGAGGTAAATTCTACACAGTATTTTAAAGGAGCCAACTCTAAGCAGGTAATAATAGCAATTATTAATCAAACAACCATAAAAAGGTTAGAATGAATTTATTTATTTTAAATACAGATTTCGTCAGACCCTCCGCACTTCAGACTTTTTTCTTTCAATGATTTCACATACCCATAAATTTAAATTTTTCTCATTCATCGTTAAGAGGGATATTTAAAGTATACTTTGGTGTAATAGGACCAAGAAGATTACTGAAAAAGGGCATGGGTTTTGTAGAACATTGGAAAACATTTTCAAAAAAGGGGGCTGACAAAATCGGGACATTATTGTATTCCATTTACATTTACATGATTTATCACATATTTCCGGAGAGCTTCGAGGTTGGAGCGTAGTTGCTTTTGTAGATAGGCACGTCATTTGTCGGTTTCTCGCGAATTTGGGCTCAGTCTGGAAAAACTAATAACACAAACAGGTAGAGGAATAGTTCCTCTATGATTTGGTATAGTTTGTTTGCAGGATTGTTCTTTTGTTCGCGGGAGACCGGCGATTGACGTGTTTGTTTGCAGGGGCGATTGCGCCCAGATCTCGGGGTTCTCCGGATTTATGGTCGTAATCTAATACACACAATTGATCACAATACGAGCCTAAAAGCTGCAGTGACCTAGTGAGCACCATAGCTCGAGTCGTCTGTTAGTATTGTGTATCGCATGGAGAGCTCAACCGAGATGCTAGCCTATTAAGACTGCAGTTGGTCAACTCTCAAAAAAAAAAACAGAGCAACCTATTTTTAAAAAGGGATAAAGCGTACCATACCGTAGAGAAAAAGTTGTTGATTATTTGACGAAATTGGAAAAAAAGAACAAGTGATTACTCCCATTAAAACGAGTGAGTGGGCCTCTCCAGTCGTAGTAGTCATGAAGAAAAACAATGAGATTAGGTTGGTAATAGATTGCAAAGTGTGCATAAATAACGTGATTATTCCGAATAGGGTAGAGAACTACTTCGGCCTAATCGCCCATTTTGGGCCTATCGAGCAGAAAACATCAAATAAATCCATGATTTCAGAGTTAGCAAGTCAATTATGCATTTGGTACGATATTTTAGCTAATAAGCTACCGAACGAAGTCAATGAGAACGCTTGATATCAAGACTTGCACCTATTATTCCCAAAAACAAAAGAAGTGCTCCGACCGAATCAATGTTTATCATCATCCGATAGGCCGAAGTGAACTCAGTGGCGTTTCAATGGCGTTTCAATGCGTTAGGCCGCGTTTAGAATCCGTAGGCCGAGTTTGGCGTCAAGAAGCAGTGTTAGACTTTTGACAATATCTCAACGATTGGTTTCTCTTTATCAAATCTTACGGTACGTACGGAAAGGTAAATAAATTTGGAAGCCATCAGTAATAATAACATTCCGTTTGGTGCTAAACTGCGCCAGATTAAGAAAGACTAAGTGCGGGCTGTGCTTAATAGGCCGGAAATGGGGTAGTTAACCCTACTTATCCTTTGCCTACCGCGCAAGATTTGTTTGCGAGCTTGGCGGGTTGTAAGGTTTTTTTGCACTCTGAACCTGGAAAGGAGCCTACACACAGCTGGCATTATCAGAGAGGTCAAGAAAATATATGGTTATCAATACAATAAAAGGACTATTTACTTATAATAGATTGCCTCAAGGGGCTTCTTCCAGTGCTACCATCTTTCAGCAAGTCATACCCTATTTTACACCTGGAGGCCCATGCACGATAAAAAAATTCCATAAATATCTGTATGGTCAAAGGTTTACGGTTAACACAGACCATAAACCATTAGTAGGAATATTCGGTAAGAGTGGGAAACATTCCATTTATGTTACAAAGCTGCAACGTTACATATTAGAACTTTCCATTTATGATTTCGACATTCAGTACAGACCATCTGCTAAAATGGGAAATGCAGACTTTTGTTCAAGGTTTCCATTAGGTCAAATGGTTCCAGTTGATTATGACCATGAGTTTGTTAGAAGCATAAACTTTAGTAAAAATGTTCCAATTGATTTCAAGGTGGTTGCAAAGACAACCAGTGAAGATAAATTTCTACAGAAAGTGATCTGTTATTTAAGGATTGGTTGGCCAAAGAGATTAGATAAACGATTTGCAGATATTTTTTCCAATCAGCAGGATCTGGAAATAATCGAATCCAAGACAGAGATGTTGTTCCTATACTAATGCAAAAATATATTTTGAATTTATTACATACCAACAACTCCGGGATATAGTCGCTATATTCATAGTTTGGCGGATAGATTTTCGATCTATCAAAAAGCGGAACCAATTTAATATATTTTAGACCAACAATTGAAAAGGTACTATCAACTTTTATAAACAAAACGTTAATTATTCTTTCCTCGCTAAAAGAAGATAAACTGCCAGCATCATCGGATAAGGGAAACTTTCCACAACCTAAAGATGGTGTTAGTTTGTGTAGGCGAGCCTTGAGTCTTGAGAAAACGGTTTCCGAAATTTTGTTCGCAGCAACTGATGTGCTCTTTTCTGTTGTTAGTCGTGATTTGCTCGATTGGTTCCGCTATTTGACAGCTCAATTGGTTCCCGAGATTCTATCCGCCAGACTATGAATATAGCGACTATACTCCGGGATCGTCAAGATGAAACAATTCGCCAGGCGAACGGTATACTGGTATGGAATCAATAAGGACACTTTGTGTCTGGTTGCGATGCTTGTAACAGTATGGCGGTTAAAGGTGATACGGTCAAAATTTGGTCAAGGGAAAACGCGTGTAAATCGGTGAAATCGTTTATTTAAAAAATCAAATTAAATTTCTTTTTCAAGTTCAATTAGTATAAATTTCAGGAAAAATATTCAGTTAGGCTTCCGCTTTTCCAAATCCGAATTGCCGGGCCTTACGCTTGACCCCTGCCATCAGATTTTGTACAGCCACCTTGTCCACCTTCTTCGCCGCAGAAAGCCAGTTTGCCTTGAACTGCTGCTCGCCCTTAGCAGTTTTTTTGGTCTTCTTTAGGTTCCGCTTGACAATAGCCCAGTATTTCTCAATTGGGCGGAGCTCTGGCGTGTTGGGAGGGTTCTTGTCCTTGGGAACCACCTGCACGTTGTTGGCGGCGTACCACTCCATGGCCTTTTTACCGTAATAGCAAGATGCCAAATCCGGCCAAAACAGTACGGAACAACCGTGTTTCTTCAGGAAAGGCAGCAGACGTTTATTCAAACACTCTTTCACGTAAATTTCTTGGTTGACAGTCCCGGAAGCTATGAAAATGCTGCTTTTCAAGCCACAGGTACAGATGGCTTGCCAAACCAGATATTTCTTTGCGAACTTTGACAGTTTCATGTGCTTGAAAACATCTGCTACCTTTCCCCTTCCTTTTGCCGTATGAAACTCCTGTCCTGGAAGCTGCTTGTAGTCGGCTTTGACGTAGGTTTCGTCGTCCATTACCACGCAGTCAAACTTCGTCAGCATCGTCGTGTACAGCCTCCGGGATCGCGCTTTGGCCGTCGTATTTTGTTTATCATCGCGATTTGGAGTCACTACCTTCTTGTAAGTCGATAGTCCGGCTCGTTTTTTGGCTCGATGCACGGTTGTAGACGATACACCCAGCTTATTTGCGGCATCTCGGAGAGAGAGGTTAGGGTTTCGCTTGAAACTACCGGCAACTCTCTTTGTCGTCTCAGCGGCTTCCGGTTTTCGATTTCCCCCCGATCCAGACTTCCTGGCTGTCGACAAACGTTCCCCAAACACTTTAATTACATTTGTAACGGTTGATTTGGCAACTTTTAGCGATTTTGCCAACTTTGCGTGCGAGTAGCTCGGATTTTCGCGATGCGCGAGCAAAATTTTGATACGCTGCTCTTCTTGCTTGGACGGCATTTTGACAACTGAAGAGTGAATTCCAAAATCAAAATAGGAGCAACATTCTACACACACACACCTTCAAAATGAGGGGTGTTCAGGTTTTTTAAATGCAAAATTGAAAGAAATACGTCAAGTTGATATTGACCAAATTTTGACCGTATCACCCTTTAACATCCAAATGGACACCTACAATTAGGCCATTTAGCAGGATTCATATTGACTTTTTTTTTCTACATGCATCATACATTTTTGTTGATTGTGGATAGCTATTCCAAATGGATAGAAGTGGAATGGATGAAGCAAGGTACTGATTGTGGTAAGGTGTTAAAAAAGTTAGTTGAGTATTTGCTCGTTTTGGGCTACCTGACGTCGTTGTTTCTGACGGTGGTCCTCCTTTCAACTCATATGCTTTCGTGAGATTTTTGGAGAGGCAAGGTATGAAAGTGCTTAAGAGCTCACCTTATAATTCCTCATTCACTGGCCAGTCGGAAAGATCAGTGTGAAAGAAGTGCTAAAAAAGTTTCTAATGGATCAAGAAATTACCGATTCGGATTTAGGGGACCAGATTAACTTGTTTTTAATTAATTATCGGAATATCACCTTGACGAGTGATGGTATGTTTCCATCGGAGAAGATATTTTCTTTTATGCCAAAGACGGTGGTGGGCTTGATTAATCCTAAAAAAATATTATAAGCAACAAATGATACCACATCAGCCAAATGAGGAACTGAATATGAAATACCAAACTAATAACAATAAAAAAAATCCTTTAGAAAACCTGATGGCTGGCGATGTGGTTTGGTATAAAAACCATAATCCACATCATCATTCACGTTGGTTAAAAGCCATATTCTTAAAACGTTTTTCTAAAAATACTTTCCTGGTGGAAACTGGAAACGTGCGGGTAATGGCCCATCGGTCCCAGCTTCGCCATGCTAAACAGAATGAAATGCCACGGCCAAATGTAACGGTAACGGCCTTGGGAGACAACAACGAAGTGATGTCATTTTTTTTTCTTTATTATAGATTTTTAGCCATATGGCTAGTTCATCTCTTAAGATTGAAAAAAGGAGAAAAAAAATTGGGTTCTCAGAAGGAGATTCCCAATCTAGGCTGTGGTACATTTATCTTGCTATAATGAAAAGGTGTAGAAAACTGCCAAAAGGGCCAACAAAATGGAAATACAAACAAGAAACACTCAGATATTGTGGTAAAGGTTCGCCTCCTTTAGGAAGGCTGCTGCCGAGGACTCGTCTCCCAACAGGTTCCGAATGCTGATTGACTCCAAGCCGAAGGCAGACCGAAGGTCTTCCAACTCCGCGCAGTTCACGAGGATGTGCTCCACGGTGGCTGGCACTCCACAGGTTTCGCAGGTCCTCCGGAACGGTGTTCCTCCGAAGTTGTGGGAGACTCTGCTGTGCCCGGTGCGCAGCCTTGACACCACTCGCTGTTCTCGTAGGCTTGGTTGATCCTTCCAGGTTCCGGTGGTCGCCTTGATCTTCCGAAGATGGTGTGTCCTTTTGTTCTTTCACTCGGTGTCCCAGGCTCTCCGAATCGTCCGCTTGATCCACTTTTTGACATCTTGGAGCGGTACATTGCCAGTTGACCTGGGTCCGGTGTGGCCTGAGCCGGCGAGGTGGTCGGATATTACGTTCCCTTGGATCCCGCAGTGACCGGATACCCGCATGAATACTGTGTTGGGCGGCGCGTGCTTTACCGTTCCTTGGATCCACGGATGCTTCGGTGTTTCTGTTGTTAGGGCCAGTATCACGCTGTGTGAGTCAGTTACGACTAATATCGGCCGGTTGGCCGGTAACTTAACCGCGTGGAGAATGGCCACTGCCTCAGCTGAGAACACCGAGCATTGGGTCGGGAGCGATCTGCTCACAAGCAGACCATCTCCAGAGCCTCATTCCCACTCCGCTCCTGGAGAGAGAGCCGTCGGTGTACCTAACTTCATAACCTTGGTAGTGCGCCCCGAGAGTTTCGACAACTGTCCGGCGTAAAGCCAGCGAGTTGTTTCCTGCCCTGAAGGGGTCTTTGATTCGGCTGTCAATTTTGATCTTGTGCGATTGCCAATTTTTGCCTCCGTACGATCCTGTTGTTTCCCGACATTTTAACGAGAAAGGCAGCGGCTTTGGTAGAAGAAGCTGCGGTGAAAACGACCCGAAAAGGTAGGATACCGGCTTCAACGCATGCAGCGTCGGCCGGGGTTGAGGGCAGGAGAACGGAGACTG
The DNA here is from genome assembly GCF_037179485.1 of Ochlerotatus camptorhynchus. Classification (NCBI taxonomy): domain Eukaryota; kingdom Metazoa; phylum Arthropoda; class Insecta; order Diptera; family Culicidae; genus Ochlerotatus; species Ochlerotatus camptorhynchus. The sequence continues at coordinate 349,409 of NW_027040810.1, forward strand.
TTCGAACGTAGTCGTTGTACACTGGTTCCAAAATCTGAATGGCTTTCTCGGCGGCAAGGCATGTAATCTCTACACCGTACAGTAGGCGACTGTCGATGATGGCTTGAGCTTCGCGGAAACGGATTTCGCGATTGTTGGATCGGTGGGGGCGAGAGATGGTTGCGCTCTCAGTTTCATCCTCTGCAGGGTGGGACCCACCGTTACAATGAGGACGTCATCCGCGTAGACGAAGATATAAACGTTCTTGGGTAGTTGGTCAAAGACCCCATTCATGGCCACCAGGAAGAGGGTGACCGCGATCACCGAACCCTGTGGCACTCCGGTTTCCTCACCGAAACTTCCGGATTGCACGTTTCCAACCGAAACCCGAAAAGATCGGTCGGTCAGAAAGTTCCGGATGAAGTGAAGGATGTGTCCTTTCAGGCCCCAATCAACAAGCTTCTTCAATACAGCTGGTGTCCATGTTCGGTTGAACGCTTTGGAGATGTCCAGTGAGACGATCTCCGCGTGATGACCTTGATCCTTTGGCTCCTTCAGGACTTTCCCAAGAATGGCGAAGTAGGTGGAGGTGCCATACCCTTGCCTGAAGGCGTGCTGCCGATGGTTAAGCAGCCCCTTGGCCTCAAGATATTGCTTCAGCCTCCTGTTGACCATCCGTTCCAGGCACTTGCACGCGTGTATGTCAAGAAAAGATAAGCTCAGGCCGGAGCTAACGACGTGTTGAAATAAATCAGAGCAGACATTCTCTGTTGAACCTCCAAACGTAAAACAGTGTAAATTCTTTAAGGGTAAATGTACTAATTTTCACAGCATTACACACTTAAACTTAAATTTTTATCTCGGTAAATCGTGGTACCGAAAACCTCCCGTAAAGCGTGATTTTTACCAAATTATCGTTACAATAGTTGTTTTTACTGATTTTCGTTAACAATTATTGTCGTTATTTCGGTACCAAAAACAGTTTACTGACTTTCGGCAATTTAAATTGCTGAGAGAGTCGAAAAAATAAGCAACTACCGATATTGGTTAAAGAATTCGCTGAGCTTCAGCAATTGTACTTCCTTTTCCAGGAAAACAATCTAAAGTGGTGTCCGCCATTTTTCAGTTTCTCTAGTGACGTGAAAGCGTGCGTTTGCGTTGTGCTTCTGCTAGTCAGGAAATAGTCGCGACATTTTGTGAGAATGGAAGATATTATGCTTCAAATCGAGGCTGAAGCAGAGCCAGTGAGGAGTAAACTAAAACAAATTCTTCGTAAGTATTAACTTATTTCTTTTTTAGAGTTATATGGAATTGGCAGATGCGATACTCTGCTTTTTTTGTAAGCAGCTTGTACCGGGATACGTCGATGGCCTACAACGCCATGTCAATGTGCACATGAAAGAAAACCATTTTAATGCAGCTTTTATTACATTCAATTGCACTTTTTCGATGTGCAAAATGACATATGCTCATTTTACTTCTCTGAAGCGGCATATTTTACATGAGCATCCATCATTATCTGGTGGAGCTAGACCTTCAATGGATGTCACTCCAAATTTTGAGATCCTTTCTAATATCCCTCCAATAAAAAAAGTGAGGTTAAGCTCTCTTTCGGAGCAACCTGAGCGAAGTTTCTTGGCAGAGGAAGCGACTGCCGAATACGTTCCATTTAGACGAACCAGGAATCAAAACCTCAACCAAACACCTATTACTCTGGAGGAAATTAAGAAAGCCGCTGGAGTGGGGATTTGCCGACTTGTAGGAGACGTAGGGCTTCCACAATCCAAATCTGTAGAAATCATTGATCTTTGTGACAATCTGGTTGAAATGATGTCACAACGTCTACGAATTTTAACTATGACTTTCCTACAAGATAACGGTATTGACATAATCGAAAAAAATACGGTAGACTTTTTGAACGAGTTTAATTTTTCTGGTATTTTCTCAGAAGTCACGACGTTCCCCAAAAGAACTAAATTTTTGAAGAAAATTGCAGTTTCAGTTCCCGAGCCAACGGAAAAAATGTTATCCTATCGCGAAGATGTCCGTCATGTGCAAGGAAAGCATCAAAAAATTCGAGTGCCTGAAACATTTTCCTATATTCCCGTTATCGAAACGATCAAACTGATCTTTAGAAACCCGTCGAATCGAAAACTTTTGGAGGAATCTGAAAATGAGCTGAAATCGATTGGCACAACGAAAGAATACAGCTCTTTTTGTACTGGAGAAGCCTATCAAGACAGTATTTTTTTTCACAAGCACCCCAACGTTATCCGATTGAGTATATACCAGGATGATGTGGAACTAGGAAATGCGTTGAGCAGTAGAGCCGGTATTAACAAAGTATCATGCTTTTCTTTCAAAATCCAGAACTTCCCTGACAAGTTTAACAGTTCTCCCAAGAGTATTTTCCCGTTAATATATTGTACCTCGGTCGATGCTAAAAAGCATGGTTATAATAAAATATTGCAACCATTGGTATCAGACATGAAAAAGCTGGAAACTGGTGTTACTGTGTACTATGGCTCTGAATCGTTCGTCCTTAGAGCATCACTGGCGGCGTTTGTTGGTGACACCTTAGCAGTACACGATGTGTTCAATTTACTGGGACCGGGAGCCAATTTTTTCTGCAGGATTTGTACCATTTCAAGGCCAATGTTCAAGGAAGATCCACATGCCCAACATCCGATTAGAACCAAGGCTTGGTATGAAACCAAGATGCAACAACTGCAATCAGGCGAAATTACATCAACGGAATGTGGATTGCATCCTCAAGGGTGCATATTAAATGAATTAAACAATTTCCATGTCTGCGAAAATTACGTACTTGATGTAATGCATGACATGGCCGAAGGTATTGTTCCGTTGACCTTGCAGCTGGTTCTGAATCGTTATTTGAAAAACAAAGAATTCGATCTTGATATTTCATATATTAACTATCGAGTCAACACATTTGCCTACGGATATGTTGATAGGAAAAATAAACCATCGTCAAATTTTACGGAAGAGATGCTGAGCAAATCTAACGCATGTAAAATAAAGCAGACTTCATCACAGAATGTCTTACTACTACGTTCATTTCCTTTTCTGTTCGGGCACAAAGTTCCAGTGGATTGCCCGTATATGTCGTTGATTGGACATTTGATAAATATCGTAAGAATTCTAATGTCCCCCATCGTTTCGGACTATATGCTTGCGGAACTTGAAGAACACATAAGACAATTCCAACAATCCTTTTACGACCATTTTCAAAAACGAATAAACAAAAGTCACCATATGGAGCATTACCCCTATTGCATAAGAAAAAGTGGAAGTATGAAACAGTTCAACTGTTTATCGTTTGAGCAAAAAAACAAACCTTGCAAAACTCAGACCGCCAATTGTAGAAATTTCAAAAATATTTGTAAAAGTTTGGCAAAGCGACAATGTTTTACCATGACATTGGATATCATAGATAATCCATTTACCGAAAAAGTACATTACAAATCTGGTAAAATTATTCATCGCAGTAAGACACTTAGCAACAACTTCTTGGCGGAATGCGAGGATCTTGTGTTTATTCCTATGAATGTTACGATTAACGGTATCGATTTCCGGCCGAATTTGATCATTTCCCTTAAAAATCACAACAACATGTTGTATTCAACGTTCGCAGTTATTCAAGAAATTGTCATTATAAACAACATGATTAATTTTCTTGTGAAAATCTGCCAGACAATTGATTACAATGATTTCTATGAGGCCTATGAAGTTGAAGAATTGAATGAAGAAAGGCTACTTCAGGATGTTGAAGTTTTCCTGCATACCACTTTTGCTATCTGGTCACCATACGACAGTCAAACAAAATACGTATCGCGCCGCTTTTATTGTCAGGATTACTGAACGTTATTGAGTAATTTAGATATATTTTTATGAGATACGTTGCTTTAATACATTCTCCTTTTTTTCAGTTGCCGAAGAAATCGATGAGCATGAAATTTTTATGTCCCTTAATGAGTCTGATTTCAAACGCCTTGAATTGAACACGAAAGCTATCAAAATAATCCAGAAAATTCAAAAATCTGTTCTCTCTGAGCAAATAATAGAAGAGGAGTACCTTGAGAACGACGATACTGATGCTACTGCCGCTGATGAACATCCGACAGAGGTCAATGCAATGCAATGCGACGAGCAACCAAATACGGAAGAGCACCCAGATCTGGAAATAAACGACGACCCGAATCCCTATACCGGAATCAGTTTGGAACGGGTAAGACCAGCACTTATACTGTTTTCGGGTTTAAACTTGGGTCATTTCACTATATATTGATATTCTATATAGTAAGTGATACTTTCATTTGAACTCTACAACTTACTTATCAACAAAACAATGCACTTTCACCAGGGTGGCCAGATTATTTTTTTCATTATCGGTAGCTTCTCAAAACTTTTGTCGGTAGTTATCGGTAGGCTGTCTTAAGAAGGCTTTCCCGATACTTGAAACCTTTGTGAGCGGGGGGGGGGGACACTGCTTCAGAACAATACACTGTCCTTCAGTTCTTCTGCTTTAAACGTGTCGAAATCAATATTTCTATTTCTGACTACACGGAAAACAACACATTCACCTGTGTTCAATATAATAGCAGCGCATGCCGATTTCCATACAAAATAATCAGCTTTGAAAAGTTGTAACTTTGTTCTCCTAAGATAAATTGGGCTGAAACGTTCACCACAGAACTACAAATATGTTCAATTTTACGATTACAAAAAACAAATTTTTGGAAGCACCTGCCGGAAAGTGAGACACTAGGAAAAATTGTTCAAAATAATAGCAGTACTAATAATTTGCATTTCAGCTCAATTTTGAGTTTTTAAATTTTACATTACTCAACATTCTAACAATCCCCACTCAATTAACAAGTGTATATAATAGTTAAAAAAAAAGTTACCTAGTATCTCACTTTTCAACAGGTGCTTCCAAAAATTTGTTATTTTGCCAACGTTTCAGCTCAATTGATCATACACATTTAGATTATTTTACCGAAATCTGTGAAATTTTACCGAAATCTCAACAGCTGAACGTTCGGTAAACAGTTTGGTGATTTTTCACAGATTTCCTGTAATTTTTCACTGATGTTCGGTAAAAAATTACAGGAAATCTGTGAAAAATCACCGAACTGTTTACCGAACGTTCAGCTGTTGAGATTTTGGTAAAATTTCACAGATTTCGGTGAAATAATCTTAGTGTGTTGTTAAGTTACATCATGTCAAAGATGACCATTTTTTTTATTGAAATCGGCATGCGCTGCTATTATATTGAACACAACTGTAGGTATTGAACATTTTTCAAGATTTCTTAAAATCTGTGATTCTCGGTAGGAAAAGTGAAAAATCGGTAGTTTTTAACCTTTCGTCTGTGAATCGGTAGGCATCCCGAAAATCGGTAAGACTACCGATAAATCGGTAGGTCTGGCCACCCTGACTTTCACTGGGACCTGCAGATCTCTGCAGATGATGCAGCAATTCAAGCTGAACATTGCATTAGCCCCTAAATAACATTGACAGATTTTCTTTATCGACTTTGTCTTTACTGACATTCCCAGGTATTTTCAGCACACAGAATCTGATCTGATCTCCTTTACCAACTTAAAACAGCAAGTTCATCTTTTTGAAAAGTTGATGCCGATGTAATGTCGTATTCGATTTTGCGCAGCACCAAAAAGGCAAGGCGCTAACAGTTAACATCATTTATGTTTGTAAGCAAAGGTGCAATTGAATTTTTGGTGTGCTGAGTGGCCAGATTATTTTTTTCATTATCGGTAGCTTCTCAAAACTTTTATCGGTAGTTATCGGTAGGTCGACTTAAGAAGGCTTTCCAGATACTTGAAACTTTTGTGAGCGGGGGGGGGGGGGGTGTCTCTGCTCCAGAACAATACACTGTCCTTCAGTTCTTCTGCTTTAAACGTGTCGAAATCAATTTTTCTTATTATATTCTAAAAATCTGTGATTCTCGGTAGGAAAAGTGTAAAATCGGTAGTTTTGAACCTTTCGTCTGTGAATCGGTAGGCACCCCGAAAATCGGTAGGACTACCGATAAATCGGTAGGTCTGGCCACCCTGGTGCTGATCGTAAAATAGTAAAAGAATACAAGCTGAACATTGCATTAGGTCCTAAGTAACATTGATCGATTCTCTTCATCGACTTTATCTTTCGTTAATAACTTGAGCACATAACCGTTTCTTGTTGTGTTTTTCCTATTAGATGCTATAAGCTTCTTCTATCGATCTATGTGCTGAAAATACCTGTGAATGTCTTCACATGGCCGTGGGGATACAAAAAAAAAGTCGACGAAGAGAATCTGTCAATGTTACTTAGGCTCTGAACCATTTGGTGGATTATTTTAACTTTTGGTTAAAATTTGACAGATGAAAAGTTATCGATTAACCCTGCTATCCGAGCATGGTTATTTCTGTCAGACAAGAAGTTAAATTTTGACAACCGTGGCTCGAAAACCGGTCGATCGACAGCACGGGGATTTTCGAACATAGAAAATAACTTTCGAAATGTCACTTTTAACCACGAGTTAAATTTAACTTGGCAAATGGTTCACAGCCTTAGGCTGTGTTCCATTTGGCGAATTTTCACTTAAATTTGACACTTCGAAACTAAATTATAATGTTCGAAAATCCCTCTGTTGTTGATCGGCCAATTTTCGAGAAGGTGTGTGTCAAAGTTGATTCCTTGTCTGTCAGATATAAGTCTGCTGGAATAGCAGGTTAATTTGGAAATTTTCCATCTGTCAAGTTTAAGTGAAAATTCGCCAAATGGAACACAGCCTTAGGACCTAATGTAATGTTCAGCTTGAATAGTATTTGACAGCCACATCCCACCCCTGCATTGACGAGTGCACGGATGGATTTGAGTTCACTCACTCGACAAAAAGTGACACAACAGCGGGGCCCTGTTTACTAAAAATGAATACATATATGTTCATTTCTAGTAAACAGGGCCCCGCTGTTGTGTCACTTTTTGTCGAGTGAGTGAACTCAAATCCATCCGGGCACTCGTCAATTGCGTAGGAGACCGTGTTTACATTAAGATAAACATTTCAAAAGGTCCTATCTGCATTGATCGTTTCTCTTTATCAACTTTCTCTTTCGTCAATAACTCAGCTGCAAAACCTTTCCCTGTTTTGGACGCTAGATAAGAACCTCCTTTATCAAACTGTGTGGTAGAATTAGCACGAAATATGTTTGCATAGCAGTGAATATGAAAAGAGAAAGTCGATGAAGAGAATCGATCAAAGCAGATAGGACCGTTTGAAATGTTCAACGAGAGAATTAATTTTTGTTGGGTAACGAAGGTAATTCCTTCGGTTTCCTTCGGGTTTTTCTAAAAAGGATTTGTTTTGATTTTTTTCAGGAAATTGATATCAACATAATCTTTTCCAAGACTGAAGAAGGAAATGATTTAATTGAAACTCTACGTGAAGCCAAGAAACCTAACGACAAAACCATAAAGAGGATTACACATCTTCTATGCAATTTTCTTAAATTGAACTATGGAGTGTGAGTGTGATTAAATCAAATGTATATTATATTGTCATGCCAGTTGAAAACTGGAACGGCCATTAGCGATAGGCAACATTTTTTTTCTATACGTTTTATACATATTGCTGGACGTAGTGTGCAGCAATCACAAATGATACGCCACAGACAAACAGACATAACTCTCGCAATTTGTTCATCGAACAAGCATTTAACGGACAATTTAAACGTATCGTAGTTGGTAGTACCGACACCTGTGGCGCGCATAGTCGATTTCCTTGCGTTTGACGTTTACACACTACCGCCATCTGTTCAGTTTAGTGCCCACCACAGTGTACTCAACAGATGGCGGTCATGTTTTAGCGACGATGTTTTACAGTGAGAAATATTCAATGTGTTATGTCTGTTTGTCTGTGGATACGCTATACAGCGCACTTCTTCCAACCTCGCTTCCAACGCTTTGTATGAAAAATCGATTGTCTTTACAGGGGTATTCCAGTTTTCAAATCAAATGGCAAAATTGCAAATCAAGTGTCGTATAGCATTCCATCGAATATTCCATTATGAACTAATAGGATTATCACCAAATTTTGTGTATACTTTCAAAATGTGGCAAAAGCACACGTTTTAGTGCACAGACAAAAAAAAATGCAAACTTGCACTTTCAACGAACCGTTAAGACATTACAACTATTGCGATAATTCAATTTACAATACAATGAATATTATATTTGCCAATCCTTTATTTTAGACGCACTTCTACCTACTACAAAAACATGCTAGCGAAATCTTTGGTCCGGTCCTATCCCGTTTTGGCGTCATCTGTCTCAGTTGTACCGCATGTAAGTATTATTTAAGTATGTCCCTCAATTTATGCCAATTTAACATATATAGGTATATATATATGAACATGTTCAATTTCATAGAACAATAATTATTTTAGGCACTATGGTTCTATTTGAATGGCAGAGGCGATGGGAAGCATGCCGGTAAGATACATTATCATATGGAATATCTTGCTAAACGAGCAGAAGGGCGGGTGTTCAAAAGGAATGCACATAAAATGGAAAAAGAGCAATCCGTGAAACATGAAGATGCATGTGTATCTGAAACTGATCTTTTTGCAATGGTTTGTTGAAGCATTAATTTCACACTTAGTTTAGTTTAATTAAAATTTCTGACTTGTTTACAGATTGAGGAGCTCAAGTTTATTGTTCCCGTACCGGAAAACAGAAATCGCATCATTCAGTTATGGGAATCTACTTTTGCAATTCGGTGTCAATATCGCTCTAATAATGATTTCATGTCCTTCTTAGAAGAATTTCCTGTTTCAACTGCATTTCATGGAGAACTAGTAAGTTTTTTTTAAATGTTGTTCGCATATAATTTGATTCAGATGAAAATTTTATCGAAGCTCTTTTTATTAAGCGTTTTATCAAATACCAGCTTCTTTTACCACTAAATATAATATGAATATTTAAATTTCAGATTGAATATGATTTCAAACGGATGACTAGCCGAAATGTCGTTTTCACTGAAGAATGGGCATGCTGGCAGCATAAAGTGCTTCATTCATACAAATACATGTTCAAAGAAATCTCTGATGGTAAGTGTACCAACATGCAATTTTATGGTATTTTTTCATTCAATATTGTATTTTTGGTATTTAGATTTTTTGAGAGCGCTTGCAATTATTCGCATAAAAAATCCAACTCGAGGATCGAAACGTTTGCGCAACGAAGATGCATCGAAGGAAAACCCTCTAATCGGACTATTTCAATGGATTAAGGTAAATTAGCAATGGAAATTTAAAAGAAAATAAATTACAGATCATTTCTTAACGTTTCTAGTTGGACGACCCGCTTCCGGAAAGTTTTAAAAATCCTGTACTAGCCATCAGGGGGACCAGTATGACACCAGGTGAACAATGTTTCATTTCCTGGAACAACGTGAACATTCCAGTGGGTAGTAACATTGTTCAGGCATTTGGCATACTGTGTCAGTGCTTTATTGTATTTGGAACAACTTGTGCTCCGACTGACAAACAATTTTTGCTTTTCTTCAAAGCTGTTGTTTTTTCCACTTCCTCAATTTCCACTACAGGGGAAAAATTTGTTAGATCCCTTGAAGATTGATTTTAAAGATTTTTATATTTTTAAGTATATACGTTTTGGTTTTACGATGATGTTTTATGAGATGTGCACAGTAAAAGATATGTCCAAAACTGAAATACACTTCTTTTATTTAAAAAAAATGTAAGAAAAACGGTAGTTCCTAATATGTTTTTTTTTAATGAAATTCGGTAAAACCCAAGAATTTTAATTACAAGATTTTGCGGATCAATTCTGCAAAATGGAAAGCGTTTTACCGAAATTCGGCTATGTTAATTCAGGATATATCGGTAATCGCGTACCGAAATTATCGTTAAAATTTGACAGTTGTTTGAATTTATGTGTTGCTAATTTCTCGGTAAACTGAACTTTTACCGACATTTTTAACGAAATCTCAGCTGTTGGATTCTCGGCAAAAAAAATTGACGTCCTCGGTGAAATAAATTAACTGTGTACAGACTTAATCACGGCTTCCCTGTTTGGTCATTTTTTTTTTTACAGATTTCAAACTGTAAATCACAAAAAATACCGAACATTCAGCTATTCTCGATAAAACTACTGATGTTCAGTAACTTTTGCAACGAACTACTGAATAAGGTAATAGTATGTACTGAATCTTCCGTAAAATAACAGCTTTACGGTGAATGACTAAAACTCAGTAAAATTGTGTACCGAGTTTTCAGTATTTATTATGTTTTTCCGTTTCACCTCGCGCACTTGACCCCGGATATCTCTGTGAGATAATATAAAACCTTTGTGCAAATAAGTGAAACATCTGGAAACCAACGCTAGAGTGCAGAAACTGCCACTCAATTGGGCAGTTTATGTACTTCTGCATCGACTTCAGATGTTTCAATGATTTTGAAGGAAAAACATTCACTAACATTGCCTTTTACCTCCAGGCATGGACATGCAGTCCGGCACACCAAGATAGTTACCAACCAACCGGCTAAACCACCAGGAAGCGCTAAACGTGAAACTCAGTCCCAAAATAAAAATCATAAAAAAATGGAATCATTTTAATCCTGGAACTTTTTTGATGTATTTACTTACTTATTCATCAAAATACTAAAATAAAAATACTTACAAACTCAGCAAAAAAATGTAAACAAATAAATTACTGAAAAAGTCAGCAATTCTTCTACTGAGTTAAACGGTAATTTTTGACAGTTCAGAGATTCTGCATTTTACGGAATTTTCAGTAAAATAAAAACTACTGGGTTGATTACTGAAAACTCAGCTGTTTAAAAACCCAGTAAAACTTTTTCGACTTCGGTAATCTAAACTCTGTGTGTAGTTTTCAATCATTTTACCCGTAAAAGGACCCAAAATTAACCTTTTTCGTGCAATTGGGATATTTTACCTATCTCAAACATGCAAATACTTTCATGGTTTTTTAATATCAAAATATACGGAAACTCCAGAAGGTACATCACAACAATCTTGGCTTACACTTGTAACAATATATTTAAATGTTCTGTGTTTGAGTTTTACATGCTTACGTAACTCCACGTACTCCATCTCCTGTAATAAAATACGGCACCGGTGGTTGAGTGGTAAGCGTGACTGGGTCTGGGTTCCCAGTTGAGGCCGTTGGGAATTTCTGAGGCATAAAAGTCTCTGGTCACGTCTTCCTTTGGAAGGAAAGTAAAGCCTTTGGTCTTGGCCCATATGTTGATGGGTTCAATATCTATTGTGGAACAGAGACCGACGGAAAATAAACAATAATAAAACATACAAAAAATACCACACTAGAAGATTTCATGAATTAGCAAGGGTTAAGGAAAGTGATTTTATTCTTCCGGATAGCACAGCAACATGTTTCATAACAAATAAGGATACTTTATTTCGACATCGATTATTTATTTTCGTTATGTACTGCTTTGATTCGCTTCGGTTCAGAGGACTTTCACTAATTGTGTTGTAACAATTTGTAAAAGGATTTGATGTATTTTTTTTGTCAAATTAACTGAATATAAACATTTTAAAACTGGTTTGAACTGGTAAGAAGCTGTAGAAAGGTGGGCTGGGCATTCAGAGATGATGCAAGTTGAACACTAGATAAAGTATTAAGAAAATTAAATGTACATATAATTAACGAAAAAATACAACTAAATTTTCGTAACAACACCAATCTCAATGATCTCACACTTGACTTACTCGTTCAGTCTAGTGGCAAACGATGGCAGCTGGCTGAATAGCGAATTCAAAGTATAGAAGTGTCTTTGTGCTGTTCTAACAGCTTTAGCACGCGCAGCAGTGATTAGAGTTATCCCATAATGTTCGCTTAAATATCATCCTCATTTCTGCTTTTTCTAATATACATCCATTATATTCAGAAAAGTGCTGAAATGCAAAAATGGGTCCCGTTGATGCTATGTTAGCATTTTAAAGAACATAATTGCCAAAGCTATATTTATAATTAAAACCAGCATGACGAGTTGCTGTCGTGAGAACCAATCCTGAAACGAAAAAAATAAATCCATTAGTTTGTTTATAACATAACAGGAGCTAACAAATTAAAATTATAAATGATGGATTTATAATTTTTCGTCGAATGTAATTTTTTCCGGCAGTCATTTTGTCAAATGTCAAGAACTATCATCCTTTTACTCCTCCCAAACATCCTCAATCTTTACGCGAAGAGATGTTAACTCTTCACTGGAACCACCGGGATTAATCCTCGTGTACATTCATCATGATCCCACTGATTCTGATTTGAATTATATATTATGTAATTATCAAATAATAAATTTTCCTGACGTTCCATTGATAATTTTTACCACCATAATATTAGGGTGTTTCAAAATATGTTTCAAAATGCTCCACCAAGCTCCATCAATTCCAAGTCAGGTCCTGATCATTGGGCGTAATTGCTTTGGAAAACAAACACGTCAATTACTGATTTCTCTTGAATAAAAGCTCAATCTCACAAACAAACTATACCAAATGATATAGGAATCATTCCTCTACCTCATAGTGTTATTACTTTTCGAGATTGAGCTTTTATTCGCGAGAAATCGGTGATTGACGTGTTTGTTTACAAATGCAATTACGCTCAAATCTCAAATCACTCCGGATTTGAGATTTGGGAGTAATTGTAAACAAACACTTCAATCACCGATTTCTCGCGAATAAAAACTCAGCCTAGAAAACTAACAACACACTCATGTAGAGGAATTATTCCTCTGTCATTTGGAATAGTTGCTTGCAAGATTGAGCTTTTATTCGCAAGAAATCAGCGATTGACTAATTTGTTAATAATAGCAATTACGCCTAAATTTTGAAGTTCTCCGAATATGGGAAAAATGAACTTTTTGCTCTCAACGTCCTATAGACCTTCACCATAATGATTTACAAAAAGCATAATGATTGACATAATGATTTACAAAACCATGCTATCTAGCGGTGCCGGTGGTGTAGTGGTAAGCGTGATTACCTCTCACACCAGCAGGACTGGGTTCAATCCCAGTCGGCACCGCCGGGATGTTTTGAGGCATAACATCTCTGATCACGCCTTCCTTCGGAAGGGAAGTAAAGCCGTTGGTCCCCGGTTCATGAGTTGATGGGTCGATAGGTAAGGTCTAGGTGTGGGAGATGCCTCCCTGGCGTCTGTAGCATTGGTTCTCAGCACGGAAAACAAGATCGACGGAAAACAAATCAAGGAAAAAGAAAAAGAGTGCTATCTGTCTTTATGTTCTGCAGCGTGATGTCACGAATGAACTCAGTGTTAATCGGCTGAACTTTTTTGACAGTTCAGTGGTACTGTTTACAAGCACAAAATTACAAAAATATTTTAAAATTTCCGAATTTTAAGTTGAAAAATGTTGAGGAGCAGCGTGGTGAAAGAATTTTGCTCGTGGACAATGCAGAAGTGTGGTTTACATCTCACTGCAGTCTGAAAAATTATCGAGAAAATCTACCCAAGAAAAAATCGACTAAGTCCACGATTAATTTTAATGTAGGTAGTTTTTATTGGTTTAGTAATGTTATGTAGTGCAAGATCTCCCACATACAGCGGGCGAGTCACCAGAAGCGCGCCCACGGATCGCCCAGCGGACGGGGCGGACTTGGGTGGAGCGCCCCCGCGGCTCTATTTGGTCGCCCTTTGCGCGCCCCGTGGCGCCGGCGCGCATATTTGCAACATTTGAGCACATGAGGCGAAAACGATACCTGTCAAAAAACTGATAGTTTCAGCCATTTGGTCCGCCATTTATCCGCCCCCATCCACCCCGGTGCACTCCCCGGTTGTTTGCCACCATTTTCTTTTTCAATGGGTTTTAATTTAATAAAAATAAAATTGTGTAAGCATAAACATGACTTCATCAATAAACTTTATTTATCATATTCTTATAACTTAATATATGGGGCGGATAAATGGCGGAAAAAATGGCTGAAACGATCAGTTTTTTGACAGGTATCGTTTTCGCCTCACGCGCTCAAATGTTGGAAATATGCGCGCCGGCGCCGCGGGGGCGTGCAAAGGGTGACCAAATAGCGCCGCGGGGTCACTCCGCCCAAGCCCGCCGGGCGGTCCGTGAGCACGCTGCTGGCGACTCGCCCACTGTATGTGGGAAATTGCTAAGTTCTATCCGCCATTTGGTAGCCCGGCGGATGAAATTACTCTAGCATAGCGGTCCGCCCTTCGTCGTCGCATCCCGGACGAAGGGTGAACGATCAGTTTTCAATCGCCCAATGTCAAATTACGTCACTTTTTTTGCAGGAAATTCGTGTGGACTTTTGCTATTTAAGGGGTACGGCGAAGCTTACTACACTGAAACTTTCCCGATGGTGGTTCGTTGCGGCTGCGGTCACAACATCCATAGTAATTCCCGCATAAACTTCAAAGGGCCAGTGCAGTATGAGTTCGCATCCTAATGAGCTCAAATTTTGGGAGAATTATCAGGACCTTATTTGAAATCGATTGAGGCTGGTGGAGCAAAAACTACATTTTCTTCTTCTTCTTTATTTTCTGCTGCAGGTAAGAGTAGGGATGGTACAGCGAATTGTTGTTATTGTTTTGAGTAAAACGATATTTTGAACCACCATAATACATATATTTAATGAAATTTTAGCGACAAATTTCTTAAAAGGTATTAATCTTATAGTGGTAAGCTCTAACAAGTGTTAACCTCTAATTAAATCCCGATCAAAAATGTCGGGCTGCCGACAGCGGAGTTAAGCAATATGAATCTAAACAAATATTTGGTAGTTTTTTCAAAGGTAAAATATAAATATGGGTTATTTACTTTTTAGAAAATACCGAGGTTACATAGAAGAAAATTAGTATGTGTGCCAGTTACATAAGCCAATTTTTGTAAGTAAAGCATGGCTCAGTTCGAATCAGGGTGCAAGGAACACTTTCATTAAAAAACATCCCACAATTATTGCATTGGGTTGGTTTTCGGAATTTTGCAATGAATAGATGATAGATGTTGATTTTTATGATCGAGTGAGTGAAAAAGTAAAAAAAAAACGATAATTATGATTCACTAAAAGGGATATTAACAGGTTTTATGAGTCAAACGTGCTTCACAACCTCTTCTTGTAACATACAAGTACAAAATATAATTTTAACATGTAATGATTTCATAATTCCAAAAAGCATTTTCAAAAGCGAAATTAGTCCAAGCAACTCTGGGTCAACATTAAGGGGTTACACCACCCTAGGATTTTCAAAAAATCGATTTTTTTTTACATAAAAAGGTACTCTGAAGTGTCAAGAATAAGGGACAATTGGTTCCATGTCGAAAAAAATTAAAATTCCGAAAGTTATAAGCGAAATTACAAAACTTTGCATCACGCACCTGAATCTGTACCTCAAACTTCAACCGCGTTTTTTTTCGATACAACATTTCTCTCCGCGGCCCACACGATAGCATCTGCAATTTTGACTCAATTTGATCTAGACTTTGACGATTGCATTCTCTGATTAATTATCTAGAGAAGTACATACGAACTTTTTAATTGATCAAAAAATCCAATTGTGGTAAACAATTTTAGAAACAAATTTCAGGCAAAAAAACTGTTTTTTTCCAAAAACATGTCCCATTTGCGTAAAATTCAAAAATTTTTCATCTCCTTATGTACTTCTCTAGGTATTCTTATATAAATAAGAAAAACCACTCGTTTTTGTTCTAGGTTCATATTTACGACGAAGAAAGTGTGGGCCGCGTAACACTACACGGGAAGCAGTGCCAGGAACTCGCAGTGCTGCCAACTGCCACACATGGTTTCCCCTTATGAAAAAATACTGTAAGCACCCCTAATTATGTGTACTATAAGCCCATAAAGTTAATTTAGTATGTGACTTTATTAAATAACAAAAAAAAATAATGAAGTTGGTGCATTTTTCTGTATTCTAGGATGGCGTAACCCCTTAACTGAACTCAATATTAAGTAAAAAGAACTCATATTTTCGAGCTGAAAAAATCTTCGTTTTGCAGCTTGTTGGATAAATAGCTATTATTATAGCAAATAAAGTATGAAATACCTACCTTAACTTTTGGACTGACGAGATATAACAATGGATTAGCTTTTAAACGTTCTGATTCGTCTATCTGCCGTCGAACTTCTTCTCTTCTGGCAGATCCTAGCATCGAAACTTCCTCCCTGCTCATCACACTAGTAGCGTACGGAAGCTGCTGAACATCGGGTAGTGATTTTTTTCGTTGCAGGGTCGTATTCACAGGAACGGACTATGAAGAAATTAAAAAAAAAATAAAATAAATATATAATAATTTCATTACCCATTACCATGAAATAAATGCTACATAAAAATAATGCATAAGTAATGACATATGTCATAATATATGTGTGATGTTTTTTTTTTCATTGGTTTGTTTTCCGTCGATCTTGTTTTCGTGCTGAGCACCAATGCTACCGACGCCAGGGAGGCAGCTCCCACACCTGGATCCTACCTATGGACCCATCAACTCATGAACCGAGAATGGATTGCTAATCCCAAACTCCATTTACATGGTTCTTTATGCAAATTTACTTACATATGGTTAACCACGGAGTAGCAACTACTGAATTGTATGCTCATGCTCTATAAAACCAGTTAAACAATTCTAGTCTGAACGTAGTATTAGCAACCGGTGGAAACTAACGGTTTTAACTTGGTTCACTACTTGACTAGCCTATTGGTCCCAAGCAAACGATTAACGTACCCCATTCTATTCGAAATTCTAGTACTACACTATGTTTGTTTCGATTCGCTATGAAAGTTTGACAGATAAAATGAGGGGTTCGTGGATTTTCCTATGTTTTTACACCATCCTTCTAAGTAAAAGGGGGGAAGACACCAGCCCAAACCATTCCAAATCAAATTATTGCGCCCGGGACACAACACTATTCAAAACAGGAATAAAAAACTATCACTCGCAATGCCTCAAATTTCTGTTCCGGGAGCACAAGCGCTAAAAAAAGTAAGAGGTTGTATCCAAGACACGACCGTAGATTTGACGTAGAATTGATGTCTTAACTCGTTATCAGTGAAAAAGTTCGATATGTCGAAATTCGGAAGCAGTTTGAGAGTTCTGTTGTTGAGTTGAGGTGCTCTGTCGGCAATCGGTGATAATTTTATTTATCATAGCGACAGTTGCACATTCGTGTATTTTGTATCCTCTTATAAACAGGAAATCCAATCTTTGCCTTTCGACTAAACTTCTAATATTTAAACAAATTTTTAGACCGGCCATGCTTTACGCTGTGCCAATATGGTCTAGCTGTTTCACTACCAGCACTTCAAAGGATTCAGAACAAAGTTCTGAAGATGATTTTGAAGTTGCCTCCCTGGTATAGCACTACCGAGGTACATATAATTTCGAATTTTAAGACTTTAGAACGAATTTCCATCAAAATAATTAATAATTTCAGGCAAAAATCGTTGCAATCCTTAATTGCAACGATTAATTGCCTTTATACTTAGATAAGATTTAGTTTTAGTTTTTAGATTAAAGATTTCAATTGTTATACTGACATGCAGGTTAAAAAACCTGTTTAAAATACTGAATTACCAAGACAGGAACAATGTAAAAACACTTACATAGATATATATCATAACAATTAAGGCTTGTAAGTTACTGTAGTAGCTGGAGCATCTAGGTTAAAATGAAAAGTAATTTATTTTGAATTTGGAACAAATAAAGAGTTAACAAAAAAACTTAAAACACAACCGTATCTGAAGGGGTTCAAACCTGAACTCATCCTGTGCTAAAGGAAGGCTTATGCGTGATTAAGTAGGTGACCATAAACTACTTAGACAGTATTCGAGAAATTTAAAAACCTAACCCCCTGCGTTTAGAGTCGTTTTAAATTTTTATTGCCCCTTAAAAAAAACTTTATAGGGTAAAGAACTACTTCGGCCTAATCGTCCATTTTGGGCCTATCGAGCAGAAAACTTTAAATAAATACCATGATTTCAGAGTTAACAAGTCAATTATGCGTTTGGTACGATACTTTAGTTAAGGGGGAAAATTGATTTTTTCATATTTTACTTTAAAATAATGACGTAGGACTACTTCTTTGATTTCTATATGGGGGTACACTTTGGTAAAACCGAAAATGGAACATGTAACAAATTAAGAAAGATTTTGAACGTTAATAACTCAGCTGGTCCAATTTCAATAATTTTATCACCAATCGATCAGAAATATGGCTACGCATCGATAACAATTTTTACGAATGTTGATTTTCAACAAGAAACTATTGAAAAACAGGTAAATGTCCAGCATTGTCTAAAAGCGTCAAATTAACTAAAAAATCGACCAATAACCTACATGCATATGCTGCTTCCCCAGCACAGTCGTCAGAGAGTAGTAAGGCTGTGAACCATTTGCCGAGTTAATTTAACTCGTGGTTAAAAGTGACATTTCTAAAATTATTCTCTATGTTCTAAAATCCCTGTGCTGTCGATCGACCGGTTTTCGAGAACAACTCAGCCACGGTTGTCAACATTTAACTTCTTGTCTGTCAGAAATAACCACGCTCGGATAGCAGGGTTACTCAATAACTTTCCATCTGTCAAATTTTAACCAAAAGTTAAAAAAAATCACCAAATGGTTCAGAGCCTAAGTAGACGAAACAAATCGAAGTGGCATTCACCTTCGATCCTTGGGCGCGTGCAAATAGAGAGGATGGAATTGCGTAATATTTTGCACACTCATCGCCATATTCAGAACCACACGCTCCCAACGACCACACAAAATGCTCTCCAGAGTTGTAATCTTGTAACCAAACTTGGAAACAGGGGATACACTCAAAAATATATATCACATACGTAATGCATGAAATCCATGTGAATTTCACATAGCTTTCCAAAAAAAGTTGACAACAACCGTTTATGGACTTTGTCGTTCAGTTTTTTCCTGGAATTTTTTGTTAAATAAGCTAGAATTAAATAAAAAACTTTACTACCAATCCCCAGAGAGCCAGCTTTACTACCAATCCCCAGAGAGCCAAAACATTCAAATTTGAAAGAGAAAATTCACTCTCACGATCTCAATATCTCAACATTCCATGCATTTTGATGACACTCTGTAACATTTGGCGGGGAAGGGAGGATTAACATTTGAAGTCCCTCCCATTTTGCATATTCTGCATAAAAAATACATAAAAATTCCCTCCCTTTTGACAAGAAAGCCTGCAAGAAATACTATTTATCAAAACTTTCTAGGAAAAAACTGAACGATAATGAATGATTTCTTTTGACTTATTTTGACCATAATATGCATCCAAAGCGTTCCATCCACTTTTCCAAATTTTGAACTTACTATCAATGGAACAGCGCCATCAATAAAGAAAAATAGCCTTGACTTAATGGCGAAAAATATTTTTGTAGTTCTTTAAAAATTCTACTCTAACTCTTTTCTTAAATGAATTTCTCCGGTCGACTAGGAAACCCGAGGTGTGCTAAAGGTGTGCCAAAAAAATGTGATCCGTGACGCCGTCACTGAATTCGCAGCTGATACACGTCATCATCATCTTCCAAAGGCTTTAAGCCTGTACTACCATCGGCCCTTTTCAGGGCCACCAACATTTTCCAAAAGAGTTAATTTTCTGAACATGTCCCAACTAAAATTCATATCAAAAGTTTTTTTTTTCAGGGCAATCATAGTCATACCAACAATCAATACGAAACTAAAGATTTTAAATTGGCTCACTACTTGACTAGCCTATTGGTCTCAAGCAAACGATTAACGTATCCCATTCTTGTCGAAATTCTAGTACTACACTATGTTTGTTTGACAGATAAAATGAGGGGTTCTTGGATTTTCCTATGTTTCGAGGGGATCATCGATTAGCTTGGGACCGAAGATAGTACCAGAGCTGAGCCAAAAAGCTGAGCACATATTTTCGGGACCTTCTGGTCTTAGAGTTACCTCTATGGTCATACTAAAGAGTATAAACAGAGAGAACCCCGCTAAAATTCCTATTCCTTCACAAAACACAAGCTCCTGCTGCATCAGTTAACAAAAATATTTATTATATCATACCACGTAGTCCTACGTCATCATTGCGTACAACCCCATTGGGCTGTCCCTTGTAGTTTTTTAAAAAATGCTACGAGCACGAGGATGGAGTGATCTATGGCCCCGGTATCGCCGATTAACCGTATGTTCCAGAAATCATGTTTTTACACAACCCAAAACTTTAAACGCGTTTTTCTCGAAACGGTGTTTTCTAAATTGGCAGGAAAGATAACTCAAAAAGTTCTCATCCAAATGACTTGAACCCTGGCGCATCTTAAAGGAAATAGATTTTTACTCTATGTGAACCAATGATATCATGAAAAAATTTACAATAAATAATTTTCAGGTCTGCCTAAAGTGGAAAAAAAAACAGTGATAATCAACTTTTTTTCAGATATTTTTTTCTAAATTTTTAAATCGTTTTTTTTTTGGTTTTAGAGGTTCACATAGAACAAAAATCTTTTCTGAATAAGGTCCAATTGATAAAAGTAAGTTTTGTCCATTTTTCAGGTCTCTAGAACGCCCGCCAATTACCAATCCCCACCGGAAGCGACCTCCTTCCGATGTGATCCCAAGGAGCCACAGAGGTCACACACCAATGAAAAAAAAATCTCAAATATAAAGGAAAATTTAAGCAATTTAATGCAAAAAACCCCAAACGTTTGCGTTGTTTCATTAGCTCACGACGAAAATCGTCGAGTTTTTGACGTGTTACTTGTATTTCCCCCCATAATAAGCTACGGAACGAAGTCAATGAGAACGCGTGATATTGCACACATTATTCCCAAAAACCAAAAAATGCTCTCCGACCAAATCATTTTTATCTTCTTCTTCTTCGCATTTCAAGCTTATTGCATATCGCATGTTAGCTTATGGCGTGCTCTCAACTTAGTGTTCTAGATGCACTTCCACAGTTATTAATTGAGAGCTTTCGATGCCTGTACCATTTTTGCATTGGTATAATTGTGTGGCAAGTCCAATCATACTTCTATGCCCAGGGAAGTCGAGACATTTTCCAACCCGAAAAATTCCTAGACCGGACCGGGAATCGAACCCAACCACCTCCAGCATGATCTTGCTTTGTAGCTGCGCCTTTACCGACTGAGCTAGGGGAGGCCCCAAATCATTTTTATCTTCATCCAATTGGCCGAAGTGAAATCATTGGCGTTTCAATGCGTTAGGCCGAGTTTAGAATCCGTAGACCGAGTTTGGCGTCAAGAAGCAGTGTTAGACTTTTGACAATATCTCAACGATTGGTTTCTCTTTATCAAATCTTAAGGTACATACGGAAAGGTAAATAAATTTGGAAGCCATCAGTAACAATAACATTCCGTTTGGCGCTAAACGGCGCTAGATTAAGAAAGACTAAGTGCGGGTTGTGCTTAATAGGCCGGAAATGGGGTAGTTAACCCTATGTATTTGAACTATCCTACGTTGGTAGATTGCAAGATGCAGCATAGCACACATGTTTAAGCAAGTTTTTGCACACGCATGACCATTCACTCTATAGACACTGTATATAGAGCGGACAATGTTTGTCTTATGCAACGAACATCGCCCATTTGGTAGTAACAGAGAGAAAGAGATACAGAATAAACATTTTTTGTTTCATTTTCCACGCATGTTCCGGTCTATATATTACAGCAGCCATTTGCACTCTTTTGAAAAAAAGAAGCCTGCTAACAAATTCAATATAGCAATAGAAGTATCTCTGAGCAGGCGTAAGAATATAGTAGAAATTCATCATGATGTTCTGAAATCTTGGTAAAATTTTCTGAAACTATGAATCAGACATAGGAAATATTTACAAAATCCTGATTAATGTGAGTGCCTAAGTGGAATACCTGCATAAAGAGAGAGAGAGAGAGAAGGATTAGTAATTTCCATTTAATTCCCCTACCTTATTTGCTTATCCTGACAGATACGCGTATTTTGTCTACAATGTGCAGACCCAGACAAACAAAATGCACGTATATTAAAAGTTGTTTCTGTGATATACAAACATATATACAAATAAATTAATCGTATAGAATATAAAAAAATCTTATGTCTTGAACTAATACTGGACTATATTTAATATTTACATGTTCAGCAATCTTGGTAAAAAAATAGTTGTAGTTTGTGTAAGTTATAAAAAAAAATTGTATAAGTTCATAAAACTTCGTAGAAGTGGACGCAATTTTTTCGCAATTCGCAGACCTTTCCACAAACTTAGGGAACTTCAAATAGGCTCAGCGATGAGTTAAATGGATTGGGAAGATATTCAGAGACCTTTATTTTAATTTCATGCTATTGAATTAAAGAAACATTGTAGAAGTATAGGAATCTTCAAATAAGTTTTATAGAACTTAGTTGATATCCATGGATGTTCAATGTAATTTCTATAAAGTTATTTAGATGTTTTTCAAAGTCTTTAAAAATAAAAATAGGTTTCTTAACAGAATATAATTTTTTTTTTAAATTAAGACATCCGAAAAACGAATGGGTATATCCAATCTTTAAATGAGAATAAGCCGTGAATAGGTAATTAATAAAAAATCAAACTCGCAGCAGAGTTTATTTTAGATAATCTGGAAAAAATATCGCAATTCCTCCATGTAATGAAAAATAGATTGTTCCAGTTTTTTAAATTCTTTGGGATGGGCCAGTCCTAGGTCTGCCCCTCCCCCCTTATTTATGCCAATACTTCTGAGCAAGACATTAATATTCAAATATGAGTGCAATGCGAAGTTTTGACCCTGCGTACATCTGCACTGCGTTCAACACCAGGCTCTACCAAAAAATAATACTGACGAAACAGTCGGAAGAAAAAAATTTCTATTTTAGTGCCCACTTTCACGGTCTTTTCATCCAATGAATACCCTCCATATGCAAGGTAAACACCTGTGGATATCCTGCCCCTCGGTAGAGTTTATATTTAGCGCATTTTTATCAAAACAATCACACACAAAATCAGTGATGTCTCAATTCTTAATTACTCGATTAACAACTAACCGATTATTTTATGTTCACTGTTCTGTAATTGTTCAAACCAATGAGAGTGCAGAACATGCATGCAGGGAGATGATCCTTTGCGGACTTGGCATAACCGATTACTAATGCGGACTTGGCATAACCGATTACAAATATTTTACTTTTCGGTTCGTAAATCGTTTAGTCTAATAAAAATCGGTCACACTGATGTGAATGTGAAACGTCATTTAAAATATAAGCGCCGTTCATAAATAATGAGACAATTTTAAAGGAACCGGGGCTCATCACAACTTACGTCCCTACGGTAATTGAATAAAACACGAGTGCTGACTATAGATGCAATAGATTCCATAGATAAGCGGAGGTACACAAAGTTGTTTTAGCAACCATGAAACATAAATGATCTTACTGGCATCCGTGAAAAATGTTTATGCCATCATATAGGTCTTCGTTGTGCAGTTTAGTTTTATTTTGTGCAAAAGTTCAAAGTGCAAATATGTGCAACAATGAATCGAGGAGTGGTTTGCATTGTATTCCCGTAAAAAAAAGAACCATTGAGGTACAATTAAATGTATTGTAACCATACAATAGAATTTATTGCTTTTACAATAAATCGTATTGTCCTCAACTATAGAAGGACAAAAGGATTTATTGTTTCCACAATGGGATCTATGGTAAATTGGATAATCTACAATGGGACAAGGGGGTTGTTATGTATCTTAACCATACAAAAAATCACTTTTTCCCGAACAAACTTGAGCCATTTATCATCAATTTTTTTTCCATAGTTGAAAATTCATACTTATGGGACGTATCGTAGATCTATTGTAATAACAAATCGTAGATCTATTGTAATAGAAATATTTTAAATTTACTTGTATAATATACATACAATAAGACCGATTGTTGGAAATAGATTTTGTTGTGAATGTTTCATATTTTATGGTAATTGTATGGTTATTTTTTTCCGGGTTCCCTTCTTCCGTTTTACGTGAAATAAATCGGAATGTGGTGTGAGAATAGCGCTTTGTGCTCATAATATTACAACACTTAACGGCGCCGGTGGTGTAGTGGTAAGCGTGATTACCTCTCACCCCAGCAGGCCTGGGTTCAATCCCAGTCGGCGCAGCCGGGATGTTCTGAGGCATAACATCTCTGATCACGCCTTCCTTCAGAAGGGAAGTAAAGCCGTTGGTCCCCGGTTCATGAGTTTGATGGGTCGATAGGTAGGGTCCAGGTGTGGGAGCTGCCTTCCTGGCGCGTCGGTAGCATTGGTGCTCAGCACGGAAAACATGATCGAAGGAGAACAAACCAAAGGAAAAAAAATATTACAACACTTCTGTAGTAAAAAACACCATTATTACGTCATGCTTGTTTGGCTACATTCTACTTTGCCTCCGCTTATCTATGGAATCTATAGTACCTATAGACTTCTCTGACGTTTATGAATTGCACAACTTTTGGTAAATTCAAAGGTTTTCTTGCACTAATACTTATAATTTAACCCAAGTTCTATACTAATACTAGTGCATTTCACAAACGTCAGAGAATTCTATAGTGCTGACCGGTTGCTCTTACGTTCGGTGTGTACAGTAAACATGAATTCGACGGAGAACACGTGTTCTCAATGAAGTTCAACGTCAAGTATGTTTACGCGCAGACTGGTTTCATCCCGTTTGCCATACAAACTTTAAAGTTCTAAGGCAAATCCGTTCGTAATCAAATTCGTTCACATTTGGCACAGTTGTTGAGTACCTCAATACAGAGCAATGGGAAGCAGTGGGTTGTAATGTTGAGAAGGACGGCATCAAATAATAATTGATGTTATTCTATCACCTCACTTCATTCTAATTATCGTAACGACTATTTATAATTGATATTTTCGGTCCACCTGTACCTACATACCTATTACATTATACAATATAAATTACCTCTACTGGGGGAGTATCTATCCAGCTCTCAGAGGCTCGTCGTGCCAGCAGGGCAGGTGAATAAAGGAGGTAATCCTCGTCTTCTTCTTCTTGATACCAAGACATTGTCACTGATTGTTTTTCTTTACCATCAACAGTTCGTCTAACATGCACTTACTATTCGGAACAATGGTGTTTAAAAACATCATAAATGTTAAGCCCGATGATGCATGTATCAATAAATGTAAAATAATATCTGCTTATTATTTTCTTATGAATTGTATTAACGGGTCCTGAATTTTATTGAAACATGCATCATGATTATTCCATCTTCGTTTCTATTTTTTTATTAACCTGCACTGTCTATGTCTAATTCACTTAGATATGTTTGTCAGAACTGCTGTATTTCACTTTACAGCACATTCTTTTAACGCAATGCATGTGTCAATGAAAGGCACGCTTATTTCTACAGGATTCTACTATGCCTGCTAGTCTAGCGATCTCATGTATTTCATTTAGTTACGATTAAATTAGCGATGAGAGTAACAGCACTTCGAAGTCTTTTAAAATGCGTTCTACCACATTGACCAACGTATCACTTGTAGGGCATTCGTTTTAGTTTCACCCAAAATCCTATTTATTACGATATACGTAACATCAATAGTCGGCACTCACTGCAAACTTTTTCGTTTCCTGCGTTCACTTAGATTATAAATTAATATTTTCTCTTGTTGTGTATGGATCCTGTGAAGTGCACCTTCTATTTCTATTATTTTTCTATGATTCTTATCGATTCGTGAAAGCTTAAAACACACATAGTTTGGCAAGTACGTGTCGACTATAATATTTTGACGAACTATAGTGTTAAAACGAAAAATAAAGGAGCGTGAGCAAACGGTCTTCGTAAAAAATATATTGAGCAGCACACAATTTGTAGCTGAAAAAGTTATTTCTAGCCTGGGCAGAGAGCAAAGAGAAAACAACGAGAGAAAAGCTTTTATCCCAACGGTGCCTCAGTTCGACGATTATTGATAAAAATCAAATGTTTTGACTGAGTTTTATGATTCCACTCATGAAGTCTCTCAGGAAACTTAATTAATTTCTGAAGGAGAAACATAATTTCCTGAAAAAAACGAATAAATAGTAATTTTCACCATATTTATCTCTAAAGTTATAGCATATTGCATCCAATCAAGAAAAATCATGAATCATCTGTATCACTAACCCAATACCGTGACAGCGTCATTACTCTTGTTTAGTAAATTAAAATAATAAAGTAGCATCAATAAATCAAACTATACACAGCAAAAAAAAATGTAATATCGATCAACGTAATTCAAGCTGATGTATGAAATAATGATGTAATAGCAAAAAGCAGACACAATATTACATCAATGGATGTAATTTTGTTCGCAAAATCGATGTACATCGTACAATGTGATATTACACAACCGATTGATTGACTTGGTTGCAGCAGTTTCGATGTAATATTCAACAACTTTTTTTGCTGTGTACATACATAAAAAAAATATATATATATATATATATATATTGAATTTTATCTACAGCTTGACTTGCCGCAGAGAGTAGGAAGAGCATGGAAACCTGGCTATTTTCAGGTATCAAGCGCATGCGCAAGTATTCAACATTTATGAAAAAAATCGTTTACCCTTAAACTAACTACCAAGACAAAAAATATCTTAAACACGCCACGTTTCAGGAAGCTACTTAATAGAAAACTGAAATATACTTTATTTAAACACAGTTTTTTTTTTATTTGATTTTTTTTCCACAATTATAGACCTTAAAATGGTGACAATTTACTGGTAGACGTCGTTTATATTCATTATCCCCTGTTGAAGGTGAAACATTTCGATTGTTATTTTTGTCCTCTCTATATTGCTGGTTGGCTAGCTATACCACATAATGCGTTTAAAAACTGTGTGTCATGGAAAAAAAAAACATTGAAAAAATAATGCAAGAATAATCATCACGTTATACCATCAATAAATTCCGAGAAAAATTGATGCAACCCAGATTTTTTTATGCAGGGACTGCATTCCCAAACCTTTAATTGCTCGAAACAAATTAATTGGTAGTAGGTTCAATATCACCATTACAATGATTAATGTCCAATCAATTTGATTCAAACCATAAGACATCCAAGGAACCTCACTATGGGCACTTGTTATAATGTGTTATTTTTATAGAGTTATAATGCAACTCTTTTTTACCCAACTATTCTGGATCAACAATAGAAACGGGCCCATCAGCATTTGTAAACAAACCGTTCCAAAGCCCTTTATTCACAAAGCGAAGGTCACCCACGCAAACCAACACCATCATCGGATAGGGGAAACTTCTACCTACACGATGATGGTGTTGGTTTGCGTGAGTGGCCTTCGATTTGTGAGGAATGGGCTTTGGAACGGTTTATTTACAAATGCTGCTGGGCCCTTTTCTATTGTTGATCCAGTATTGTTTAGCTTCTCTCGACCAACGTAGTCATCTCATAGAGCAGCAGTAGGGTGGTGTTGCGTGCTGTACCATTATCAGAATTGTTGACGGTTACTCCCGCCTTGAGTTATTACATTCAATCAAAGTGTTTTGTTTCTTAATACGTGAAGTTTGGGATTTTCAGAGTTGCAGATTTAGTGCGATAATGTATTAGCTAGCTGAGATGACTACGTTTCTCATGACGAGAGAAGTAAAGAAGAGTTGCATTATAACACGCCATTTTGAGTAATGCTTTCGTGCTTCTGCTAATTTCCGCTTCGGACGGCGTGGCATGCAGCAAGCAAAAGCAAGAGGTGGATTTTCACAGTCCGCATCTTGCCGTGCGGATCTATTTGCTTTTTGCTGTATGAAGTGTTACTACTACCTAAATCTACAACAAATTTAAACAGAAATTTCAGTGCTCAATATACCTGTAAATTGTCTACCTTGTTTGACTCTCATTCCTCTTCGATCCTTGTTTGAACCCTACCCGAGGTAATCGTTCTTGGATATCGATTTGGAAAATTCCTCTTCAGATTCTTATAGTAATCTGCTTGGAAGTCGATTTAGAAAAAAAAATTACTGCCGCCATGGCGCTTAAGCAACCGGTGAACACTCGTGTTTATTTCAGTTACCATGGAGACGTAATTTGTGATTAGCCCCGGTCCCTTTCAAATTGTATCATTATTTATGAACGGCCTTATATTTGAAATGACGTTTCACATTCATCTAGTGATGTCCGATTTTCATTCGAATAATCGTTTAATCGATTAACGAACCGAAAAGTAAACTATTTATAATCGGTTAGATCATGCCGATATAAGCATTAACATCTCCACAGGATCATCACCGATCGTTTCAAACATGTGCTGCACTCTCATTGGTGGAAAAATAGCAGCACAGCGAACAAAAAATAATCGATTAGTTGTTAATCGAGTAATTAAACAATGGGACATCTCTGATTTTGGTGTGATTGTTTTGATAAAAATGAGCGCAAAATTTCATCTCTTCCGAGGGGGCAGCAAAACCACAAAATTTCCTTGAATACGGGGGGTTCTCATTGGATGAAAGGGACCGTGAAAGAAGACACTAAAATAGAAAGTTTTTCTTCCGACAGTTTCATCTTAGTATTCATCTTTGGCTTAAGTGCAAAAGAAAAGAGAAAACTTTTGATCCCCCTTCTGATGAAATTAATTAGAGCCATCAATTTGATTTACTCACGGATGATGAGAATGATCCATCATCCAAGAAAAATTCTAGTAAACTTTCCCGGTTTAATGCCAAGAAAGAAAAAAAATCCCCCTGTTGTGATAACCACTTCCGATTTCCATGCTCTTCGCACGGAACTTTTGAACTTCGTGAAATTTAAGTTTTCACTGCAAATTGGCTGTCGAGGTGAATGCCGTGTATTGGCTGAAACCTTGGACGGATTTAAACGTCTTTTCAAGTATCTTACTGAGAAGTAGCATAATTTTTTTACTTACGACAACAAAACTGAACGTGTGTTCAAGGTTATCTTGAAAGGACTGCCCACGGGTGAATCCCTGGATCAGATCAAAGATGAACGGGATTTCTAATGATTTTCATTTAGTTCACTTCAAGTCTAGTGAACTAAACAACATTAAGGTCTTGGAAAAAGCTAGCCTTTTGCTCCATGTCCGAATGAATTGGGAACACTTCAGGAAGACTGGAGGAAATTTCCAAAACCTCACCCAGTGCCGTAAGTGAAAGGGATGGGGTCACGGAACTAAAAATGGCTACATGCCAGCTAAATGCATGCATTGTGGTTATTCCTCTCAGGCAAAGGCATTTGTGACCAGCATACACCTTTTCAATTCGTCGAGCCTCAATAACGGAATCCCTTTGTGAAGAGATGATCAAACCGATTTGTACCTTCCTAAAGTTGTCCTTGCTCGCTTTCTACTCTCTATATGCAATTTTCACACTGCCGTAATCTAACGGAACTATCAATTCTATTATCTCATCTCCTCATTTATCGTATAAAAATTACCACTTTAGTCTGTTATTTGAAATTAGCATCTTCAACTACAGTGTATCTCAAAATTGAGCGTACAGATGTCCTTAAATTAAAAAATAAAGGGTTGTGTCCTAGACACGACCGCAGTATGACGTAGAACCTATCTATCTATCTCTATCTATGATGCATGATATATGCATTTAGGTTAAAATCTGACGTCCCTCCTTTTTTACATATTTTGCAGAAAAAATACATCCGAAGTCCCTCCTTTTTTACATATTCTGCACAAAACATACTTTCTAAGCCCCGCAACTGACAGGATTTCCCGCCATTTTATTATGAATGGGGGCGGGGCAGAACGTTTCTTTTGTGCAGGATATGGAAAAAAGGATGGACTTTGGATGTTAATATAATTTCATGTATAGAGGTACCAGATATGTTTTACAGTCAGTTGTGTGTGCTTGCTGCAGGACCAAGTGCCACGCCGTCCGAGGCGACAATGAGCAAAAGCACGACAGCAGCGCTGTTTTATATCTTTTCAGGTTCAAGCAGAACGATGTGCAACCGAACCTGATAGGATTTCCCGCCTTTTTTATGATTGGGGCGGAGCAAAAATTTCTTTTGTGCAGAATATGTAAAAAAGGATGGACTTTGGATGTTAATATAATTGCATATATAGAGGTACCAGATATGTTTTACAGTCAGTTGTTGGTAATTCATCGAGTGTATGTCTCATGTTGTGCAATTTTTTTTTGAAAATGTTGGCTCTGTATGTAAAAAATTAATTGTTTATACATAATTGTGGGTTGCTTAAAATTTATTTCCCAGAAAAAAATGATCATCAAAGTCTTTTTCGGTTTATGTTAGGCGGGGAGGGGGAGAGGTTGTTAAGGGGGAGGGGGTTTGACATGCATGTTTTTTTCAAGTCTCATTCCTCATTGGGGTGGACACGCCGTGATCCACCTTGGCAGCTGACTTGGTCCTGCTTGCTGCAGGACCTAGTGCCACGCCGTCCGAAGCGGTAATGAGCAGAGACTAGAGAGCAGCGCTGATTTATATCTTTTCAGGTTCAAGCAGAATGATGTGCAACCAAGTGGTATTCGTTTATGATGACTGGGTTTGGGAAAAAGGCTTATTTCATGATAAAATTATCATTTGTACATTTTCAAAAATTTAATTACAGAAAAATTGGAAAAAAATATGTATTTCAGCAGGTTTGTAATGTAATATCCTATCGATTGGTGTATTTGGATTTAAATTTCATCTATAAATGACAAAGTTACAAGCGTTCAAAACCTAACACTCCTTCACCCCACATATTTTTTGATTTGCACCCCAGTATAGTCGACAAAGACGTAGTTCTACGTCAAAAAAATCAGTTTTAAAAGCACAATTTAAAGAGATGCGTTTCTGGATTTCTGGCTGCTGAATCATCATAAATTTATCAATTATTGGTACAGTGTTGGGCTTATTTGGTTGCGTTTATTGAAAGTAAGAGCTATTTGAGAAAAACGCCTTTTCCTTGAAAAACCTTAATATCTTGAAATACAATGAACTAAACTTTTTGAAATTTTGTTCATTTTTAGTCATAATAAAAATCATTCATATTCCACTAATTTTACTAAAATTCGTCCACTAGGTAAAAAGTTGAAAATCTTGCGTTTTACTAAAATAAATCTAACTTCATACAGGTTATTCCAATAATGCGTAGGATATCGCACCCATTCAACACAGATGGGCCGAGACCAACGGCTTTACTTCCCTTCCGAAAGAAGACGTGACCAGAGACTTTTATGCCTCAGAAAGATCCCACCGACCTCGGCTGGGATTGAACCCAGACCCATTGGGGTGAGAAGCAGTCACGCTTACCAATACACCACCGGCGCCGGCTCATACAATTCTCATTGTGCATACTATATTAATCATGACCAGTCTTAGAAAATGTGATATGTTTGAGCCCAGTTCTAGATTAGTTTGTTATTAACATCTTTTGAATTGCGCTCGCGAGAGGTTACCGATCGAAAAAGAGGCAAATAAAATAGGGAGGGAACACAACACCATGACCCAAACGACTAACCAACGCATGCGGCTCACACTTAACTTGTTCTATTTCTTTCTTCTTCTCATGTACCAATATTACCTGCCTGAGAACAAATAGGAACACGGCCAGATGCTCAATAGAAAGGAAAAAAAAGCGAGAAAACGTGAACAAGAAAAGAAGCAGTTAAAAAGTCAATGAGATGTATACAGGTATGGCACAAGAGGGTATTTGTTGGTATTAGTAGCAAAAAAGAGGTAAACAATCGGTGATGACGAAAAACTCCTAAAAAAATGACATGAAAAAAGTGGAGTTTGACGTCACGGAAGGTATACTTCACAAACACTATTACATATTTTGCACTACACGAATACCATTTTACGATCATTTCCTCACCTGTATATATCTCATTGAGAAAGGATCACGCTGGTTGGAGACAGCCAATTTATACTGGACGGAACTGGTAAGTAGGATAAGAATTGTAAAAGGTGTGTGCTTGCATGATTTACCTATTTTAGCACTACCTATAAGCCACATGAGAACCTTATTTCCTTCAATTACTACTCCATCGCACACACCTAATAATGATCACTAACCTTCATATAGTTTCAGCACTATCGACATTATAATCAAAAGGTGAGTTGTAAAGTATAATTACCACGCATAGATATAAGTTAATATACCAGAACCTGGACGGACACGAGCCTACCCAGAGGAGGACCCGGATACGACCACCCATGTGTGTCTAGAGTATCGCACGAGCTCACGAGTGCAACGGGAAGGACAGTAGGTGTATAAACTAGGGGGTTAGTCCCTAGATAAGCCAACTTAGCGGTTGGCACAGCCTATACACTGAACAATTACAATAACAATAACAATTGGATGCAATATGCTATAACTTTAGAGATAAATATGGTGAAAATTACTATTTATTCGTTTTTTTTTTCAGGAAAGTTTGTTTCTCCTTCAAAAATTGATTAAGTTTCCAGAGAGGCTTCATGAGTGGAATCATAAAACTTAGTCCAAACATTTTATTTTTATCGATAATCGTTGAACTGAGGTACCGTTGGGATAAAAGCTTTTCTCTCGTAGTTTTCTCTTTGCTTTTCGCGAATAAACTTGAGGAGGATTGATGATAGCAAAACTTGCCATATACAATCGTCATACTTCATTTTATTTTTTTCCTTGATCTGTTTTCCGTCGATCCTGTTTTCCGTGCTGAGCACTAATGCTACCGACGCCAAGAAGGCAGATCCCACACCTGGACCCAACCTATCGACCCATCAACTCATAGACTGGGGACCAATGGCTTTACTTCCTTTCCGAAAGAAGGCGTGATCAGAGATGTTATGCCTCAGAACATCCCAGCGGCACCGGCTGGGATTGAACCCAGGCCTGCTGGGGTGAGAGGTATTCCACCACCGGCGCCACTATAGTTCATTTTAGTAAACAAACTAACACTTCTTCCTTTTGTGACACCTATATATATACAGTAAAGATTCCTATAGTACGGATTCGTTCTTGCCGGATTCCTATAGTACGGTTGCCACGATCGATCCGGCATTAACGAATACACGTAGCATATGGGATTAGAGTTAATTGGGACCAAACACTGATTGTACGGCAATTTGAAGAGATAACTTCCTGATGCCTTTTGGGACGATTCAGTTTCCGGTAGGACACAAGTCTGATCCTGTGGAAGATCCGGAATATCCGTAAAAGTGGCCAATTCATGAAACTGATCCTAGAGCTCCGTGGAATTTTCGAAACCACACATAGACGTCTTATCAGAATAAATTTGGAGTTGTGTTCGGAATATGGACTCTTGGGACCACGAGATGGTTCACTAGATTATCCAGAACATCCGTAAAAGTGGTCAATTAATGAAACTCATAGACGTCTTATCAGAATGAATTCGGAGTTGTTACTAGAATATGGGCCCTGAGGACCACGGGATGTTTCATCGGAAGATCCGGAACATCCGTAAAAGTGGTCAATTCATGAAACTGATCCTAGAGCTCCGCGGATTTTTCGAAACCACTCATAAACGTCTTATCAGAATGAATTCGGAGTTGAGACCACGGGATGGTTCACCGAAAGATCCGGAACATCCGTAAAAGTGGTCAATTCATGAAACCGATCCTAGAGCTCCATGTTTTTTTTTCGAAACCTTTCATAGGCGTCTTATTACAATTAATTCGGAATTTTGACTAGAATTTGGACTCTGGGGCTACAGGATGATCCACCGAAAGATCCGGAACATCCTCAAAAGTTTTCAATTCATGAGACTGATCTTAGAGCTCCATGAATTTTGCGAAACCACTCATAAACGTTTTATCAGAATAAATTTGGAGTTGTGACCGGAATATGAACGCTTAAACGGAAAATGGACCTTTGGGATCACGAGATGGTTCACCAGGAAGATCCTGAACATCAATAAAAAAAAAATCAGTTCTTGAAAATGAGCTAAGAGGTCCGCTTTTTTCGAAATCACTCATTGGCGTCTTATCAGAATTTATTTGGAGTTATGACCAGAAAATTGACCCTGGGGTCCAATGCACGATGGTCCCAAAGCCGTATTTATGAAGACAAATATACTAGCACCAAAACCATCACTTTTAGGTGGTGTTTTGGGTAAAGTTTCTTCGTATTTTTTAGCCGATTTGAAATTAGGGTGGTCCTTACAATTGGTGAATTGAAAATTCAACCTTTTTTTATTACTTGAGATATACTAATGCAGTGTTTTGAAAAGTTGTAGAACAATCAATTTGAACCAACTTTGCTCATGGCATCAAGTTTTTATTTCCTGCTTGTTTAAAAAATCATAGCTCATAAGAGATAGAAATTTAGTATCTTTAGCAAAATTGCTTCGAATTGATTGTTCTACAACTTTCAAAACATTGCATTGGTCTATCTCAAATAATAAAAAAAAGTTTGAATTTTCAAATCTCCAATTTGTGGACCACCCTAATTTCACTAACATAAAAAGATCGGCCAATCACATTCACCAATTTTAAGGACTACCCTAATTTCAAATTGGCTAAACAATACGAAGAAACTTTCCCGAAG
The DNA here is from genome assembly GCF_037179485.1 of Ochlerotatus camptorhynchus. NCBI lineage: Eukaryota > Metazoa > Arthropoda > Insecta > Diptera > Culicidae > Ochlerotatus > Ochlerotatus camptorhynchus. The sequence continues at coordinate 383,963 of NW_027040810.1, forward strand.
ACACTATATACCTAAAACTGACAGTTTGGGTGCAAACATTTTTGTATTCCTAAATACGGCTTTGGGACCATTGTGCAGTGGATGGTCCTCCGAAAGATCCGCAACATCCGTAAAAAGGCTAAATTCATGGAACTGATCCAAGAACTCCGTTTTTTATCGTAAACTCTCATAGACGTCTTATAATTATGAATTCGGAGTTATGATCAGAAAATAGACACTGGAGATCATGAACGCTCCTCTGGAAAATAATAGACAACTCATCAGAATGAACTCGGAGTTGTGACTGGAAAATGGACCACAGAGTCCATTGGATGGTCCTCCGGAATATCCGGAGCAACCGTTAAAGTGGATAGGTCAAGAAAACTGATCTAAGCACTCTGTGGTTTTTTAGAACTGCTCATAGACACATTTTTATTATTTATTATCATGGATGATTTCTAGGTGGTTTTTAAGTATTTAATAACTTCCAGACACTTTTAAGTGTCATGGGTCATCCCGTAGTCTCCAGAGCCCAACTCCGAATTCATTCTGATAAGATTTTTTTTATATATCTTTAGTAAGGAGACTTTCAGCCCTGGGCTGGTTCGTCTCCGAAAGTTCTGATAAGATGTCTATGAGTAATTTCTAAAAAACCACGGAGCTCTAGGATCAGTTTCATGAATTGACCACTTTTACGGGTGTTCCGGATCTTCCGGTGGACCATCCCGTAGTCTCCAGAGTCTTTATTCCGAACACAACTCCCAATACATTCCGTTAAGACGTCTATGAGTGGTTTTGAAAAAAACCGCGTCGCTCTAGGATCAGTTTTATACATTGACCACTTTTACGGATGTTTCGGAACTTCTAGTGGACCATCCTGCAGTCCCCAGAGTCCATATTCCAGTCACAACTCCAAATTCATTCTGATAAGACGTACATGAGTGGTTTTTTAAAAATCTTCGGAGCTCTAGGATAAGTTTCATGAATTGACCGCTTTAACGGATGTTCCGGATATTCTAGTGAACCATCCTGTAGTCTCCAGTGTCCATATTCCGGTCACAAGTCCAAATTCATTCTGATAAGACATCTAAGAGTGGTTTCGAAAAACCCGTGGAGCTCTAGGATCAGTTTCATGAATTGACCACTTTAACGGATGTTCCGGATATTATAGTGGACCATTACGTAGTCTCCAGGGTCAATTTTTTGGTCACAACTCCGAATTCATTCTGATAAGACTTTTATGAGTGGTTCCGAAAAATCCGTATAGCTCTAGGATCAGTTTCATTAATTGACCACTTTTACGGATGTTCCGGATCTTCCGGTGGACCATCCTGTAGTCCCCAGAGTCCAAAATAAGGTCATAACTCCGAATACATTCTGATAAGACGTTTATAAGTGGTTTGAAAAATCCACGGAGCTCTAGGATCAGTTTCATGAATTGACCACTTTTTCCGATGTTCCGGATTTTCCGGTGAACCATCTCGTGGTCCGCAGGGTCCATTTTCCAGTCACAACTCCTAATTCATTCTGATAAGACGTTTATGAGCGGTTTTGAAAAATCCGGAATCTTGACTGTATATCTATCTATCTATATATATAAAAATTAATTTCTGTCTGTCTGTCTGTCTGACCCTTATAGACTCGGAAGCTACTGAACCGATTGGCGTGAAAATTTGTATGCAGGGGTTTTTGGGGCCGTGGAAGGTTCTTATGATGGTTTGAGACCCCTCCCCCTTCTGTAAGGGGGGCTCCCATACAAATGAAACAGAAATTTTTGCATAACTCGAGAACTAATCAAGCAAATGGAACCAAATAAGGCATGTGGGGCGAGTGTATAAGGAGATAATCATAGGGGGTAGCCCCTTAGATAATAGGGGGGGGGCTACGTACAATATAGCATGCTTTTTTTTAAATCGGCGCATAAACTCAAGCTAATATTGAATCCCGAGCAAGACCGGGCACACTCAGCTAGTATATATATATATATTAATATATACACAGCTAAAAAAAAGTAGTGTAAATTTCCGTTACTATGATCCACATAAATGGAGCGTCAATTTACATTATAAATCGTGTAAATTTATGAGACTTGTCATGCAATATTCCATATATTGTATGCAATTTTCCACCTTTGTTTGCAACATTTCTTGCAAGCTGCTAGTTTACGTGAAAAGGAAGTTTACATGCATGAATGTTTGCATGCATTGATGTTTACATCACCAGTAAAATTCAGATTTTTTTTAGTATGTATATATAAAGCCATTCCATAGCAAAACGATATAGTGGTTCTCAGAATTTCGTAACAATTGGTAGTTTTGTTCCTTATCGAAAAATATTAGACCCGTATTTTTTTTATTTTCTCTTTAGGGTGACCATTTCCAGTTAGAGGGAATCCAAAAAATCGATTTATTTCTATTTTTTCCAAAAATTGCATTTTTTTAAAAATCATAACTTTTGAACCATTGAACCGATTTGAATTAGAGGTGGGCAAAATAGCTCACCTGGCTGAGCGGATCAGACCCGTCCAGCTCATTAAAGGGAATCGATTCTTTCGAACAGCTCTTTAGCTCACCATGAAATTATAGAAATTTTGAAACAAATGTCACACGCGATGATATGATCGACATTGTGTTACACGATGTTACGCCTTTTCTCAAGCTAAGCAATCCAGTCTACATACAGATTTTATTTCTGATGTTAATTCTTCAGCAGATTTTCTCTCACTATCCTCGGCTTCAGCTCCAGATCATCAGCTCAGATCTGGAGATGGGCTCTCGAGCTGTTCTATAGACCCGACTCACTAAAGCCAGCCGTGGTTCATTTTTAGGAACCGCAGGTCATCAGCTCACTGACATCATAAGTCTAATGGTGTACATATTCAGATCTGAGCGTGCATTAGCGGAGCGGAGCAGAATTTGGGTTGGAATCAGAGAGACAACTAGTACTTCTTTCCCTCTCGTACATTCGCAAAATCTCGCCCCGCGTGTGAAATATCGCTCAGGACAGAATCCACCTTGATTCTCCAGCACAATTGCTCTCACTATTCTCGAATTCAGCTCCAGATCATCAGCTCAGATCCGGATCCGATCAACATATCAAAAAATCAGCGATGTTTTTCTTCTTTTTTGAGTTATGATTTTTTGAAATTATCATGTTTAGAAATTTCGCTCATTACTCCAATACGACTAGATAACCCTGCGTCTCCATTGGTACATAGCTGACATTGTCATTGACATAATCCATATCAATTTTCTGCTTCTGCTTTTATAGGCTTGTTTATTCAAAGTGAATACTTCAACAAGTAAATAGCTACCTAGACAGTGTACATGCTAGAATCATACGGAAAACTTGGTAGGTACAATGCAGGGTGCGTGACGAATTTTTGCAGTAAATTTCAAATAGTAATTTCTCATGCTTGTGCATCATGATTTAGATATATTTGGCAGCACTGTATAGCTTATACTGTTAGGTGTAAGATTTAAACAAACAATGTTGAGTAAACGTAAAGATGTCGAAACAAGAGAGCAATCTGTCAGCCGTTGTCGCTTTGTTGCGCGCCGGAGTATGCATGAAAGAAATAATTCGGTCGGTAAATGTGTCTGAAAGAACAGTGTATAATATTAAAAAAAGGCTTGGGAAAGTGATAAGACGGAGCACCTGCTCATACTGCTAATAAAGCACAGAAATGGCTTACGGAAAATATTTCGTAAATTTGGGAGGAATAAATTTGACCCCCAAGCAGTCCCGATATCAATACGTTGGATTATTTTGTATAGGGCGCCGTCCAACGGGATACCAATAGAACCCCTCACACCACACTTAAGTCGCTAAAAGCTAAAATCAAGGCAGTGATGACATCTATGGATCGAAACATTTTAAAACGCGCATACTGCAGTTTCCGGAAGCGTCTAACTACAGTCGTCGAAAGGGAAGGCATTTTTTTTTGAATAAATTTACTTACAACTTCCATATGTTGCGAAAGAAAATAAATCGCACAAAATTCATTGCTAGAATAACTAACTGGTGTATTTTTTCTCAAATATGCCATTTACTGCAAAAATTCGTCACGCACCCTGTATTTAAGGATGAACTTAGAAGTGAAATAATCAGTAAGGAAACAAAAGCTCTGTTAATCCAAAGACATGCGGTGAAGAAAAAAGTTAAATTAGATGGCAGTTCCTTCATATGCAGAAATTGCTACCTCAAACTGTATAAATCCACACCGGAAGAGCCCAACGCTGGACCATCCGGAGTTCCTGCTGTCAACAGCCAAGGTGAATATTGTATTTGAAAAATGTATTTACATTGGTAGCCATGAGTCAAACGAGCATGACGTCACATTATAGCATTCTGAAAACTTTGTAACGTCAGGCTCGAATGTAGTGTAGTGTTTAGAGTAATGTCAAATATGTTTTTTTTAACTTCATTTTAAGAGTCACTAGAAGCACCCAGTTTACAATCGACCAGAAGCACTGACAGTGTGCCTACTACAAACGATGATGATATAAAATGTTTGTATCCTCTTATAAACAGGCAATCCAATAAACTTCTAATATTTAAACAAGTTTTTAGACCGGTCATGCTTTACGCTGTGCTAATATGGTCTAGTTGTTGCACGACCAGGAAAAAAGCACTTCAAAGGATTCAGAACAAAGTTCTTGAGATGATTTTGAAGTTGACTCCCTGGTACAGTATTACCGAGGTACATAGAATTTCGAATGATGAGACTTTAGAACAAATGCCCAACAAAATATTTTTTTTTTTTTATAAAAGTTTAGTTTTTATTGTCAGTGTTTTTACAATTAGTTTTCTATATCTAGATGAAAATTTAACTCAGCTACATCAATTCTACCGTTACTTTCATTAACAAAGCAGATGTAATTAAAAAAAAGGTTAAGAATTTCCACACGTTTCGTATTTCCTATTCCTATTAAGGCAGGTCTCACCAGGTCTTCAAATGTGAGTCGTCTTCATCCATCCAAAATGCCTGTTATCCTCTGCTGCAGGACCGTCCAAGCCGGGTCAACACGAGTGCAGGTGCAGAATTTATGGAGGAGAGTTTCCGCCGTTTGATTGTCACAATGTGTGCAGTTCTCGTCCGCCACTCGCTGTATCACAAAAAATAGCTTGCGATGCTCGATCTTCTCATTGACCAGGAGGTACAGTCTCGTCCGCTGCGCTGAAGTGAGCTGCTTTGCCGCAATGTTGCGCCACGTGCGCGGCCAGTTGGTTGTCGGGCTATTACGTTCCACCCTTGGCAGGTCGGTTTGGAGAACGAAATGTCGGTGGATTTGATCGGCGGAGGGGTTTTGTTGGATTTGGTGGGGAATTTGGGATAAACTAGATAGGATTATTTTGAGGTCAGGAAGATCTATAGAGATTGCTGGGCGGGGATTTACGTGGAGCAGAAGGGATCTATAATAAGGAAGGGAATCGATCTCACGAAGGTGCCGGTTAATGGCCAACGACTTACATTTTAGTGCTGGTAGATGCAACTTCAGTCCTCCGTCTTCTCTGCTCCGTGCTAGCTGCATCATTGGGACGTGGGCCACCATTCCTCTCCACAGGAAGGTACCCATCGTTGATGTAATTTTCGCCGTGTGCTTGGCAAGGGGCGGCAGTATCGACGACAGATACCATATCCTGGAGGTGCCGAACGTGTTCAGCATGATGACTCTTTGGTGCAACGTTAGTGTCCGTAGAGAGTGCAACCACATTTGCTGCGCGAACTTCCCTACCTGTGCATCCCAGTTCAACGTCACCCAGAATTTTGACTACATTCGCTGTTTGCAGCCACGGGGTGATGATCGCGTTGCCTTCGCAAAACCCAACGTCAATGGCAATAGTCTTCCGCAAGTTCAATTTGGCGCAGACCATTCATCGCCCCGATTTGCCCGACCGATGTGACGATGACGCTGATATCATCCGCGTAGGCCACTAGCAAATCATTTCCGCACGCTTGCTCGAGTCTGACCACCAGTGGGTGGAGGTACAGCACGAAGAGGTGCATGGACAACGGGTCCCCTTGCCGTACGGAGCGTTGGATTTCGAAAGGGCGAGAGAGATGCCGATTGATGAGCAGCCGTGAGGTTGTGCGATTGGCAATCTGCGCCAGCAAAGCGATGAGATTCTCGTTGAATCCGAGGGAGCGCATGGTCGAGAAGAGAAATGAGTGCCGGACCCGATCGAACGCATGATCGAGATCGTAGCTTATGAGCTTCCCGGCACGGCGATGGTGACGGAGACTGGCGATCCGATCTTTCAGAGCAAGGGTGGCTTGGAAGATGTTTCGCTCGGAGTTAGAGCATTTCTGTCCATCGCTCAGCACGTGGTGGGCTCTCATCACCCGCTCTAGCCTGGTCTTGGTAATGCGGGAGAACAGTTTGTAATCGCTGTTGAGCAGCGAGATCGAACGGTAGGATCGTGCCGTGTTGTCTCCTTCTCTCTTTTTAACCAGCACGATAATGCCTTCCACAAATGCGGCGGGAAGATTGCCGGTGAGCGCTTCGTTGAGCAGCACGTTCAGCTCTCGGTGGATAACGTCGAACATGCGGTAATAAAACTCTCGCGGGATGCCGTCGCAGCCGAGAGACTTTCTGGGAGCACTTGTTGTTATTGCCGACAGAATTTCTGCCGTAGTGATTTCGCTCGTGCAGGCTTCATTCAGTGGGTCGTTCGGCGGAACGGGTCTTTCCTCACAAACGAAGCTGTTGTCGTCTCCACCGTTTGCTTCTTCCGAGTAGAGCTCGGAGAAATAGCCCAGCAAGTGCGCCTCGATCGCTTGCGGTTCCTCGATGTTTGCATTTTGCTCCGTGGCCAGTTGTGTGATGACGGTTCTCTTTCTCCGCCTCTCCCCCAACTGGAATATCGACAGTGGATCCCCCGCCACGTGCGTTTCGTTGATCCGCATGAACGTATGGGAGAAATTACGCTGCAGTGCCAACATTTCCCCTTTCAATCGATTGATCGTGGTTATCAGTTCTGGGTGCTGGTAATACCCGTCGTACGCTAACCGTAGCTCCGCATAGAGACGCTGGTGTGCGCTGTAGAATTCGTCGAAAACTTCACGAGATTTCCACTTGAAGAACGATTTTATTTTAGGCTTAGCGTACGAGAGCCACCATTCCATCCATGACCCGTAGTTCCTGCGTTGGCGGGTCCAATATTGCCACTTATATTGGAACTCCCCAACGTTTTCGTCAGTTAGAAGGTGGGGCCGAAGTGACCAGAATCCACGGCCGTGTACGTGTCCAAGTTGGGGGGGGCATATTCGGAGTGTCAGCGCTTTGTGGTCGGTGAACGAGCAGACATGCGTGTGTGCTGCTCGCAGGTTATCGCGCAAAACGCTGCTGACATAAATGCGGTCGAGGCGCGATTGAGCATTTCTGCTGACGTAGGTGAAGCCTGTATCGCGTGGACAAAGCTTTTCCCACACATCGTACAGCTGGAGCTGCTGCACAGCTGTTTTGAGTGAGGGACTTGTGTTGGGGCTACTTGAATCGCATGCTCGCAGCACACAATTAAAGTCACCAGCCAGAATCACATGCTGTGTCCGATGACGGAGGTAGTAGGCAAGCGTCCCATTAAAGAAATCCTCCCGAGCTGCGCGCTGCGAAGAGCCGGAGGGAGCGTAAACGTTGCAGATAGTTGTATCTTGCACTCTCAGCGCAAGCAGTCGGCCGTCCAGACTTCGTTCGACGTGAGTGGCATGGATGTGGTCCTTCAGAGCAATAGCTGTACCTCTTCTCATGTGGTCTACATTGGCGAAAACGACGAAGCCAGGCAAGGAGAGCTGCTCGTTTTCAACCTCTTGCAGACACACAATAGCGAGGTTTTGGCTACTGATGAAGGTTCGGAGCGCATTTAGTTTTGTAGGGTTCGTGATGGTGCCGATGTTGATGGAAGCAACGTTGTAGGATGTGAGAGCCATTTATGGGAGCTTCTCTCCACCCCGCTCTTCGTCCTCGCTGGTCCGGCGCGGTTTCTTTGCTCGGCGGTCGGCCCTGTCCCGCCTGCTACTCGTGGATGTGGAAGATTCGTCGGTTTCGTTGCCATTCCCGCTCTTGCTCTGCGATCGCAGCGCGTGTGGGGGCTTCTTAAACAGGTCAACCGTAGCCGTGCTGGTGTTGGCTGGATGGGCAGTTACCGATGGCACTCGTTGCGACGACGACATTTGCGCTAGTAGTGGTTGCGGACACAGGGACGCTACAGCTGTTGCGGCCTGGCTACTATTCTGCGCATTCGTGTCCGTCTGCTTCGGCAACTCGGGAAATGCACCCAACGTTGCCGTTGGTGGTGCGGTAGGTTTCGGCTTGACTGGTTTCGGACGAGCTGGTGTTGGTTGCGGTCGTGGACCCGTTTGCTTCGTCACGTTAGCGTAGCTCTTCTGGACCAGAAGCTTTTTGTTCTGGACACATGATATGCCAGTGTGTAAAATATCGCGTAAATTTATGCCAAAAATATCGTTAATTTTATGTGCACTTTATATCTAAGAAATTCACATGAATTTTTCGAACGGTGTAGCAATAATCTATTTATTTTAAGATGTATTATCTAAACATTAAATTGGAGTTAACGTGAAACTGAATAAACTGCCAATACTTTTCCTTTTACTACGGCACCATAAAGTAGAACTTTTCGCGACTGTTATTTTATAGTTAGGAAAAGTAGGCCATTATGTTATTCATATCAGTGTCGAAAAGTGAAAAGTTGCAAAATGAAGCCAACCCAAGTCGTACATTTAAAGGGTGATACGGTCAAAATTTGGTCAATATCAACTTGACGTATTTCTTTCAATTTTGCATTTAAAAAACCTGAACACCCCTCATTTTGAAGGTGTGTGTGTGTAGAATGTTGCTCCTATTTTGATTTTGGAATTCACTCTTCAGTTGTCAAAATGCCGTCCAAGCAAGAAGAGCAGCGTATCAAAATTTTGCTCGCGCATCGCGAAAATCCGAGCTATTCGCACGCAAAGTTGGCAAAATCGCTAAAAGTTGCCAAATCAACCGTTACAAATGTAATTAAAGTGTTTGGGGAACGTTTGTCGACAGCCAGGAAGTCTGGATCGGGGGGAAATCGAAAACCGGAAGCCGCTGAGACGACAAAGAGAGTTGCCGGTAGTTTCAAGCGAAACCCTAACCTCTCTCTCCGAGATGCCGCAAATAAGCTGGGTGTATCGTCTACAACCGTGCATCGAGCCAAAAAACGAGCCGGACTATCGACTTACAAGAAGGTAGTGACTCCAAATCGCGATGATAAACAAAATACGACGGCCAAAGCGCGATCCCGGAGGCTGTACACGACGATGCTGACGAAGTTTGACTGTGTGGTAATGGACGACGAAACCTACGTCAAAGCCGACTACAAGCAGCTTCCGGGACAGGAGTTTTATACGGCAAAAGGAAGGGGAAAGGTAGCAGATGTTTTCAAGCACATGAAACTGTCAAAGTTCGCAAAGAAATATCTGGTTTGGCAAGCCATCTGTACCTGTGGCTTGAAAAGCAGCATTTTCATAGCTTCCGGGACTGTCAACCAAGAAATTTACGTGAAAGAGTGTTTGAATAAACGTTTGCTGCCTTTCCTGAAGAAACACGGTTGTTCCGTACTGTTTTGGCCGGATTTGGCATCTTGCCATTACGGTAAAAAGGCCATGGAGTGGTACGCCGCCAACAACGTGCAGGTGGTTCCCAAGGACAAGAATTGAGAAATACTGGGCTATTGTCAAGCGGAACCTAAAGAAGACCAAAAAAACTGCTAAGGGCGAGCAGCAGTTCAAGGCAAACTCGCTTTCTGCGGCGAAGAAGGTGGACAAGGTGGCTGTACAAAATCTGATGGCAGGGGTCAAGCGTAAGGCCCGGCAATTCGGATTTGGAAAAGCGGAAGCCTAACTGAATATTTTTCCTGAATTTTATACTAATTGAACTTGAAAAAGAAATTTAATTTGATTTTTTAAATAAACGATTTCACCGATTTACACGCGTTTTCCCTTGACCAAATTTTGACCGTATCACCCTTTATCCTACAAATTACGATGAGTGCTGAAAAATCCAGTTTTTCAACGAGCTGCATCAAAAAAAAATGCAATTTTGAAAAATACATTTTGTGTTTTAATTATTTCTCGTTTCAAGAGTAACTGCATATGTACGTCCATGCGTATTATCAAAATATTCTGGTCATGTAGGTTATGAAATGTGACAGTCACAATATTCCAACCTGTTGGTCGGTAAGGCTTTACTTAATGCAATGCATAGTCTTCTTACTCTATTCACAAATTGAGGTGTGGACTTACCAAAATCAAACGCGGAATCGACGGATACAAACATACGAACCATTGCACAAATAGGCTGGTTGTAGCCATAGAGAGTACGATGAAAGCTCGGTTGCATCAGAGATTGCTGACGTAACATCCTACCTGAAGCACGGAAATAAAGCAGTGACAGAAGATGAGAGCAATCGACGTCCCCATTGAGTAATTTAGCTATAAACGTAGCCTGTTGTAGCTTACGTTTTCGATCAAGCATTTCGAGGTCAAGCAGACGGCATCTATCGGGATATGCTGGAAGGTTCAAAGGATCACGCCACGGTAGGTTTCTGAGCACAAGTCCTATGAATCTTTTTTGCACACGATCGAATCTTAGATTCCATGATACGTCGTTTGAAGCCCATACAACTGAAGCATTTTTTAGGATCGGCCTTACGAGTGAACAATACAATGCTTTTAGACAGTGTGGATCCGTGAAATCCTTGGCAATCTTAGAGATGAAGCCAAGTTGACGATTAGCCTTGGAAATATTCGATGCATAATGAGAATGAAAGGAAAGCTTCGAGTCCAATACGACACCAAGATCCGTCACTTGATCCACTCTGCTAAGAACAGTATCATCGATGTGGTATTCGTAAATTAACGGGTCTTTGGACCGATAGAAGGTCATCACATGACCAGGTAGTAGTTAGATCCAGCAAGTTAGTAGCAACAGACCTACCGGTAAATCCATGTTGATCTGACGAAATGTGGTTTTTTGTAGCGCGTTGAATTTGATCACTGTCGATAACCTCGAGAGGCTTCGATGTGGCAGAAAGGCTGGTTATCCCACGGTAGTTTTTAACATCTCGTCGGTCACCACTTTTGTGCACAGGAAACATGTACGGTAGTTTCCATCTCATGGGAAATTCACCTAGTTTAAACGAACGGTTGAAAATGAAGGCTAACGGCTCAGCTACTGCGCATGCGCAGCGACGGAAAACAGCAGGAGGGATACCATCAGAGTCAGGAGCAAATGAATTCTTCAACTTTTTTGAAGCACCGATGATCATTGCAGATGAAATTTCGAACGTGTCTAAATCAACTGCATCCAGCGCGACATTTGTCGCAGCCAGTTCAGCCTCGACGTCGGACGATGACATTGGTTCGAAGATGGATGCAAAATGCATCGCGAAGAAATTGCATGCTTCTTCTTCACTATTGGACTCTTTGCCATCATAGATCATTAGGCGGAACTGATGAGCTTTTCCTCTTGCTGTTTACGAAACCCCAAAACGATTTCGGATCCCGGCGTAAACCAAACTGCACCATCAAAACGTGTGATTTATAGAGTGAAGCATTCAACTTTCTGTAGCCGTTTGAAGTTAGCTATAACAAGCATATAAAAATTTCTCTCCCACACCTCACTGTGAAGGAATTTTGAAACCATATTCATGTTTTTAGTCCTTATGTGTGCCGCGGGAGTCAACTTTAGACCGCGAATTAGTTTAGTTAGGAAAAGTTGGCCGTTATGTTAGTCTACCGGATGATGAAAAAACAGGTATATTTTTGACATCGTCACTGAAAGAAAACCTAAAAAACCTCATTAATGTTTTCGTAAATGACAATGGTTCACCTGGTAACAAAAAGTGTAATTCCGTGTGTCACATTATTAACCTGGCATTTAAAAGGACCTAGATATTTTACCAAACAAACAATTTCAGCTGAATAATGCCAGAATAAGCCATTTTTAGTTTAAGAGCATATTTTTGCCTGAACAATCTCTTATACCCTGTACAGACTATGGCATGTATCATGTAATATTGGCTGTCTTGCAATGAGCACTCAATATCACCGTGTATTGTCGATATTTTGCAGCACTGCTTAGCCGCCAAATAACAAAGAACGCCGCAAATAAAACAAAAATCTGCTTCAACAAGACATTCACTTACCTTTGGTGTCCTCGACATTCCACCACCTCCACCACCACCACCTCCTCCTCCTCCTCCTCCTCCTCCTCCTCCTCCTCCTCTTCCTCCTCCTCCTCCTCCTCCTCCTCCTCCTCCTCCTCCTCCTCCTCCTCCTCCTCCTCCTCCTCCTCCTACTCCTCGTCCACCTCCTCTGCTCATCGTTGCCGGTGCAGCAGAATCACTGGGTCCACCAATTTTCCCAAACGGTTTCGATAGGTATAAGCTTTCTGTTCGTTTTGGCTGAGATGGCGAAGGAATAATGTCTTGGCCAAGAGTTCGCTGCCGCAGCAGAACGTCTTCAAAAGGTTGATTTGTATTGGAAAACGGAGCATCATTTGTCTGCTGACGAAGCGGGGTATTTGCTCTGGACGGTGGATGCGGACCAATTCCATTACCCGTTGGTATCGCATTGTTTACATTCGTTACATTCCTTATGGGAGTTATCCCTCGAATTTGCGAACCAGCACGTACAGATCGGTCAGGCACGGATTCGTTCGCTACACCTTGATTAACTACATATGAACCGGTTCTATCTACTGAAGATTGTCTGGATTGTGTTCCACCTAGCCTACTAGCCGCTCTCGAATATCGATCCACTGAGCCGTCTCTGCTAGGAGGTCGTTTATAATGGTCAAAGTAATCTATAGAGGTCTGTCCTACAAGTGGCGCAGTATTAGGTGCACCGGAAATCTGACTGGAATTTCGATGAGTAAAATTATCTTGTTGAAAACGTTCTATGTCTAACTGTTGATAACTTTGTCTATCCACGTAACTTGATTCTAACTGTTGTTGGTTCATAATATTACTGATTGGACTACCAACATGCATATTTGGCGAAGTGTTCGAATACGCATTCTGTACATTGTTCGGCATATTTGGTATCGCACCGAAACTCTGCTGACTATTCCGCTCAAAAGACTGCGATAACTTTCGATTACTAGGCCGCTGTACCATGTTATAGTTCGGAACGGATTGTTGGGTATTGGGATACCCTTTGTTAAAAGCTACATTTGTCACATCATGATTATACATTAGGGATTGTGGCTGCGTTGGGGATCTAACTGTTTCTTGGTTATAGGTATTTTGTTTCAGTACTCCATCGCCTATCGAGGGTTTGGGTGGTATATCTGGGATTTGTTTGATGGAATAATCCAACGGTGTCCTGACTTGCCGTTCCCGTCTTAATCGTTCAAACCGCTCTAACAGTTGTGGTTTGAAGTCTGGGGCAAATTCTCTAGCCATCTGTATAGCCACATCAGAATCTACACGCGCTGTGTCCGCGGCAACGTCTGCTAATTCAGCCTTTCCACGTGCCGTCGCTGTCCTTGAAATGGCAATATCAGCTTTTTGTAATGCGTATTTAGAAGCGCGTTGAGCAGAATCAACTGCAGCGTCTATTCGTTCTCTGAATTTGGCGGAGCGGATCAGAAACAGATGTTTCTTTTTTTGACTAGTTATAAGTACATTATTTTTATATTTGCCTTCCTCTTTCGTGCCATCCTTAAACGTCGTAACACCATATCCGTATTTCTTATTTGCAAACCATTCACCTTCATACCTGAAAACATAAAGTTTTAATAATACAATTCAAATGTAATTCATCATGTTTGACCTACTTTAACCCATCACTTCGCTCCGAAATACCATAGCCACAACGCTTATCATTCTTCCATTCACCCATATACGTCTCAATCACACTACCGTCCAACTGTTCATCTTCCACAATAAAGCTAGCATTGGAATCTGTATGCATTGATCTGAAACAATAGAATATTTGAAAATTATCTGGTGTGATGTTCTTGTAGTAAATACGTACTTGTTTGTCATTCCTGACTGTGAGGACTCCGTGCTAAGCCATGATGCAATCGAAGCAGTTGATCGAATGCTTCCAGATCCAGTCCCACGTTTTTCCAAATCACCAGTACTTCGTTGCTTTCTTATTTTAAGGCCCTGTAATTATAATGAAGAAAGCATATGAAGTATTAGAACTATGTGTTGAACACTTTGATTTTAAATTTTGAAAAAATAAGAGAACGGGTAGAATGGGACTATTCATAAATGACGTTGCATTATTCTCAATGTTCTCAGATTTTTGCTCGCCATCAAAAATGTACTTTCTATATTATACTCCAATAGTCTCTGTGCATAAAATTAGCTCATTTGCTCATAACAGGAACTGCCCTAAGCACATTCGTGAAAAAAAAATGTTTGACCCATTTTCCACTTCCACCGGTGGTAAATCATTAAAAAAAATTAACCACTTCAAACAGTTTGTTTATGGATTTTGATAATTTTTTACAGTGTATATTTTTTCTTGAAAGGCACAATACTTGTTCGCAACTTCGCCGAAGACACCATCTCGATCAAACAAATCGTTCGTGAGATATATGTTTTTCTGTTGATGTGTATAATTTTTGCATAAGCCCTTTTCAAGTGTTAATCGTGTACAAAACTAGGGAACCAAATATGTAAAATGGTATGTTGGACAATAACAAACAACTGTGCAAAGTTTCAACATAATCGTAGAAGGTCAATAATAAAATTAAAAAAAATCGTCATTTTAAATGGAACTGCTGCTATGAAATACATCTTTCGTGCATATATGCCTTGGCAGAATCAGTGCATATCACGAGCTAGGAGAATCTTGGCAATTTTTTTTTGGCGGATCATTGGTCTTGGATTGGATTGGTGACAAGTGACCCATGTCATGATGCTTTGGTTCCAATTAAGGGCATGTGGCACGTATAGCTGTTTGTGTTGATCCTTATGCCTTGTTCAGACTACAGAGTTGTAACCAAGGTTGCAAATACTCATTTCAGCTAAAATAATGTTTTTCGGAATAATAAACCCAAAAGATGGTATGATGACATGTTTTACTTTTAAATTACAAGAAGAGGTTACACAGTATGCGTTTGAAACATAGCACCTGTAAATTTTGCTTTCTATGAGTCACAATCAGCGATTTGCTGATCGCTGAGTGAGTGAGTGAGTGCGTCAAAAATCGCTGATTGTGACTCTCATGAAGTGAAATAAACAGGTTTAGTATGTCAAACACATTTTTTGCAACCTCTTCTTGTATCTGACCTATTCAAAATATGATCATAGCATCTAATTATTTCATAATTAAAAAAAAACATTGTTCTAGCTGAAATGAGTATTTGCAACTTGGTTGTAACCACTGATAGCACGCTGCCATCTTTTCGTAGGCAGCATAAAAAAGTGAAAAGAACGTAATCAAGCGTGTTATGCTCGCTATGACAACTTGTTATTAGTAAATATAGGAGTGTCACTTCCCTGGTTGTAACATGTTACAAGGGTGTTATTGAAATTATCAACAAGAAAAACGTCATCAAAGTAGCCTTGTAACATGATACAACTCCGAAATCTGATCATAGCATTAGTGACCAGATTTTCTCAGACATACTACACAGAAAAAAAACTGAATTCTACTTAGGTTATTCATGTATGTAAACTTTCTTTTTATGTAAACTAGCAACGTGCAAGAAATGTTGCTTACAACGATGTACGGTTGCATACAATATATGGAATATTTCATGACATATTTCATAAATTTAAACGATCTATAATGTTTTTGCATGATATTGTAACCCTCGTCCAGGGTGACAATTATAAACCACTCTTTTGCCGTGTTTGCCATGAGCGTGTGTCTTGCCTGTTATTATTTGTTTTTGTTTTGGTCACACGCTCGGCAACATACTCACCACTGCCTGATATGTACACGGAACCGAATTTTGTTCATTTAAATCAAAAATATAAATGTTCATTTTATAAACATATAAATAATTCAAAATAAATTAGAAACATGGTTGCAACAAAAATATATATGTTTCAATTAAAGTCAAAAGCATATTTATTTCAACAATATAGAATTTGGGTACACGATTTTTAGCGTGCCCTGCCCGGCCCTGCCTTTTTTTCCTTCTTGTTTACATTAGGAAAAAAAAAAATTGCCCCAGCTTTGCCGACCAACTGAAAACGGCCTGCAACAAAACCGATGTCATGGATCGAAAAAACCGGAGGAACCCCACAGTATCAACGTCACTCTGTCGTTTCTGATGCCAATCCCTGTATCATCCTCCTCCATAACTGAAGTCGGAAGAAAAACGAAAATCCGAAATGGATTTTGAATCTATTCCGGATCCTCCAGAAACCCCCAGAACAAACTGAGTTTACGTTTGAATTTACCTCAAATATTTTTGTTTCAACGATAAATTTTTCTGCGTGTAAATATTTTAATTTGTTATTTTCTTTGTAGATTTTATTCGGTTTTTTATGTTGTTAGTTTAGTTAGATTAGAAAAAATATCGTTTATTAATGTATAGCGTCTCAAATAAAATTAGGTCCCGTTTCTCCTCCCGCTGCAAAAGAAGGCGAATAAACTAAACAGCATAAAAAGTCGAGCGCGGTTGCAGGAGGACGATGGCGGTTTTTGTTATTGTTCGAGATGGTGAGAAGGGGAGAACAATTCGAGCCACGGTGGAGTGAGGCTGTTTTTTTTTTGTTCGGAGACGATTTTCCCGAGATTTTTGTCCCGAACTAGCTCATGGGAAGTTTTCGCAATCGCGTCGCGAGTTCAAGTACGACCACTTTTGTGTACCACGAGTGAAAGCCGGCCCCGTGGCTGCGAAAAATAGTGTGGTGAAAAGGGTGCTGGATCGCCATTGTGGGAAGCAGGAGCTATTTGCTTCCCTGGCTAACCAAAAAGGATCCGGTAAACACCCGCCGTCCTGACTGCGGTGGCTCAGCCAATAGAGCCAGTCTCGCCACCGCAGTTAATCGTCAAGCAGGACGAAGCAGGCAGTTCCAGAGGTGGGTTCGCCTGGACAGAAGACACTGCGGGGTCTGCCGGGGTTGCCTACGGGAGTAGGCAATCCGGTGATTCGTCACCAACGTCACGAGCCCCACTCATCCCCCCCGGTAATTGTCAAGGACCGCTGCTAAGCACAGAAAAACAAGACCGCTCAGCACAGCCGTGCTTTGTAGCAGCAGAAGCGCGGCCAGACCGTTATCGAAGGGCCCACCGAAGAGCAGCAGCAGCAACAGCAAGAAGGAGAGGGCAAAGATAAGTGAATATACGTCTAAAATTGATTCCCTTTTTGTTGTATTGTTGTTTCACCCAAATCCGAACATCTTTGGGGGAAGTACCCTTGCTCGTAGCCGCCGTTATCACCCATGGTAGCGATCATTTGCCAATCATCATTTCAATTAAGTGTGCCCCTCACTCTGCAGAACAATCTCGAGTTCCATTTGATCTTACAAGGAACATAGATTGGCATAAATATGCAACGGCGGTGACAATCGGTGCCGAATCAATAGATACGCTTCCACCATTGGAAGAATATCGATTCCTCGCCGATTTGATATACAAAAGCTCACTGGAAGCACAAACAAGAAAAGTTCCAAGAGCGCCCTTCAAAAGGAGACCAGCCACACCTGGATGGGACGAAGAATGGACAAAATTGTATGTAGAAAAATCTGATGCTTTCAAAGCTTTTTGTAGACACAAAACTTCCACATATTTCGAGGAATATTCAAAGCTTGAGACAAAGCTGAAACAATTAGTCAAAGAAAAGAAACGCGGTTATCGGCGCAATTTCGTCGAGGGGCTCTCACGAGAAACCTCAATGAACACCTTGTGGAGGGTGGCTCGCAACATGCGTAACCGCTCATCTTTTAATGAGAGTGAAGAATACTCCAACCGATGGATATTCGATTTCGCAAAAAAGGTCTGTCCGGACTCAGTTCCATCACAACACATTCTTCGAGAAGCGTCTCCGAGCGGCGGCTCCCTGGATAGACCATTCACAATGCTGGAATTTTCTATGGCTCTTCTTTCATCGAACAACTCCTCACCGGGAAGCGATATGATTAAATTCAATCTTCTGAAAAATCTCCCAGATATTGCTAAAAGACGCTTGCTAGACTTATTCAATTCTTTACTAGAAAACAACATTGTACCGCCTGAATGGAGACAGGTCAAAGTTATATCCATTCGAAAACCTGGCAAACCAGCGTCTGACCATAACTCATACAGTCCGATTGCTATGCTTTCGTGCATTAGGAAATTGTTGGAGAAAATGATCATTTAGAGACTCGATCAGTGGGTCGAAACAAATAACTTTCTATCAAATACACAGTTTGGGTTCCGCAAGAGCAAAGGAACAAACGATTATCTAGCGCTGCTTTCCACAGCGCTGTTCTAGACTACGGCTCTTTCTGCTTTCTCTTGGCAAGAAAATGTCACCTAATAAAATTGGAACGAATTCAATATGGTATTGCTCTTGGCTGTATGCACTCAACGCATAACATGAGTCTCGAGGTTCTGGCAGGAGTAACACCAAGTTACCTCTATGGTAACACCCCTCCAGAACCGTTTCTGGGAGCTCTCTCTCAGAATACTAATCAAATGCGGAGTGAAGAACACACTTATAATTGCAAATTTTGAAGAAATTTTTGAGCTGAACACACAATCTCGATTTATGAGAATCTACCACCACTACATATCCTCGGATATGTGCCTTCCTTGTTATACTCCAGACCGTGCTCACTTCACCTATCGCAGTTTCTCAATTGAATATGATCTGTCCATGAAACAAGTGAATCATGGGATTCCAGATCAACTTCGAACTATTATTATCCCACGTATTTTTTCTGAAAAGTACCAACACGACAATTGCGTGAACAGATATTTTACAGACGGGTCTCGTCTCAGTGGATCCACTGGCTTCGATGTCTTCAATGAAAACTCTAGCGCCTTCCGGAAACTTCAGGAACCTTGTTCCGTTTATGTTGCTGAGCTGGCAGCAATCAACTTCGTATTGGGGATGATTTCCAACATGCCCGCAGACCATTACTTCATTTTCTCGAATAGTCTCAGTTCGATTGAGGCTATTCGGTCGATGAAATCAAGTAGGTACTCATCTTATTTCCTTTCAAAGGTAAGGGAGCAGATGAGTGTGCTGGTCGAAAGATCATATATGATTACCTTTGTATGGGTCCCCTCACATTGCTCAATCCCAGGCAATGACAGGCAAATTTCACACGATGAATTTTACCATTTAGCGCGTCAGAGTACCCTTTCGAGTTGGTAAACCGATTGGGACAATGGAAATCTTGGACGGTGGTTACATTCAATTATTCCTAATGTTTCTTCGAGAGCGTGGTTTAAAGGCTTGAGCTTAAGTCGTGACTTCATTCGCGTGATGAGTAGACTTATGTCCAACCACTACTCGCTAGATGCGCATCTCAATAGAATAAACCTAGTGGACAGCAACATATGTCGGTTTGGAAACGGTTACGACGACATCGATCACGCAGTTTGGCAATGTACGGATAATGACGCCGCCAGAGAGCGACTTTTGAATATCCTCGAGGCCCAAGGAAGACAACCCTACATTCCTATCAGAGACGTGTTGGGTACCCGCGATCTCTGCTATAAGCAGTCGATTTATGTGTTTCTGCAAATGTCTAGTATAAGAATTTAATTTGTCACCCGTCTCGATGAGTCTCATCGTCACCCACTGGTCACCATAGCCGGTCGAACTCCAGACGAATCTAGAACCACACTACCGTTCATACTGGCGACATCGCTCTGATGAGACAACGAAACCCTACCCCAAGCTCCTCCCCTTTTCCTATCCTTCGACAATGTACCCCTCTAACATCGAGTACGCCGCGAGTATAAGCTGAACTCCTTCTAGACATAGAATTAAGTGAATTTTGTTACAAACAAAGAACAATGAATTATCGGCTCCGTAAAGCTAACGCGATTAAGCCTTACTAATAAACGAACTAGATAAAAAAAAAACTACTACTAATCTACAACTACTATATACACCTAACCTACTATATACAAATTGCTTATCAAAGCATGTTCTGATGTACTGCATTTCTGCACAAATTTGTTCCTAGTTTCGTTAATTTGAAAATCTACTTTCGGAATGTTAGCCTCTTGATGGAGGTCGGAGATACGGGTATCCTCAATACCCTGTTCTGCGCTACCTGTATTTTGTTTCTGTGAGTTTGTGCACATGATACCCACACCGGAGCTACGTATAAGATCGCAGGCACAATGATTTTTTTGTAAACAGTCAGTTTGTTCACTCTAGAGAGACGAGATCTACGGCAAATTAGCGGATACAAGCACCTAACTAAATTTGAACACTTAACTACTGCCCTATCTATGTGCGAGCGGAAAAGGAGCTTCTCGTCAAATAACATACCAAGATATGTTACTTCGGTGGACCACTCAACCCTTGTGCCATCCATTATTACAGTACAAGAGGGAGCCGGTTTTAATTTGGGAGATTGTCGATGGAGGAACATTATTGATTGGGTTTTGGAAGCATTGATCTTGATTTTCCACGTGTTGGCATAATCAGCAAAGGCGTCAAGGCATCGTTGAAGTTTGTTTGTTATTTTATGAGGCCTCCTTCCCTTGACGGTTATAGCGGTATCATCTGCGAACAGGAAGAACACGCAACCGTTGCCCAAGGGAGGAATGTCGGAAGTATAGATGCTGTATAGCAAAGGGCCCAACAGACTTCCTTGCGGAACACCTGCTGGGATGGAAAAGGTGTTCGAATTGCAACCATTCAACGATACCTTGAACGACCTTTGCTGGAGGTAGTTTCGGGTGATTTTTACAAGATGTGGTGGAAAGTTGAAGTTACAAAGCTTGTACACAAGTCCGTCATGCCAAACATTGTCAAAAGCCTTTTCAACGTCTAGCAATGCCATGGCTGTGGACTTGGATACAGCTTTGTTACTTCAAATGTTATTCATCACCCTAACTAACTGGTGATTTGTGGAATGCCCCTTCCTAAACCCAAACTGGTCAGGTAGAAGAATGTTGTTCTCCTCGACAAACTTGAGCAAACGATTGAGAATGAGTTTCTCGAACAATTTGCTCAGCGCTGAAAGGAAAGGAGGCTGATTGGTCTATAGCTGGAAGGTAGTGATGGATCCTTACCGGGTTTGCAGATTGGTATGATTTTTGCTACTTTTCAGATACTTGGAAAGTAGTGCTTTTCCAAGCATCTGTTGAAGATAGCAGCCAAAAGCGAGTACACTTTCGTGCTCAGGTTATTCAATACCAAGTTGAATATACCGTCAAACCCGGGAGCCTTCATGTTCTTGGTGTTTTTCAGCGCTGAGCAAATCTGCTCCACTGTAATATTTTCTGCCGGAGGGACGACACAAGCGGAGGCATCCAAGTTTTGTACACATTGTGTAACCTGATTTTCAAGCGGACTTTAGATAGTTGAGCCAAGCAAATGCGATGCAGCAATATATGATTGCCAATCGCATTTGCTTTCTCTTGTGGGGTAATGACCCGATTGTCATCATTTCCGACTCTGAGAGGTGGAACGGATTTGGGATGAGTTTTCAGCACCTTGGCTACCTTCCAGAATGGACGGGAGTGGTCATCTAGATTCTGGACAACACGCCCGAAACTTTCATTTCGGAGTGAGTCCATTCTGGAAGCAATCTGCCTGTTCAGATCGGCCATTTCATGTTTTTTCGCACATTTCTCAAGCGAATCAGTAACTGGGTGTGGGAATCAATGGCAACAAACTTACCCCTCACAGTAACATGTCGAACACACATCTCGTCAGCCACGGATATGGCCTGGTAGAGTCCTTCCAGAGCCCGGTCGATGTCCTCTACAGTATCAAGCGACGGATTTTCGTTGATGTTCCGGTCAACCACACGTCCAAACTGGACCCAGTTTACGTGGTGGTAATCTTTTCGTAGGATTGAAGCAGGAGCTATGTTGATGCCGACCTCAGCCACCACCGGTTGGTGATCGGAGCTTAAGTCGTTGATTGCCATCGGCTTGGATAGCCCGAAGTTCGTCAGGAAGAAGTCCAGCGTGGAGGGGTTTTCCGCCGGAGAGATGAATGTCGGTTCATCCGGAAATTGCGTCGTATACAGCCCATGCTGCGAGTGGTCGAATAGTAGTCTACCGTTCTGGTTCCGTTGGTAGTTGCACCATGCTTCGTGACGAGCATTCAGATCGCCCCCAACAATGAATCGGGAGCTCGTGCGAGTGATAGCGGTGAGGTCGTTCTTGAATTTCATCCTTAGTCCGTTGCTGGCAGCACACTGACGAGGGCAGTATACGGCTATGAACCGGACGTTTCCGGTTGGTGATTTCACCTCCACACTAAGGGCCTCGATGATAGAAGTGCGGATATGCGGCAGCGTTCAGAACTTGATTCCTTTCTTGATGATGATCGCAACACCACCCCGCCTGGAGTCGATACGATCAAGCCAGATAATGTGGTGATCAGGCAACCAAAAGCTGTCACTGGATTTAAGATGGGTCTCTGTTAGGAGGCCCACGTCGATACTATGCTTGCGGCGGAAGTTAGCAAGCTCGAGTCTTTTTGCCCTTACAGAGCATGCGTTCCATGTGACGACAGTTATCGGTTTAGACACCATACTGAATAATAAACTTACCGAGCACTTGGATCTGTTTGGACTTGTTGCGGCACTGGTGAAGAGCGCTGGTCATGTCGACGAAAATCTTCATCAGCTCATCTGCAGAGAAGAGATCTTGATTGGCGTTTTGTGCTGGTGGTTGTCTCCAGAATCCAGGGGGGATGGGTAGCTTTGTCCAGCAGAAGCACCAGACGTTTATTGACGGGGGCCGGATTGCACCCGCGGATTTACTTGACCGTGTTGTGTAGCAGGAAGAGGTGGGAAATCCTCCACTCTGAATGCCGGCGTATTGTCCTTCTTCCGTCCTGGTTGATTTCTTGTGGACGCCTGCTTTTGGATCCGCATGAAATCTTCGTGTTTGGGGCACTGTTTGTCGGACCCTTGATGAGCGCCATTACAGTTGGCGCATTTGGCCGTTTCCGACTCGTCGACAACACACTCGGAGGAGACATGATTTTGGGCGCATTTACTACAGCGCGGCAACAGTTTCGGGTGCCGTGCCCGAAATTCAGGCAACGCTGACACTGGGTGACGTCGTGACGGCCACCACGGTATGGCTTCCCATCGGCAATGATGGAATCGATGGAGCGGATGGCCTTCAACGCATTGAGCGTCACCGTTCCCTTCTGGAAATTCACCAGGAAAAGGCAATCCGGATACCTCTTGACGTTCTCGTCCCTCCTTGTCATCCGGAAGACAGCAGTTGGGGCCAGTTTGTAGCGGTTCTTGATTTCCGCTTCGATCAACTTCGGGTCAAAGTTCGGTAGACCCCTGATGACGACCTTGAATGGTTTCTCACCGGGAATGTCGTGGTTGAAGAATTCCACATTGGAAGTCCTCCGCTTTCGTACGGAGCATCACCTTGGTGCCGACTCTGCCCAACTTGAATTCGGCTTTAACGCCCAGCGAGGCCAGATCTGAGATGAGATCGTTAAGATGGGCATTTTTTACTACCAACGGAGGTAGCTTTACTTTTACCGTGCTTGTATCGGCAATGTCACCGAAATCTCCGACATGACTGCCGTTCATCGCAGTGGCATCGTCGCAAGAAATCGAGCAATCGGACTGGCCCCGATTCTTCTTCCTCTTTTTGCTACGCTTTCCTGTTATAGCTGGCTGGGTATGCCCATCGATGGAAAGAACAGCAAATCTGTTCGATGTAGGCACACCGGAGCTTCCTTCACCGGGGTTCTGGTCCTTCGCCGGGCTTCGCGAGCGATGCTTCCCCATTTCGGGGCACACACACACGCACGCACGACAAACCACGAAAGAAAGAGCGCGAACACTAACTCGAAAAACTTTCCGAACAACTCAAGAGATTGAGGTCAAACCGAACTGAACTACTTAACGGGAAAGCAGGGAATGGTGAAAATAAACTCGACGGTACCTCTATTTATGCTAAGAGATAAGCATTGCAAGTCCCTCCTACTTGAAGAATTAAGCAAAAAAAACTGGAGTTGTATAAACCGTTCTATAGCATAATTTTTCAAGTACACACTAAAAAAATCTGAATTTTACTGGTGATGTAAACATCCATGCATGCAAACATTCATGCATGTAAACTTCCTTTTCACGTAAACTAGCAGCTTGCAAGAAATGTTGCAAACAAAGGCTGAGAGTTGCATACAATTTATGGAATATTGCATGACATGTCTCATAAATTTACACGATTTATAATGTAAATTTGTATGATTTAAGACGCTCCATTTATGTGCATCATAGTAACGGAAATATACACTACTTTTTTTTAGCTGTGTAGGAGGGACTTTCATAGCTAATCTAAAAGCTTAAATAGAGGTACTGTTTGATAATTTATCACATTTATCCTTTTTATCACCACAGAAACACCAAAAATGAATGTGCGTTCAAAAACGCACAAAATCTTAAAAAACGCACGAAATCTTAAAAAACCATATTAGGATTTTTTTTAATTTAATCAATAGGTTAAAGATGTACCGAGAATTAAATGGAGGAATTTCCTGCTAAAATGTTCTGATCGCGAAATATTGACTATCAATACCGAAATTTCGCATAAATGTCCAACCCATTTTGTGCGGTGGGTGCTGCTGTCTTTCAGTGTTGCCCAATGATTAGGGAACATTCATAAAAAACGTAGTAGTTGAGGGAGGAGAGGGGTTTCAGAAGTTGGGACCGGCCATGTATTAGGTGTATTGCAAAACACGCTCCGAGGGAGAAGGGGGGTTAATTGGTGAAAAATATACGTAATTTATGGATGGCCCTAATTTTACTTTCAAGGCTGTGTCGCAATGGGTGAATTGAATTTAAAAATTCAAAAATTGGTTAAAAGTGACAGATGAGTTATCGAATAACCCTGCTATACGAGCGTGGTTATTTCGGACCGACTAGAAGTTAAGTTTTGGTAACCGTGGCTGAGTTCTGTTTGAAAACTGATCAATTTTCGGCATTTTAGAACATTGAAAATAACTTACGAAATGTCACGTTTAACCACGAGTTAAATTTAACTCGACAATTGGTACACAGCCAAAGAACTATTTCTCGATTACTTTTTCGAAGGAACGCATCAGCTTTTGTAAACAATGCATTTGATTGTCGATTTGGCGTAACTGGTAGCTCGCCCACGCATGCTAGTACTACCATCAGATAGGGGAAAAATTTCCAACCTGTTAGCGGTTTTAGTATGTGGGACGAGCTATTAGTTATGCCAAACCGACGATAAAATGCGTTGTTTACAAAAGCTGATATGTCCTTCCGAAAAGTAATCGAGATTTGTAGTTATCATTCAGGCAAGGAGTGCTTGCGCCATCGAGGCGAGGCCCTACCAGTAGCCAATGATCTCGACGGGAACGACGGGCAAAGTTCGAGGTGAAAAACTCGAACTCTGCGCGCTTGACTAAAACCGCCTTCTTACTGCTGATACTGCTACTGCTGCTACTGCTACTGCTGCTACTGCTGCTGCTACCTGCTTACCCGCCGAAGCGAAAATGAGTTGAGGCACATTAGCAGCGCTGTTTTATAACTTTTCTGATTCAAGCATCACGATGTGCAACCAAATTGTACTTGATTATGAGGACTGGGTTTGGGGAGAACGTTTATTTCATGAAAACAGTGATAAAATTATCACTTTTTATATGTCCATTTTTAAAACAGTTTTTTTTTATGAAAAATTGAACATCAAAAGGTTTATTGAAACAGCTTACGAAAGGTATTTCCTATCGATTGGTGTATTCGGATTTTAATTTCATCTATAAATGACAAAGCTTATAGCGTTCAAAAAATTACACCTTTTCGTGTCGGTCGCAATATTAGATTTTCAATTTACCCCCAGTAGTCTACGTCAAAAGAAAAAAAAAATTAAAGACGACAATGAAAACGAGGGAGCGAACATGTTCGCAAGGAGTGGGATGTTGCAGAGATCACCAGTGTCAAACCTGATGGCCACAGCGAGTCTCAGCACTAGCATGTCCCAAGGAGAGCAGAAAGTACTCATACAATAAGAATAAGACCAACGTCGACACTAGAATCAATGATCTGGTGACGGGTATCAGATACTGCTGAAAAGGCCAAGGAGAAGGCTACGGCAGAAGCACAGGAGACGTCTATGGACATAGTAATCCAGGATAGGAAGAGGAGCAGAACAAATCCAAGAAAGACCAGAAAGGTCATAGGAGCAAGCACACGCAGAAAAATTTATTTTTGTTTCAGGGCTTAACGTATTTTGTTATTGATTCAAACATATTGTATCACTATTTCAACAAAACTTATTTTTGAATCAACAAAATGGTTTTTAAGAATCAAAAAGCAGAATATTGACTCTGTTGATTGTTGATTCAAAAAAAGTTTTCTTTGAATTAACCACAATAATACCACAAATATATTAGGCCCTGAGCCAATAATATGTCCATTTGAATTTAAAAATCATTTCTCTGCGTGCAGAAGGCAGTGGATGGCGCACCGTTGAGAAACAGAACGAGAAATGTAAAAGACGGAAGTGAAGAAGAAAGAAGAGCAGAAGGGGAGAAAACCAGGCCTCGTTGGGAGCGAAGTAAGGACAATGGTCTGATTGTCGAGGTTAATAGCGGATCGACGAACGCACATCTCCTCCGGAAAGTGAGAGCCAATCCGCAACTGAAGGAGCTAGGGGAGAACGCGGTGAAAACCAGGCGCATCAAGAAAGACGAAATGCTCTTCAAGCTGAAGAAAGATCCTACGGTAAAGAGTACAGCCTTTAAATCGAATAGGTGGGGAGGTGAACGTAAGAGCTCTATCCCAAGAGATGGTAATCGAGTGCAGAAATGAGGATGGATGAGATTAGAGATGGTCTAGTATAAGAGAGGAGCGGACTGCCTGGTATTGAGCCAAACGAACTGTCAATGTTTCTAGAAACCACCTAGACATAGGTTACCACAGCTTTTGTGTTGAATCCACTCCTCTCTTATACTAGATCATCTCTAGATGAGATAACAACAGTGGACGAGCTGAGGGGTACACTGATGGAACAATGCGATCTGGGAGATTCACAGATGGCGATCTGGATGAGGAAGGTGTATGGTGGCACACAGACAGCGTTGATACGACATTTGACGGCCGCAGCCATTGGAGACAGGCCGAGTCAAAGTTTGGTTGTCAGTGCTCGCTGAAGGCTGCCCCTCGGGCTACTCAGCAACTGATGAGATGCTTTAAGTGCATGTGTTTCGGTCACCAAGCGAGGAATTGTAATCGCCATGACAAATCTGATCTATGCAAGAAATGTGGAGAGAAGTGTCACATTGTAAGAGGCTGCACGAAACAACCGAGATGCATGCTCTGCAAAACGGAGGACAAAACAACCATATGACGGGAGACTACCTAGCGTACAAAAAGGCGATAGCAGGCCAGAAGTAATGGAGGTAGCCCAAAAAAAAACTTCAATCATTGCAAAATTGCACAGCAACTGTTGTTACAGTCGACAATGGAAACAAATTGCGATGTTGAAATTATTGTGGAACCACATAGAGTTACTCCCGTTTACTGTAACTGGATGGTGGATAGAGCAGGGATGACTGCAATACAAGTTATGGGCAGATACCCCATTCAAGAAGTGGTTGCGAGCTCATACGAAGATTTCAAAATCGCCAAAATTAACGGAATCTTAATATGCAGTTGCTATGCACACCCTAGATGGACGATGGAGCAGTTCCACTAAATGCTGGATGGACTTACCGTAGAACTGATCAAACGAAGACCAGTAGTCATTGGAGGAGACTTCAATGCTTGGGCAGTGGAGTAGAGGAGCAGATATACCAACGCAAGATGGCACAGGCTGCTGGAAGCTCTGGCAAACTGTAAGTTAGGCTGACCAAACGAAGGCACCAGCAGCACTTTTCACAGAAATGGCTGGTAATCCATTGCCAACGTCACTTTCTGCAGTCCGTCACTGGTGGGAAACATTAATTGGAGAGTGTGTAACGACCATCAGAGGATCCGATATGGCATCGGCCAAAGACACGTTCAGAGAGCAAGAACAGAACCAGACAGAAGGGAACGTAGAGGAGTGTTCCGAGCGGCAGGGCCGCACTCAAACGAAAGGTTAAGCAGAGCAAGTCAAAGTGATTCAAATAGATGTGTCAAGATGCTGATGCCAGCCCTGAGGCAACGCATGGCGAATATCAGAGGTCCAACGATGCCCACTGAAATGTGCCCAGAGAAACTGAAAGTTATCGTTGAAAAACTAAATCAATTCCAAAAGTGCTTTGCTACTGAATTCATTTTGCACTCGAACCTTACTCCTAGCTCGCATTACTCTACTGATTTTTATACTAACCGATAATAATCCTTTTTTCGTTTTTTCCACTAAGCTATTTCGTCTTGCTGGTGGTTCGTCTGATTTGGCTTTCAACACGAATCCACCCCGTGCGTCATCTATTCTATGACTGCGTTTTTCCGCAGGGTCTGGAGTAGGTGCTTGATTGTTACCGCCTTCATTACTTCGTAGCGAGGTCATCGAAGCCCGTATGGATTTGGTACGAAATCGTGCAGCCATTCCAAATGGTGCCGATGTTCGCACACCGTATCCATGGCGCATTCCACGTAGCCATTGGCCTTGATAGCTTCCTGATAAAACATGCATGGATAGTAAAACTCAATACTTCGAATAATGTTCTTACTAACCTCCATCGGCGTATGTTTCGGATCCGTATCCATCTTGAAGCCCGTTAGCCCATGTACCTTCATATCTAGCCGTAGACGATACACTTTGCCTCACACCATATCTGCCTTTAAAGCCTTGTGTCCATTCACCTCTGTATATCCATCTACCTCTAATTTCCACACCAAGGCCATGTCTTTTTCCATTTTGCCAATGTCCTTCATATGAAGATCCGCTGCAAGAGACGAGAATTATATTACAAAATTAGTGAAATTGAATACTATTAAAAAATAAGCGTACAATTAAAACATTATGACAATGTTGCAGAAGTTCCAAAGAAGTACTTTGCCCGAGTTTGTTTTAAATATTAAATTAAAATCAGTATTGCACCTATTATGCAAGCTTATTCAGAAGTGATTTAGCAAATTATACCGTTCAACATTTTTTTTTTAATATTTTTATTAAGCAGACTTTCAGCCCTGGGCTGGGTCATCTTCGGATTCCCCAGAAAGGGCATCCCTAAGGGAGAAAAGATACAGAGTTTTTATTTTACAGAGTTGAATGAGATTCCTGAGGGGAGATCCCTGCTGGTTGCGGTTCCAGAGGGGAAATTTATTATTGTTTTTATTTTGCCTAACTGTTGTATGTTGCTATCATCTTCTGTATTCTCTGTTTTGTTTTCAGGACCCCATCTTCAAAGTGGGGTCACAGTAGTTTTTGTTCATTAATTTAAATTTAACTCTTTGAGCAGCACGCTGCAAAAGAAGATGACGCTTTTTTTACTAAATAATGTATCACGGATTCAATTTATCCGTTTTCAAATGTTTTTGTATCGTTGGAAAGAGTACTATCTCAATTTTTGAGTAGCCTGATGGTTGCACTACCTGTCGTAGCATCGTAAATTCTGTCTTGTGAATTACAAAATTACAGAGATACCAGTAGATACCAGTGATAAAAGTAGACTATGGGGCATTCCATTCAATCTTTGCTAGAAAGAAAAATTCCGATTTCTGAAACCATAAGACTATGATGATATTTTGCACATGTAAGTTACAAGAAGAGGTTTTAAAGCATGCGTTTGACACATGAAACATATGATTTTCGTTTTCATAAACACAGCTCGAAAAAGTAGTGTAAGTTTCTGTTGCTATGATGAACATAAATCGTGCGTCAGATATCATACAAGTTCACATTATAGATCGTGTAAATTTATGAGATTTGTCATGAAATATTCCATATATTGTTTGTAACCGTCCACATGTGCAAGTCCCATTTCATTCAAGTTACTACGTGAAGTTACGTGAATGAATGTTTGCATGTATAGATATTTACAACACCAGTAGAATTCAGATTTTTTTTTGTGAAGAGTGAATATTCATCCATTATATAAGATCGCTGATTGTGGCTCTCTGAACGTGAAATCGACAGGTTTTATATGTCAAACACATACTTTATCAGCTTTTCTAGGAACTTACAAGTTCAAAACACTATTATACCGTCTAATGATTTCATAATTCCCAATAGCGTTTGTTTATAGCAAATGATTGGCAGTACCCTAATTCTAATAAATATTTTTATAAGCATTCAGGGAAATTAAGAAAGAGAAAATTAATCAACTTCAACTTGATCAAATGGTCTACCAATTCGACAAAAACATAATAAACCAAGCACTGAGTTACCCATAAAACCTTTCACAATGTGACAACCATTGAGTAGGAAAACTAATATCATTTCCAACAAAAATTTAATAAATCCGTTTAAAATTACCGATGGTTCCACAAATATAGAGAAACGAGTGGCTTAGGTTTGGTATTCGAAAAGTTAATTTAAATAAAAAACAAATATTTAAGTTACAAAAAATATATATTACCGTATTTTTTTAATCTGAAAACTTTTTAATTTGAACCCCGCTAATCTGCACGCGGTGCAAACTAAAAATGGTTCAGACCAGAGACGTTGATAGAGACACGCAAAGAAAATTTCTGTCAAAACAGCAGCACGGTTTTTGAGACATCTTTTGGCAATGTCACTGGCAACCATGTTTCTTTGAGTGGCTTCAAATTACTTTCAAACAGTGCCGCAATGCTGTTGAGAAAATTTGAACGTTCGACCGGAACTGAATAAAAATGAACTGCGCTATTAGACAGTTTATCTTCACATCCAGTTTCACACAAGATTGTGCCGAACATATATTTTCTTTGCTTAGGTTTAAGCAAAAAGACCAACAGCTGTGCAGTTCAGGAATAACTTTAAACTGCTATCAGTTTCCCAATTCATGCAAGAAATTCCAAACACA
This sequence comes from Ochlerotatus camptorhynchus, assembly GCF_037179485.1. Taxonomy (NCBI): domain Eukaryota; kingdom Metazoa; phylum Arthropoda; class Insecta; order Diptera; family Culicidae; genus Ochlerotatus; species Ochlerotatus camptorhynchus. The sequence goes on from NW_027040810.1 coordinate 415,021, forward strand.
TCGTATGAATACAATGATAGACTATGACTGACGGACTTTACAGCATACATATACCAGGAGACGGCTTTAGTAACCGATCTTCAAAAGTAAGTTATAAGTGATGACCAACTGATCACTGTGGAATACCCGGAGGATGTTTTCGACGATGCATTTTTTGACAACTCTGAAAGACATAAAATTTATCCTATCAGTCCGCATCGTGCTCTATTGCCGTGCGGATCTATTTACTTTTTGCTGAAGAAAGTTTTACTACTACCTAAAGCTACAACAAATTTAAACAGCACTTTTCAGTGCTCAACCTGTAAAACTTCTACCTTTTTCAACACTTATTCTTCTTCGATCCTTGTTTGGACCCTACCCGAGGCAATCCTTCTTGGATATCGATTTGGAAAATTCCTCTTCGATCCTTCAGATTCTTATAGTAATCTGCTTGGAAGTCGATTAGGATAAAAATTTACTGCCGCCATGTCGCTAAAGCGCAAAAGATGATGATGATGAAGAAATTAATTTGAGCAATCAATTTGATTTGCTCACGGATGATGAGAATGATCCATCATCCAAGAAAAATTCTAGAAAACTTTCCCGGCTTAATTCCAAGAAGGAAAAGATTCCCCCTATTGTGATAACCACTTCCGATTTCCGATTTTAACTCCGTGAAAGTTAAGTTTTCACTACAAATTGGACGTCGGATGAATGCCGTGTATTGGCTGAAACCTTGGACGGATTCAAACGTCTTCTCAAGTATCTTAGTGAGAAGTAGTATATTTTTTTACTTACGACACCAAAACTGAACGTGTGTTCAAGGTTGTCATGAAAGGACGGCCCAGTGGTGAATCCCTGGATCAGATCAAAGATGAACTGGCAAAATGAAAATGAAATCCCGTCATGGCGATTCGCGCAACGGGATTTCTAATGATTTTTATTTAGTTCACTTCAAGTCTAATGAACTAAACAACCTTAAGGCGTTAGAAAAAGCTAGCCTTATGCTCCATGTCCGAGTGAAGTGGGAACACTTCAGGAAGACTGAAGGAAATTTCCAAAACCTCACCCAGTGCCGTATGGGCCAGGGATGGGGTCACGGAACTAAAAATTGCTACATGCATGAATTGTGGTGATTCCTCTCACGCAAAGGACGACTGTCCTGTGAAGGAAGATCCTAAGAAATTTAAATGTTCAAATTGTGGTGAAAACCACAAATCCAATTTTTGGGAATGTAAGATTCGCTAAGCGATCCTACAATCTCGTTCTAAGCGACAGGTAGGAAACGGAAATTTTGAAAATTTTAACTCAGGGAGCATTACTGCTCCAAAAATGGAATTTTTTTCCAGAAATCATTAATTGACATGATTACTGATATGCTTAAATCGAATTCCATGTTTGATGTTATTCAAACTGGAGTACAATTTGCGAACAATATTATCATGACTTTGAAATTCAGTAATAGATTTTAAATCATTAAATATTTTAAATTGGAATGCTCGATCTCTTAAAGATAATGAAGACGAGCTATTTAACTTTTTGAGAGTTCATAACGTGCATATTGCCGTTATAACTGAAACGTTCCTTAAACCTGACCATAAGGTTAAGAGGGACGCAAATTATTTTATTTATAGAAATGATCGTCTTCATGGACCCTGTGGTGGCGTTGCCATCATTAAATTCATAAAATTCTTTCTATTTGAAAGTTTTTGCAATTGCAACGATTAATTCCCTTTATACTTAGATAAGATTTAGTTTTAGTTTTTAGTTTTAAGATTTCAATTGTTATACTGACATGAAGGTTTAAAAAAAACCTGTTTAAAATACTGAATTGCCAAGGCAGGAACAATGTAAAAACACTTAGATATATATCATAACAATTAAGGCTGGTAAGTTACTGTAGTAACTGGAGCAGCTATAGGTTAAAATGAAATGTAATTATTTTGAATTTGTAACAAAAAATATCCTATCGGTGGATATATTCTACGAAGCATTACCATGAACTACACCGTTTGTGAAGATTGTTTTTCGTCATGGATATCAAACAGTGGTATCTTAAAATCATACTCGAAGTTTACTATACTATGATTATACTGGCGAAGCATTACTGTATATCAACGAGTATGTCTACGTTTTCTTTGTTACTTTGGAAAGAATATTCCGCGACAATATATCACTTACCATCACATCCAATAATAAAGTTGCTGCCAAATTGGGTGATCTTATGAAAACACTCAGCACAAATATTTTTGAAGACTGTCATGATATCAGGAAAAAAAAACTATTGAGCGATTCCTTACCTTTAGGCTGAGAATCCATGAGCCGTACAAAGTTCAATCAAATAAGTATAACAGTCGCTCCATGACAGTATAACTTCTGTCTAACAGCGTAATCATTTCTATAACCATAAAACAAAATAAAACGTTCCGATTCGAAATTGCTTTTATCACTAACAAATTTCGTGAAAATAATTAGGGGAAACAGCCCTATTGTTGCGGTACGTTAGCAGCGTTAGAAGCCTAGTGTTGTGTATGGAGGTTTCTAACGCTGGTATAGGGCTGTTTCCCCTAAACACTTTTTTCATTATTGAGAACAATACTCCTTTCTGGTGAATTTTGCGAACATTAATGTTTATTTACTTTGCTCATTTGGTTCAGTGTTTGACGGTTCGTTTGGTTCTATTTGTTTCAGTCTATCAACCCCCCGCAATGTGGTCCAGTTCTAGAAACTGGCGAAAACCAGCGCTGCTGATGGTGATCCATAACATATTTAAGCTCCAAACATGTAACATTAAATGCGGCAAGGTGGCAACAAATGTAATGCCTTCAAAACCATTCTCACTTTCCCGCAATAGACAATTAAAAAACGATTTAGTTGTTTTCGAATTGACGAGCACAATTTGCGTGAATCATGCTTTCCTATAACGTTATCTAGAAAACTCTATCTAGTCACGGCGCGACATGTACCAAGCTTACACGCAGAAAAATTGATTTTTGTTGCACACAGTTCGAAAAAGTAGTGTAAATTTCTGTCACTATGATGCACATAAATGGAGCGTCAAATACCATACAAATTCACATTACAGATCGTGTAAATTTATGAGTCATTTTATGAAATATTCTAAATATTGTATGCAACCATCCATCTTTGTAAGCAATATTTCTTGCAAGTTGCTAGTTTACGTAAAAAGGAAGGTTACATGCTTCAATTTTAGCATGCATGGATATTTACATCACCATTAAAATTCATAATATTTTGGTGTGCAGGGCCTAATGTATTTTGTTATTGATTCAAAAATATTGCATAACTATTCCGACAAAACATATTTTTGAATCAACAAAATGGTTTTTAGATTCAACAAACGGACTATCGACTCTACAACCGGTTTGTTGATTCAAACATATTTTTCGCTGAATTAATCGAATAATGTAGTTAAATCAGTACCAAAAACATATTAGGCCCTTAAGCTGGACTTAGACTGACAAGTCAAATGATCAACTCAGTTGAATTCAATTGGCTTGAAAATTTGAGCCTGGTTCAACTTTTTTCAATTCAAGTGAGTTGATCAATTGACTTGCCCTGTCTAAAGTCAAAAGTATATCCATTTGAATTTCAAAATCATTTCTCTGCATGTAATCATAGAGGAAAAGGATGAGCTGTCAAATTAGCACCAGAGCACCAGAGAAATTTAGCTTCACTCGAGTTGTTCGCAGATGACAGGCCTGTGCAGTCTATGTTCTATTCAACGTCTCTGGTTCAGACCAGAGTCAATGTTATAAAAAAGTTACCTGGACAAAAAATTGACAGAAAATATCGAGTAAGTCCGGGAAACTTCGAGTTAGTGCAAGCAAGCTGTGTCAATAAACACAGCTAATGTTCGATACAATGATCAATACCGGTTTAGCGAAAAAGCATAGCCTGTAATATTGGTATTGGATATTGGTTTACCTAGGGGATGAGTACTTAAGGGTGTTAGGTTTTTGATAAGTCTTTAGTAGGAATGACACTAATGAAGACTGCACATTGTAGTCGAAATACGTATCTGTCATGGATACAAAAAAATATATTAAGTGGAATTAAATGGAAGATAACCTTTTTTTGCTGTTTAATTTACAAAATTTTATGGTCAACATCAATTCGGTATCCAAAGTTTTAGAAAGTTATACGATGTTTCTTGAAGATCCTTGAAATTTTATAACGTTCATTTTACTTTCAAAAAGTAGTCCGAGCTCAGAAATTAAATTATTTTCTCTTAACTTTTACGAATTGCTCTCTTGACTGCTAAGACGGTCTTAGTATGAACTTATGGGAAGACTCTGTACATGAGTCATTCTGTACATGTACTCTGTAGACTCTGTACATGTACATTGAACATGAGCATCTTACGCCGTCCGAAAATTTTAATATTCGCGACGCTTTGTGGCGGGCCCATACAAAAGTCGGACAAAAATTTAAATGTTTCTGAATTTGGCTGAAAATCACATAATGGGGAAATTTTGGGACGCTGATTTCAATTTTGATGTAAAAAAAACATCAAAAATATGAACTGATCTCCCTAATGTGTGATCTTATCTTTCATGTACCTTCCAACTAACATTTTCAGCTTTATTAGCCATCTTTTCCAGCATTGTGCTGTAAAGTAGCTGAAAAAAGCTTACAGATACATTACAAGCAGAAGCTAGCAAAATAGTTTTGAAGGGCGTTTACTCAGCTTTTTCACAACCATTATTAAATTTGTCAGTTGCACTGAATAACAGCAGCCAATAAACGCTCTTGTCACTTCTAGCATAGTGTAGCATAGCTTAGCACATGCTATTGTACAAATCGTGGGTGGATATATATTGATCAACTAATTCGTTTTGCAGAAAATATCGTGTGTCGACGCAGAAAAAAACACTTTGTGATTTTTCCCACAAAAAATAAAATCTACAAAACAAGCATCACATTATAAACCAGGCCAAATCCTTACAAGCGCAGGGGAAGGGAGTGAAAGTAAATCCAACATCTACTTAAGAAGGGGCATGGAACCATACTAGCCCCATAACGTGGGTAGATCACCTTTTCGTGGTACGTTACGGGATGTAAGATCTACCATCGATTCCTAGTCCTGCCTACTTCAAACTAGGGGAACAAGATTTTTCAGTAATCCAAGGAACACATCTTAGTCCTTGTTACTTTTTATGTCTTGTTGATAGTGACAAGACTCGGCTTTGTCCACCGAGGATGATCTTGAAACAAGGAAAAAAATGAGTTAGTTGTCTTCATCTATGTGATTCCTAATCTTTTATTCGTTGTTCCCTAGTTTGAAGTGGTTAAGCCTAGGGTTCTGATGCATGCCCTAATAAACAAATACCATAAACGAACTGTATCCCAGATGAGTAAACTATTCCACAAATGATTTGGATGATACCCCGAACACGTCGTTAAGCTCTCTTTTATGGTTATTTTTTTATAGTGGTCATTATCGGTGTCATATCTTAATTTTGTTGCTAAGGAATCCAATTTTGACTGACAAAGGGGCGCGCCTTTGGAGGGTGTTTCAACACTCCGAAGGGTATAAATAGCGGGACCTTTCAATTAGAGTTGGATCCTTGCGATAAATGCAAGAATGGCAACTGTAAAAAAAATCGAATACTTCATCATTTCTCAATAGTGATGGAGTAATACGACGCAGTAGTGTTAGGTCCCAAACAGAGGAAAAAAAACTATACTACCTTCATAGATGTCACAGGAAGGGAAGAGTTGTGTTAGTAGGAGGGTGAATGATTAGGAAACTCTATTCGTAAATATAGAGCATTTGATAAATCAGTAATAAAAATGGAATATAAATAGATAAAATGAAAAGGTCTCACCCGAATGGCCTACAAACCAAATTTCTAATATTATTGTTCGGTACTTTTTTTTGCTGGATTCGTTCTGTAAAATATAATTTTTAACGAATTTTTTGTAAAATATGTAATTTTACAATTTTTTTCGTAATCAAAACTGTTGAATTTCCTTAAATTACATAAATTTCCCGGAAACTGCAAATAAAAATTACTGACCTATAACAAAAAAAAAATCCGTACCAGATTATTGTAAAAAGTTCCGAACAGGTTTGTAAATTTCATTCTGTCTAACTCAGCATTTGCCGCCATTTCTTAGTTGATTTTACTTAGGTTCTCCGGTGTGAAAAGTAAATACTTTAATTTTCTGGACCAATTGTTTTCAGACACCATGGACGTAAACTGGGCCTAATGCTTTCGTCAAATGCAAAACGATAATTTTTGGGTGATTTACTTGTTGTCAATGACATCGGACTATTGTGTTTGTACGAACGTACCATGACGATATACAAAATAAACGTTCTCATCATCAATTGAAGAAAACACATGAAATAAAATCAATCAAAAATCATAATTTTTTATTCATACAGGAAGACAATTTACAGTCCGTCTGCTGCTGGACAGGGGTTGAACTGGTTGGAAGGCCGCAACAAATCAGTGTCCACCCAGCTAAAGCTCCTCCCTTTTTTAGTTTTTCTCGTTAAACTCCTTCTCTCAACAAGTTGGTAAATCTTAGCCTTTAGCAGAAAGACGCTTAACACTTTTTTCAGCGAATTTATGATCCTGTTTCACGTCATGGTTCTTCTCTTCGCCTGTTCAGATAAATTTATTAATTTTTTTCATCAACCGATGAAGACTAGTACAAATACATATCCAAATTTGTTTTTCTTAAGAATATTAAAAAAATATTGTCTGCTATTCTATTTTTACTTCTTACGAGTTATGATTCCGTATGGAGTTAAAATATTGTTTTAGTTTATGCCGAGACATTGGTTTGGCAGTATTGATTGGAAGAGGCCATCATGCGATTTAATGGCCCATATTTTGCATAATTTGGCTAGGCTCAGTCGTGTGTGACACTTTGCGGAGCCAAAAATCCGTAATTTTTGAATTAACATTTTTAACAGCAGTAATCTAGGTTAGTATTGATTACCAGTTACTCGTGGCATGGGCAGGGTTGCTTCCACTCACTTGCTATAAAAAATTGTTTTTCGGAATTTTGAAATCATTAATAATGATAACTAATACGTTTAAGTTACAAGAAAAGGTTGTTAACTATGTGTTTGACACAGAAAACCTGTCATTATTGCTTTCGTTGCGTCACAATCATCGATTTTACGATTCGTGAGCGCTCACTCTGAGTGAACGCTCACGAGTCATAAAATCACTGCTTGTGACGCACTGGAAGCTTAATTGACAGGTTTTATGTGTCAAATACAAACTTTCCAACCTCTTCTTGTACCTGTCATGTATAAAATATCATTATACCATCCAATGATTCCTTAATTTCGAAAAACATTTTTTATAGCGAAGTGAGTGGAAGTAACCCTGGGCATGGGTAACAATTTCGATTGGAAGGAGCTGCAGGTTGCTGAAGCCTCCTTCAGATACTACTCTCGAACGGTTGAACAAATGCTGGCAAGTAGCACAGAAACAGGTGGATAATAAGACTGGGACATATTGGTTGGAAAATGTGTAAGGAGGGAAGGGTCACATCAAACTCTAACATCAGACAAACACTGGAATTCATAGATCGCCTGCATGTTTCCAACACATCTCTTACTTCACGGAAGGGTTGTCTACCTCGGGTCACTAGGGAATCCAATAGTCGTGCTCTGGAGACGTCATTACGCGAGCAATGCCAAACTGCGTGATCGATGTCATCATAACCGGTTCTGCATCTACATATATTGCTGTCAACGAGGTTTATTCTGAAGAGATGTGCGTCTAGCGAGTAGTGGTTGGACGTAAGTCTTGACATCACGCGTATTAATCCCGACTTACATCCAGACCTTTGAACCACGCTCTCGAAGAAACATTTGGAGTAATGGAATGTAACTACCGCCCAAGAGAATTACTTGTCCAATCGTTTAAAAGAGAACTTTGACGTACTAATGGGAAAAATTCATCATGTTAAATTCTTCTATCATAAATCTCGCATTGTTGTGCGCCCACCTTTTCGGAGAGTCTGCCTTCTGATTTCCTGGGATTGAACAGTGTGAGGAGACCCATACAAAGGTAATCCCATATAATCTTTCGACCAGCAAACTCATCTACTCCCTTACCTTTGAAAGGAAATAAGATGAGTGCCTACCTTGTTTCATCGACCGAATAGCCTCAATCAAACTGAGAATATCCGAGGAGATGAAGTAATGGTCTGTGGGCATGTCGGAAATCATCCCCAAAGCGAAGTTGATTGCTGCTAGTTCAGCAACATAAACTGAACAAGGTTCCTGAAGTTTCCGGAAGGTGGTTGAGTATTCACTGAAGACACCGAAGCCAGTGGTGTCAATGCATCAATGTGTGATCCATCAGTGAAACATCTTCTATTGCAATTGACTTGTTGGTACTTTTCAGCAAAAATACGGGGAATTTAGATAGGTCGAAGTTGATCTAGAACTCCTTGAATACCCTGTTTCATGGAGAGGTCATAGTCAATGCGGGAACTGTAGTTAGTAAAGCGTACACGAGGGGGGTTATGGCACGGAAAGCTAATATCATGACATATAATTAAGGTAGATTCGCACGAATCTAGACTGGGTGCTCAATTCGAGCATTGCTTCAAAGTTTCAATCACAAGGTTATTACTGACACTACATTTGATCAATACTCTTTATGAGAGTTCCCAGAAACGGTTCTTCAGGTGTTTTACGCCCGCTAGAACCTCTAGGCTCATATTGTGTGTTGAATGCATACAGCCAAGCGCAATACGTAAACAACGATATTGAATACGTTCCAAATTGATTAGGTGGCTTTTTCTTGCCGAGAGGAAGCAAAAAGAGTCATACTCAAGAAGTGAATTGTGCGATGATGATGATGATGATGATGATGATAATGATGATGATGATGATATCGAAATTAATCGTTTATCGAATAATTGGACTTTTAGGCATCTCTAGAAAATTGGTCTTTCGAAAATGTCGAACAGCAGAATTGCAACCAGCAAGCGTAACCCAAGAGCCAAAAGCGGTGGGATACTAGTTTTCATTGCTATGACGACGACTGAATTAAGGGGCTTAGAAGAAGAGGGGTGAAAGTCAATTCTCTACATCGATTTCCTTTTTTTGATGACCATGGCTTAACTAACCTATATCGCACTATTTCTGCTATGCTCTTAATAATGTATCAATAAATGTGTTTGCCGTCGAGTTATTAACGAACCAGAAAGTCGATAAAGAGAAACGATCAAAATCACTTCCAAGTTTGGTTACAAGATTACAGCTCTGGAGAGCACTTTGTGTGGTCGTTGAGGGCGTGTGGATCTGAATATGGAGATGAGTGTGCAAAATGTTACGTAATTACATCCTCCCTATTCGCACACGCCCAAAGATCAGAGGTGAATGCTATTTCAACTTGTTTCGTCAACTAACGACTCTCTGATGACAGTGTTGGAGAAGCAGCATATGCATGTACGTATTTGGTAGATTTGTTAGTTGTTTCGACAATACTTGACATTTATCTCTTTTTCAATAGTTTCTTGTTGAAAATCACTAGTCGAAATCATTGCCGATGCGTAGAAATATTTCTGATCGATCGGTGATACAATTATTGAAATTGATCCAGGGTCAGCTGAGTTATTAACGTTCAAAATCTTTCATAATTTTGGTACATCTTCCATTTTCGGTTTTCACAAAGTGTACCGCTTTATAGAAATCACAGACGCAGTCCTACGTCAAAGTTACAGTATACTGTAAATAAATCTTAGTATTTAGTGACATAGCAGCGTCATGTTTTCGTAAATGGTTTATTTAATTTTCCTTGAGCCACCGCAATCACTGATAACGCTCTTCTAGCTTATCTTTTTGTTCTACTCGATCGCACAAAAAATCGCACTCCACGCATAAGGTCAATACATAAATGAACCAAAAGTGCAAACCGAGACGCTACAAGAATAATCTTGATTGCGGCCCTACGGCTCTAAGAAAACTACGTGCGGATGGGAGGAAAAACGCTAATGTCACTTCTATGCAAATAGGGGAAATGGATGTACTGTCGGCCTAAATGCCCCTAATTTGGGCCCATACATAAATTAAGCAATTTCAATAGCGACCAAAAATACCCATTGGTACCGTCCCAATGACGCGTGCATCTAGATAAAATTGATAAATATCAGATTTTTTACGATGGACCCAATAGATCCATAGGCCAACATTAGAGCCATTTCCCCTATTATTCAACTTTCAACTTGTAGGTGCAAAACAAACCTAATAAAGTGAATATATTACTCATGGCTTCTACATAACCAACACTCTTACTGAATAACATAAACATCAAAAGTTCTTTTTAAACAACTAAACAACCTGTACTCAGCTAGCTAATAAACTGTGATAGCGCTACTTTGGAAGCATTTTTAAAGACATCTAGGTTTATTTTTAGACTTGTGCAGTTTTACAGCTTTTACTCCGCTCCTTTACAAAGCTGAACTAACTAGTCGAGAAAAGTGATTCATGTGCACTATTATAAAGCCTCTACTCTGCGATCTTGTTGTAGAAGGTCATGTAGATTTGTTTAGATCAGTTCAAAGTGTTTGCGTAGCGAAGTTAGTAGCACCGGTTGGAACCTGACGATTTAACTCACTACTTGACTAGCCTATTGGTCCCAAACAAATCGATTAACATACCCCATTCTAATCAAAATATTAGTAATACACTATGTTTGTTTTGATTCGCTATGAAATTTTGGCAGATGAAATGAGGGGTTCGTCGATTTTCCTATGTTTCGAGGGGTGAATCGATTTGCTTGGGACCGAAGAGAGTACCAGAGTTGAGCCAAAAAGTTGAGCACGTTTCTTCGGGACCTTCTGGTCTTAGAGTTATCTCTATGTTTGTAGTGTCAAGGTTTGCCAATGCAGATGTCTTGAGGTCGAGTCCAGGGTGCAGGGTTACAATTCGGTGGTGTGTGTGCGTATAACTAATAAATAAATAAATCGCAGCTTAATAAAGTCTATGGATTCCTCCACCAAAAAAAAAGTAAACAATATTTAACCCGGCTGACAACCGTCCCAACAGCCATAAGTAGCTGACTAAGTTCGCCAGAATTGCTTTTATAGATGTTGAGTAAAGGTTACCTCATATTGTATAGCATTTGAATACAGCTTTGAATTTTTTAATGATGTATAAATGAAACGAACCAAGCGTTTACATTATGAAAATTGTTAGTTGGGCTATGAACCCAATAATTGATTATTTGTTAAGGTACAACATCCATGATATTTTTCTGATTGTATGGAATGCTAAATCCTTTACCCAGGAGATCATAAAAATATCTGTGAAAATAATAAATCGTCAGTTCTGTTTCGATAAAAACTCTAATTAACAATTTCGGAGATGTATTAATCGGGTCTTGAGCATAGCACTACACTATTAAAAAAAAAAACAAAATCTGTGCTGCTCTAATTAAGAATGTGGTGGATCTTGGCAGCACGTTCAAATATTAAACGAATACCAGCGTAAACACTACGAAAAACTTTTGCAAGTTTTGATAATTTAAGACCGATATAGATGCTAGTTGTTTATCAATGATTAACTATTGAAAATTGATCAAAGTTCAAGCATCAGCAAAATACAAAAAGAAAAGGTGAGTTTTGTACAGAGCTACTGCACCGATCATCTCTAACAGTCAGCAGGGCTTTATGAAGCATCGTTCAACAACATCGAACTTAATGTGTTATGTATCAGCGATATCACGTAACTTAGAATCGAAGCAACATGTGGATTCGGTTTATGTTGATTTTGCGAAAGCTTTTGATACAGTACCACACAATCTCAACGCTGACAAATGAACCACATTGGATGTCCGACATGGATCACTGAATGGCTCTATTCATACCTGTCTAATCGCAATGCTTTCGTGATGGTGAATTCCGTGCGCTCCAGGACTTTCAACATACCATTTGGCGTGTCACAAGGCAATGTTCTCGGTCCTCTTTTTATCATTTATGTCAATGACCTGTGTGACATGCTCTCATTATTCAAACTTTCTTTTGCCGATGATCTAAAAAATTTCCGTGTGATTGTTAATCTCACTGCCTGTGTCGCGGTGCTAGAAGATATAAATCGTGTGATAGTCTGGTGCGGTAACAACGGCATGCGCGTGAACAGCAAAAAGTGCAAAGTTATATCCTTCACTCACTGCAACAACGTTATTCTCCATCAATATTACATGGGGCCGGATTCTCAAGAACGTGCAAATTCAATCTGTGATCCAGGTATTACGATCGATTCGAAGCTAAGGTTTAACGAACACATAAACATCGTAACTGCTAAAGCATATAGGAGAAATGCAGGTGATGTCGGCCTAAGTGTCCCTAATTTGGGCCCATAGTCGAAGATGGTGATCAAATAAAGAAATGAATAAATAAATAATTTCCAATTATGGGATCACATGAAAGTTATGTGAAATTCACATGGATATTTTCCACTGGTTATGTGATTTATTTTATGAGTGTAGACTCATCTCCCGAACCTCAATTTTCTAATTTCTGATTTGTTCCAGCCACCGGATAAATACCCCCGGGAAATGCTGACATGCTGATTTGGCATAATCAGTTTTTTCAGTGTGGACGATGGATAAGTTTCCCAGCAGCTGGTGCAATTCGCGATTCATTCGCCTCCTCCGCGTTCCGTTATCCATCTGCACTCCGCCGTAGATGGTCTGCAACACCCTGCCATAATGAATCATTGAATTTCTCTGCTGGTTTCATTTTTGGCGGTCACCAGCTAAGAAACAATTTTAGTTTTATGAGGGTTCTGTAGACCATGGTTTGGACTTTTAGAATGCTATAAAACCTATGTATAGGTTATATATAGATATAAAGCTTGCAATGTTTTTTTTTCTCTGTTCGGGCCATAGCACCACTACGACCAGTAATTTGATCTATTGTAGTATATTCCGTGTCCTTAGTTTAGTGCATGCCGCACTACTCCATCACTATTGAGAATCGATTCTAATTGAAAGGTCCCGCTATTTATATCCGTTGGAACACCCTCCAAAGGCGCGCACCTTTGTCAGTCAAAATTGGATTCCTTAGCAACAAAAATAAGCAATGACACCTATAATGACTATAATGCATCAGAACCCTAGTCTTAAACACTTCAAAAAATAGGGAACAACGTTTCAAGATCATCCTCGGCAGGCAATCCGAGGACTTATCACTATCAACAAGGCAAAAAAAAGTAACAAGGACTAAGATGTGTTCCTTTGATTACTGAAAAATCATGTTCCCCTAGTTTGAAGTAGTCAAGACAAGGAATCGGTGGTAGATCTTACATCCCGTAACGTACCCACGTTACGGGCAGCTTGCAATGTTACCCTAATACACGAACTTGTCGATCACCTCCAACTCGGGTGGGAGGCTAACATTGTCTTCCTTAGAACCTCCTCCTCTCATGTATTTCGTCTTCGATGCGTTGATGGCAAGTCCAATACACCTGGATTCAACCTTCATTCTCATGTACGTTTTTGCCATCGTCTCAAAGTTCCGTGTCATAATGTCGATGTCATCGGCGAAGCCAAGAAGCTGGATGGACCTCCTGAAGATCGTGCCATTCGTGTCTATTCCAGCTCTTCTTATCACATCTTCCAACGCGATGTAACATAGCAAACACGGTTGTCCATCAGCTTGCCGTAACCCCCTTCGAGGTGCAAAGGGACTCGAGAGTGTCCTCGATACTCGAAAAACCGTCATCACTCAATCCATCGTCGCTTTTACCAACCACGTCAGTTTATCCAGAAATCCGTAGCTGAAAATATGCTCTTGTTGTTGCAACAGCGCAGTATCGTATAGATAAGTACCCACTATACAAGCTAGTACCGTTATGCCGGGCTGCCTTTGATTAGGCTGGCTACTTCGAACGCTTTCATATTTGATGAAATTAGTAAAGTAAATTAAAAATTTAGGTTAGCGACTGAAAGTCAATTTTTATTTTGTTATATGCGACAGTTAGAAGATACTGAGAGGTTAGCACATATCATCGGCAAGAGACGTGCGTGTGAGAAAATTTGCTTTGTTCACATCGACCGATACTGAGTGGTTGCGGTACAAGCACATATCGTCGGTAATAGACGATTGTTGTGTATTGAGAACGCTTGCGCAAAAAGACTAAGGGAGGGAAACGGATTCGAAACTCATATGTCATTAGCCAAATACATCCGTAGACCATAGGTCCACCGTTGTATAATTGGCAATGCACCCGTGTACTGAATGGGAATTGTGGGTTCGAATCCCACCGGTGCCCTTAGATTTTTTCGCAAATTTTCTCACACGCACGTCTCTTGCCGATGATATGTGCTAACCTCTCAGTATCTTCTAACTGTCGCATATAACAAAGTAAATTAAAAATATATATTTTATATTTAATTATAATATTTAGCCACAACTTGCTACTGAGACTGCAGGGTGTTCGATCGTATATGTGTTTCTGAATGCAAAACATGAATACCTATCATAATCTAGGTCGAAATTAAAGCTTGAGCTTGAGCTTGAGCTTGATTGACCGCCCACGGTTGCTACTCTGTTATTGCCAGATTAGCTGTAATTACACAGAGAACCAATAGACGATGCTTGGGACTAGCATTCATCCTCAATGTGTAAAAACTGGTGATCTTAAATTAGGCAATACCAGCGCCGGCCGCGCCCGAACACAGGTCAAGAAAGGAATGGGAAGGATTGTGTTGACATGACACTCGCTTTGATGGAAGCCGAGAACACCTCTGCACTTCCACAAGGAATCACTGGGATGTTGGATAAGAGGGTTGGGTTTGCAGCAGGGTTCGTTTTGGTAAACGATAAGCTGAATTGATGTCCTAACGATCATATAACGCGAAGGAGCTTGGGACTAAACCCACGGTCTTCTGCTCAGTAAGCAAAAACGTTTGCCACTAGGCAGACGAGCACCTTTTTAATCACCGAGTTGCTGTTATTACCATGTAGTCATATTAACAAATAAAACGATTGACGAATCTTGAATGTGGATGGGCCTGAGATTAGACTCATGATGTTCTGCTCAGTAAGCAAAAACGGTTGCTCTAAGGCCACCGAGCCTCTCATATCACATAATACCATTGCTCAAATTTTTGTATCCATTCAAACCCGGAACCAACGACAACAACGAGTTTCGCAAAATACACGATACACAAGCGATTTTACCATAAATCTCTTTGATATGTAAGGACCTGGGACCACGTTTTTCTGCTCAGTAAGCAGGCCACTGTAACCGACGATCTTTCAAATCCGAAAACTAAAAACTACGAAAAAGTACTTAGGCCTTCATTAAGTTCCACTTTCACGCGACGTACAATGTTTCAATTTGCTCTTTACGTATTGTTCAGGCTAGGCCCTTTTCAAAAGTTACGCGAGAAATACGCACAATCGTCGCCTACCTCGCAAAACTGGTTCCAAACGACAACAAAGGCATAAGCAACGATGAATTATTGAACTTTGCTGGCTCCGGTGTAGTGCACAGCAAAAAAAAAATGTAATATCGATCAACGTAATTCAAGCTGATGTATGAAATAATGATGTAATTGTAATTTTGTAATTTATCAGCACACACCCTGGTCGACCACTGTAAACCAATCTGCCGTTCAGCGTTATCGGTTTTTGTTTCTGGATCTTTAGTTGCCTCTGTGATATACTTACTTGCGGCATACTATTTTGGGAGTGTATATGAGCGTGTACCATGTACGGTAGCTCATCTCTCATCGTGATGGTGGGACATAGTAGACAAATTAGAGAGAAAACAAGGAGGTATTAGTATTAGTTATATGTAAACAAACAAAACAAAAGAAGAGAAGAGGAAAGAAGAGCAGAAAAATAAAAAGGGGATAAAGTAGATAACAAAGAAAAGAAACGTAGGCAGATTATTAGAAAAGGGATTATCCGAGACCTCAATCAAATGTCACTCCCGCCGAGATCTCAGCGAAACCCTCCCAGCCGAGACCCGCACAGCCGAGCTCGGTAGAAAAAACTAAGTGTGTAGATAGATTAGTAGGAAAATAAATAAAACTACTTTATGACTCAAAGTGCAATGAATGAGCGTTAGTTTCGGGATCATTTCAGTGTTAGAGTTATGTTAGTTTTGATCCGTAATCAGCCCTGCCGACCCCTCCAACATTAGTTGCAGGCAGTGGTTGTTAGATAATGCGGCACTGTAACTACTACTATTTTAGAGGTATGATTCGTCAAGTTTATACAACTCAATGTTTCAATTGAGGCAAACTATCTATCTTACAATTACAAAAGCAAACCTAAACTTACAATTATATGCAAATGCAAAATGAAACTTGACAAATCATCGTCAATCCCCTTATTCCAGGGCAGGGCCTGACGATTTGAATCTAATTCTGATCAGTGAACGGGCACCATATGGCACATTTTCTCACCATGAACCTATCATTTCCAGCCTATCTGAACTATTTAATAAATGGAAGCCATAACATGGGTTACGCTCCCCCTAAACGGGCCATCCGCATCCTGTCTCTGTCTTATCTCAAATACAAAATGCCAATGGTATGAATGTATCTATATATAACTTGGAAATGACGTACAATCAAATAAACCCGTAACCCACTCACTTGGTCAGGCTTCAGAATCATCCAGTGGGAAGTGCGCTCTACACTCCAAGTTTCCTTTTTTTCAAATTTACCGCAAATTTGATATTTTACCCATTGAGTGTTGATTAGTCACAATGAAACATTGTGACGGAAGTTGAGGTTACTAGTGTATTAAATAATCTAGGTTCTATTTAGGATTATATCTGAAAAATCCAAATCTGGCCAACGCCCACCCTAAACCTAAACCTGTTTTAATCCACCTGAAATGACTAACGAATGGAAGACTTTGACTACCCAGCCATGCAATAGTATCATTCCGTGCCTTATGGTAACTTGATGATTCTATTGCGCTCATCTTCTGGCACCACCCAGGGGAGACTTGGTCCTGCACCCAATGCTTAACTTATCTCCATTCCACTCAGTTACTCGCAATTTCTTGTGATATAGTGGGCGGAATATTATTATATGAGACAATTCAATGCAGACGTCTTTCCAAATTTGGCAGATCGACAGGTAATCGGTGAGTTATCGCGATAGTTGCTATTCAACAACTCGACAACGTCCCATCGTCAACGCCTGCTATGAGAATTTCCCATTGCAGACGCCAACGAAATGACGTCATCGAGCTATCGATCAACTACCCTGGTTATCGCCTGGTACCTTATAGCACGATGCTAGGAGGCGAACCGGAAGAATCGATGAGCTACCTCCCCCCATAATCTAGGTCGAAATTAAAAAAAAAAAGTAAAAATCCCTTTACTTAGTCACATGCAACAGACAGTTCAAAACAATTAGGTTGTATCTAAATGAGCTCAAAACATGGGAGAATCATCAGGAAATTTGTGTACATCAATCAAATTGACTCATATGCATATTTTCACGTCACGCACGTCAATCGATGTAAATTTTGTTTAAACAGTTTGAATTGCAATGTTAATTTGATTCACTGAGACAATGTGGTTTCCAATTTGAATCAATTGCGCTAGGTAGAGCAGGTTTAGTATGTGAACTTAGAACTTCAGTTCATCCGTTCGCAATTACCAAGAAAGAATAAGTTATTACATACATAGTCAAAATTGCATGTTTGACGTTCAACTCTTAGATTCACAGTATTGAATATGTTGACGGCGATCTGATCTGTCTTCTCACTTCTCTCGGTTGAGAGAGAAGATGAGCGGAACTAGATTTAAAAATAGAACAAAGACACCCTTGTCGGGAAGCACATGTTGGGCAGGTTAGTAGCTGTAACGACCACCGACATAAAAGAATATTTACGAACAGAAGCATGGCCATGTGAGCTTCTTCACTTCTGATTGATTAAATTAGTTTATACACTCAATACAAGTTTGTATGTCTAGTCGAAGTTTTGAATATAAAACACGCACACGAATCAACGGTTATGGTACTTATAACTAATATAAGCGTCGTTGTGTATGTGTATTCAAGGAATGGTAAATTGTTTGGTCAACATTCGGACACAAGTAGCGGTACTGCTGGTAATAAGTACAGGTACAGGTTGGGAAGAAAATGTTAAATATCACTGATTTGTTCTTGCAAACTCTATTTATATTAGTGATGCACCGAATATCAAACTTAAAGTTGACCACCGCAAAATCATCAAAATCAAAAGCCAAATATCGGCTAAAATGTACGTGTACAGATACCTAAGTAAAATAGCGCAATTCGGTGTTGATAAACCTAGTAGAGGTAAATATAAATAATTTCTTATCAAGTTAATATAAATATAAATATAAAATATAAATAATTTCTTATCAAGTTGGTAACAACTTAATAACATAGCAATGGCTTATTTCGCTATTAGATCAAAATTTGCTATTATAATAATATTATGAGAACTCGAAATTGCATAAAAAAATCTAAATATCATTTGATAAGCACTCCATCACGAATTTTTGAATTCCATTATCTCATATGTATTATTTTATGACTATTTTCTCGAAAAAAGGTGTTTTGTTTTTTTTTTCTATAAATATCAGTTTTTGCTACTGAAATAAATATTCTTACCAAGTGGCTAGGTATCAATGAAGAATTAGATGGTACCTAAGTATGCAATTAGGTACCGGACATTCAGTGGCTTGATTTTCAACGCTTGTTGTATAGAGACTTGTGCATCTGATTGAAAAACTGTGAACCGCAAAGTAGGTAGAAGGAAATTAATTGGGCTTTTCATTAAACATATTTCCAAGATTGGACACTCACGAATAACATCTCAAAAGGGCAAAAAATACTCAAATTATGCGATTAGTGAATTTTAACCTACAAGTATCTCGAAAATAACAACTTTGGGAAATTTAAGCACTAAGAGCTTTTTTGTTGTAAATTTAATTTGTTTTAATATTAACACTATTTCAAAGATATTCGATAACTGTAGGTAGTATTTTGGAAAATAGTACTTTTTTAAAATAAATCATAACTTTTTTTGTTTATAATTGCTCAGCAAATACACTTTGTCAGTAGGTATCACTTAACCTTATCTACAATATAAAAACAAAAAAAAATAAAAAAATATGCCATTGAGTAATTTTTAATTTTTTTTTATAATGTATTTTTTTTTAAAGGCACAATACTTGTCCGCAACTTCGCCGAAGACACCATCTCGATCAAACAAGAGAGAGATATGTTTTTCTATTGATGCGTATCATTTTTGCATAGTCCCTTTTGAAGTGTTAGTCGTGTATAAAACTAGGGAACCAAATATGTAAAATGACATGTTGGACAATAATAAGCAACTGTGTAAAATAACAAGTAATTCTAAAAACATCGATCCGAAACGATTTGCGAATCTGTGTGGAACAACTTAAAACAAAAATGTCATATACTTGTCAAAAATTAACTATTTTTACGAAATGGGCTTAAGAAAATTAACGAAACAATACTTTCAGCCTGGAGGTCCTTTCAATGGATTGGATTTCATCCAAACACCGAGATAACAGTATGGTAAAAACAATCAAATTTGAAGTTGCTTCAGCCATATACATGTATTGAAGTTTGCGCAAACATATGCATGGTTTACTTTAACAAACTGCAATATTTGAAATTAACTAATCATCAAGGGTGTTATTAAGCGGCGCCGGTGGTGTAGTGGTAAGCATGATTACCTCTCACCCCAGCAGGCTTGGGTTCAATCCCAGTCGGCACCACCGGGATGTTCTGAGGCATAACATCTCTGATCACGCCTTCCTTCCGAAGGGAAGTAAAGCCTTTGGTCCCCGGTTCATGAGTTGAGAGATCGATAGGTAGGGTCCAGGTGTGGGGGCTGCCTCCCAGGTGTCGGTAGCATTGGTGCTGCACGGAAAACAAGATCGACGGAAAACAAATCATGGAAAAAAGGGTGTTATTTGTACGATAATATGCTGATGATGTTTCTCATGTTGATATTTAAAATAATGTGCTATAATTTTGAGAATTTGTAAAATAATCAAGACTCTGGAACTGGAAAAACATGATTTCGGAACTAAGCCATGTTTTCGATAAGCTGGGAGATGGAATGAATATCAAGATTCTGGATTGTTCTGGTTGTTAGTTTTTGAGTTTCCGAGCTCGGATGTCGAGAATGGAACGACTACCGTTACCAGGGCTTCCTGTACGCCTCAGGAGACTCCAGTGACCTGAAAAGCTTCTTCCCCAAATAGTTCCATATCATGTTGCCAAAGATGTCCGGTGGAAGCCTTGCCAGAAACAGGAACCCGTTCCATTCGCCATCCGAATCACCAAGATCCCTTCCACCCGCAGTAGCAATATTCCCAGCAACTCACGACGATTACTCTGTCCACAAATGCCAATCACCAGTCACCGGTAGCTTTGAAAAATACTCAACCATCGCCGCACGAGCCACACAAAATTGTGGGTGGATTTTGTTTAAATAACTTCATAATAAAATTTCGATAGGCAAACAAATCAATCGACTCACACTTTTTGAAAATACCCGAATAATTTTGCGATGACAACAATAAATTCAAACTAAAATGTAGCTTTGTCATCAACTACTTTTTAGGTTGTTATTCACCCAAACAATAATTCAGTTTATTTCAACCTGAAAGTCGAGTTGATTCTACCTACCTAAGATTTCAATTAGATTTTATTTAGAATGAGCCGTTTCTAAAATCTTAAATCTTGTTTATATTTTTTTTTAGTTTAATGTAACTAAAATGATAGGTTAAATCAACTAAAATTCATTTTTTTTATTGGGTATCAAGGTGGAGCTGCGTGACAGCTTAGTTTTCAAGGCTTGACCCATTTGAATAAATTTCGCTTCTATCTTTGACAATACAGCAGAAGGATTAGCCTATGTTGGCCGCTTGAACACTGGATTCCGTATGTATTGTTTCAAAATAGTTATAGAAAAAATGCTGTGACGGGTGCGCGTAGATACATCCGCGTAGTAAACCGATTGAATAATTAAATCCGTTTCGAACGAAATATCTAAATTATGTAAGTTACGGAAACCACGCGAATTCCGAAAGCCGTGCGAGACAACCGAAGCGAGAAAAAAAGGCTTATTAACATTTAAAGAGTGCCACCAAAATGAATGTGATAGCCTATGTTGACAAGTTGATTAATTTTGGTTTTCCTCCCTAAATATTCTACTTATTTTACTATTGAGCTTTGTTTCAATTTAGTCATTTTACCGCACGTATCAATCATTTCAAAATTTCGCAACCGCACCGAACAAATTCTAAACTACATAAGCTCAAAACACTTTTGGCAAACTCTACCGAAATGCGAATCACTTCTGCGTAAGCTCCGTAGACGTAGGCGCGTTGATTCCGACAGCCGCGAAAAGTTAAACGTGCATCGATGCGTCAATACCACATAAGGAAAGATCGATTTTACAGTCACGTAGGGTTTAGTTCATGGATTAACATTGACTGCTGTTTACAAATGTAAGTACTTGAACACTAAGAAATAAATTAACTCAAATGCTTTAACTGCATATATCAGAGATTTCCCGTATTGAGAGGATAATATAGTTATCGAGTACAATAAACTCAGGGGAAAACAATACCTACAAAAGATTAAAAGTTATCAATTGTCACATACCTCTACTTTTACTTAGTTCCTAAACTATTCCTCTCCTTGTTAATTTGCTAAATGCTATTGGTTTGCATGCGTTTTCTTATTGAAGTTCAAGACTAAATAGGAAGATTTATTCTACAACTTTAAAGGTTAGTTGCCTCCTTAAGAGGGCCCCCCGCATCCTAATTCTTTTGTTAATCTACCTAATGTTATTAGTCTTTCCGATGTTTCTTATTCAAGTTCATTTGATGATTATGATATCTCATTAGTCTAATTTAATAAATAATTGAAATCTCTAATTCACCTAATCAATCATAACCCATGCTTTATTAAGTACCTGCACTTGTGTTTGTAATCTAAAATTAAACGTGTTTCATGTACTTTTGATTTTGACCTATGTATTATATCTTAGTTCGACCCAAGTGACACCTTCAAGTGAAAAAAAAATGCTTCACTTTGAAGTTAGTTTTCTAGCTGATTTTTGAATTATATAGGGAATATGCTCCAACTATGCTCACACGTTTCCACTATGTCGTCCCACAAAATTACTTATGGATATGTCACAATAGCACGCCACAGTGGAAATCCCGAGCCATAGTTCAAACACTTATCCCAAATCAAAATGAAGCACATATAAGATTAGTTACAATACCATGTACAAAAATGGTGTTTAACATTGTTCCCTGAGTAATATCTCAATGAAAACAACAATGAAAGCTTGTCACGTAAGTAAAAGGAGCCCTGTTGGGCACTTTCTGAAATATTTCAATAGTATAATTCCCTTGCAAACCCAAATAAATCTATCTGCGTAAAAATAAATAAGAGTGATTTGCGGCAAAACCCGCCAGTATCACACCCAACGTCAGTGCCTATACGTAAGCGTACTACGACGTGGCTCTCAATCAAAGGAGTAACAAGTGTGATACTCACACCACTGCGTCCTAGCAAGAAGTACGGTCGACTTGTTTCGCGCTCCGTTAATTTGGAAGTTTTCTCGCTATTATCTGACGTAAATAATCAGTTTTTTCTCGCTTAGTGATTCCTGGCATAATTCCCGATAAATTTATCAAAAAGTGAGTTTTTTTTTCTGAGAAGAAAGTGTGTTTTCGGCATCATCGAAAATTGTTTTTGCGATTGGCAATTCGCCAATCATTTTGCACACCATCGGTGCGTGGTCACGCATACCTGCACACGGATCATCGTCATCGAGTGTCAGCATCTGCCTCCACATTTAAACCGCTTATCCATCATCGTGTGTTCAGCTGATGATGCCGAGCTTCATTCAAGTACACACCAACGAAGACCGCCCGCACACGCGGATCGAAGATCATCCAAGCTGCGCGTCGCTCCGCAGCTGCTGTGTAAACGCTCGGTGGTAGTAGTATAGGATTATCAGATAAGTTCTTGTTTCTTTTTTTCTCCCATCAGTTAAATTTTAAGTTTGTGTTTCTGTGTTAGTATTTTTTTTTTCGTGTATTGTGTCCGAGTAATTTTGATAATCGTTGCAGTGGTAGAGCGTTTTTCGCTCCCACTAGTACGGCAAAATGGACATTTTGTCGGAAGACGAAATGGACGTTTTGTCAGAAGATGACACCACTTTGCCACGCGATAGCAAGAAGGGTCGAAAACGTCTGTCATCCCAGAAATCAGTTGATGCCATCCCTGGTTCGTCATCTCAGTCTGGTAATGGACAGGGACAGATAAGCCCCCGATCGCGAGCCTACCCAGGAGACTCGACTGGCCCATGGGTTGTTTACTTTCAGCCCAAAAAGAAACCTTTGAATGTAATGCAAATTACTCATGATCTGACGAAGCGGTTCTCGGCCGTGACCGAAATCTCGAAGGTGAGGTACAATAAACTTCGCGTTGTTGTCTCTAACCTGAAACAAGCTAACGAGATTGCTGCCTTCCAGCTCTTCACACTCGAGTATAGAGTGTACATCCCAGCTCGTAATGTGGAGATCGAAGGTGTGGTCACCGAAGCGAGTCTGACCCCCGAGATCTTGGCGAAGCAAGCGGTTGGCCGTTTCAAGAACTCCTTCCCACGGTTGAGATACTGGAAGTCCAGAAGCTGAACTCAGTATCTTTCAGCGAGGGTAAAAAGAGCTTTACCCCCACAGACTCGTTTCGGGTGACCTTTTCTGGTTCAGCCCTTCCTCACTACATCGAGTTGGAAAAACTTCGGCTACCTGTGCGTTTGTTTGTTCCTCGGGTCATGAACTGCCAAAACTGCAAACAGTTGGGACATACGGCCTCTCACTGTGGCAGCAAGGCACGCTGTTCCAAATGCGGGGAGAAGCACGAGGATGGCGTCTGCACAGTCACTGCACCAAAATGCGTGTACTGTAAGGGAACTCCTCATGGTCTCTCATCGTGCCCGACGTACAAACAACGCGGGGAGAAACTAGAACGCTCTCTTAAGGAGCGTTCCAGGCAGTCTTTTGCAGAAATGCTAAAAACAGCCACACCATCAACCAACGACAAAAATCCCTTTGCTGTTTTGTCTGATGACGAGTCTGACTCTGACTTGACTGAGGAGGGAGTTTCTTTCAGTTTTCCGGAAGGTTCTGCACGGAAACGAAAACGCATCCGTTCGCGGAAAGTTGCAGATAAGGAACCCCAAATCAGCTTACCCAAATCAAGGAGTGATGGAAAAAAGGAAGTTTCAACTCCTCCTGGTTTCCGCAGAACTAACTATAACCAGAATTTTCCATCTCTCCCGGGGACATCAAAAACCCCTGATGGCCCATTTTTAAGAACAGAAGCCCCTTCTTCATCCGGGTTGTTCTCATTTGATAAAATTGTGGACGATATTCTCAAGTACCTCAATATTTCTGATCCTCTCAAAAGCATTGTTCTGGCAATGCTTCCTTCTGTGAAGACCCTCTTGAAGCAATTGACATTGAATTGGCCCCTCATTGCAGCAATCATTTCCTTCGATGGATAATTTTCCAAACGAGGTCGGGGATTTTATCACTGTTCTACAGTGGAATTGTCGAAGTCTCATTCCTACATTAGATTCTTTTAAGTTTTTAGTTCACAATAATGATTGTGATGCATTTGCTGTTTGTGAAACTTGCCTCTCTTCAGATATAGATCTTCCTTTTCATGATTTTAACATTATTCGACTGGATTGTGAGGATTCGCGTGGAGGAGGGGTACTTTTGGGGATCAAAAAGTGCAATTCCTTCTATAGAGTGAATCTTCCACAATTTCCAGGTATTGCAGTTGTCGCATGTCAGGCTATTATTAAAGGTAAGGGCCTTTGTATTGCTTCTGTTTATATTCCTCCTAGAGCCGTTGTTAATCGCAAACAATTTTCAGATATCTGTTCGGTACTTCCTGCTCCACGGTTGATTATGAGAGATTTGAATTCCCACGGTACAGGCTGGGGGGAACTGTATGATGACAACCGTTCTACTTTGATATATGACCTCTGCGACAGCTTTAATATGACAATTCTTAACAATGGAGAAGTAACACGTTTGGCTGGCCCATCCTTGAATGGAAGTAGATTAGACCTCACACTTTGCTCTAACTCATTATCGTTGGATTGCACGTGGAATGTGATCCAAGATCCCCACGGTAGTGATCACTTGCCGATCAAAGTTTCAGTTGCCAGTGGGTTCAATCCGTCGGAACCCGTTACCGTCGCGTACGATCTTACCCGTAATATCGATTGGACAAAGTTCAAGAATGTGATAGAAAATGCTCTAACGTCGGTAGAAGGGCTTCCACCGTTGGAGGAATATAACTTCCTCTCCAATCTGATCTTGGACAGCGCGCTTCAAGCTCAAACTCGGCCGGTTCCAGGAACGTCTTTCCGTAGGAAACCTCCTTCCCCTTGGTGGGACCAGCAATGCACTGAGGTTTATCGTAAAAAGTCCGACGCGTTTAAGCTTTTCCGGAAACGTGGAACACCCGCACATTTCGAAGCGTAC
Organism: Ochlerotatus camptorhynchus; assembly: GCF_037179485.1. Taxonomy (NCBI): domain Eukaryota; kingdom Metazoa; phylum Arthropoda; class Insecta; order Diptera; family Culicidae; genus Ochlerotatus; species Ochlerotatus camptorhynchus. The sequence continues at coordinate 440,576 of NW_027040810.1, forward strand.
TCGGCTCTTGAACGCGAACTCAAGAGCCTCATCAAAGCCAAGAAACGCGGATACTGGCGGCAATTCGTGGACGGATTATCGCGCGAAACGTCGATGAATACGCTTTGGAATGCGGCGCGAAGGATGCGTAACCGGTCTTCAAACAACGAGAGCGAGGAGTACTCCGATAGTTGGATTCTCAAGTTCGCGCGAAAAGTATGTCCTGATTCTGTGCCGGCACAGATGATTCCTCGCGAAACGACGAATTCGGTAGACGAGATCAGCCAGCCTTTTTCAATGCTGGAGCCTCACTCGCGCTCCTTTCGTGTCGCAATTTGGCTCCGGGGGCTGATAGAATCAAGTTCAACTTGTTGAAGAACCTCCCAGACGTCGCTAAGAGGCGCATGTTGAACTTGTTTTGTCAGTTCCTGGAGCTTAATATTGTTCCGGATGATTGGAGGCGGGTGAGAGTTATAGCCATTAAAAAGCCTGGAAAACCCGCGTCAGATCACAACTCGTATCGTCCCTTTGCGATGCTATCGTGTATACTCAATTTGGTTTCCGTAGGGGCAAGGGAACGAACGACTGTCTCGCGTTGCTTTCCACTGAAATTCAGTTGACTTTTGCTAAAAAAGAGCAAATGGCTTCTGTCTTCTTGGATATTAAGGGGGCTTTTGATTCAGTATCGGTTGAAGTCCTTTCAGACAAACTCCACGCTTGTGGCCTTTCTCCATTAATTAATAACTTTTTGTACAATTTGCTGTCAGAGAAACATATGAGCTTTTCTCATGGAAACTCTACAGCTTCACGATTTGGCTACATGGGTCTCCCCCAGGGCTCATGTTTAAGCCCCCTTCTGTATAATTTCTACGTCAGAGAAATTGACAATTGTCTAAGTGACAACTGCACGTTGAGACAACTTGCAGATGACGGAGTAGTGTCTATGACAGGGCCCAGAGAGGCCGACCTGCAAGGACCCTTACAGGATACCTTAGACAATTTGTCTACTTGGGCTATTGACAACCTAATGTTCCAGTTCGGGATATTTTGGCTAGACGCGATCTGGAGTTTATGCAACTCATATATGTTTTCTTGAAGAATATTAACCATAGATTGTAAGTTTGATTAACCTTGTGTTTAGTTTGTATTTTGTATGTGTGTTTTTTTTTTTGTAGATTTGTTTCTGTAATAATTGTATAATTACAGAGTTGATATAACGTCGATAGGATTAAGTATATGTTTTAGAAATAGTGAAATTTTTGAATCATGAATCATATTCCCAATCTCCTTTTCCCTCTCCCGATCCAAACCATTGTCATCCACTAACCTCGAGAAGACCGCGAGTAATCGGTTCAAATCCTTTAATTTTAGATTTAAGACATTTATAATATATAAAGAAAATGATAACTTGGCTCTGTAAAGTTTATTCGATTGAGCCTGTACAAATAAAGTAATTAAAAAAAAAAGTGAGATACTATCACTGCTAGACTAGATCTTTGGTTCTCTCATGCAGTGGTTTATCAGAGCGGGGAAGCTTAGTAATCACCATTGCCTGTCCATAACGCCATTCTATCGTGGCATGAGCCAGCAACGCCGGCCATAAACCTACCGTCTCCAACACTCCACTAGCATGATATTAAGCCCGCCCACCAACAGCAAGGTGCGAAAACTAGCCAAGGAGAGGGTAAATCAACTAAAATTCATTTTGAAGCAATATGATGTTATGGGTTGAATTCAGCTAAAAAAGTCATTTTCTTTGCAATATTGACTTTGAATCAACAAAATTCAAGGTTGAACTTAAACCATAACTTTGGTTGTTTCAAACTTGACTCATTTCTGTCCGTGAAAGTGACTCAGAATGTTACAGAGATGGCCAAATGTTGGAACAAACTGGCTGCTGAAGATGACCAGCAAAATATGATAACGGAAATTTCAAAGAAAGTTCACGATTTGATCAAAAACTAAAGGATTATTTTTTTGATATTTTAAAATGAAAATGCAGTGTTCACGCGGCTGTCGACAAAAGCAGGCCACTCTCGATGTGTGCTACGCGATCGTCTGTTTTCTCGGCAGCAACCATTGTGTGGTCCTCCTCATTGTTCTTCATCAGCAGTTCTTTCGGTCGATGCGTCGTCGACTTTGGAAAGCAACCATTTCGTGATGAGTGTGTGAGTGCTGACCACGTTTTGCGTCCATTGCTGCAATGGACGCGCTCTGACCCTCGTTGGCGTACAACAATTTGCCATACAATGAAACCACTGGAAGCGGCTCCAGTTCTGATGGAGGAGGCTTTTTGGATAGCGGAAGATAAAGTGTTTATTGTGTTGTACCTTTTGACTATAGTTTTAAGATGTATTGTATAGTGACCAAGAATCCTCGGCTCTGTAAAGTTAATTCGGTTGAGCCTTATCAAATAAATTAATAAACAAAAAAAAAAAAAAAAAAAATGAAAATGCAGCAAAATAGATTTATTTTGACTACTATACATTTATCTTACGACAAACCAATCCTCAGATAGAGCTGATCTCTTACTTGTGGATTCATATAGGACAACACTTCAATATAAAGTTAGGAAGATCTATATTTAACTAATAATACAAAAAGGGCGATTAGAAATACCAGGGATTTTTGAGTAGATCTCCTGGTGAATTCTTATAAGAATTCTAAGTTATTTCTGAGTAAAATTCCTAGATAATTTTGACGTTTCTTTTTATTATAGTTATCAGTTAACAGTTTATTTTAGTTATAGACAAACATAGTATAATTTAAAATGAATCTCTAAAAAAGCCTTATCTTGAAACTTCAAGAGCACACATGTCGTGCTTCTACAAAACATACATTAATGAATCTGAAACTCTACGTTTGATGTAGTGCAGTAAACAGAAAATTACAGTTGTATGTTTTGTTGGAGCTGATGCGTGTGCTTTTGAAGTTTTAAGATAAGGCTTCCTTAGAAATGATGAATCTCTTGGATGTTGGTTGTTTTTAGGAATATTGATGTCCTAGAATTTATAAACTTGTGTTTTTTTTTCAATTCAAGCATAGCATAAAAATAGAAAATTCTGGGTGAATTTTATTTTTAATATTAATGCTCTAGATTTTTTTAAATTGCTTTGTCTACGATCATGCTATTTTGTCCAAGTCTCAGAATCATTAGCATTAGACCCATGGATTTGTATTTACATTTGAATTTGCAATCTGTATCAGAGATATTTTTTTCTAATATTAATATATATAATATCTCATATGTTTCTATCTTTCAGATTCTTCAAAAAACAAATCCTAAATGTATGAAAGTTATTTCATGTCCATGACCAGCTGGCCGTGTTTTCATGTCAAATATTTCGAAAAAATACCGGAGGCATATAATTTTTTTTTCCAATGCTCAGAACTATAGCAATTTTTATATGTACATTAGGGTTAGGTACAATCTGGATTTGCGGGAGAGCTTTATAGTTTGTATGGAAAAATGCATGGGAAACGATCCGAAAATGTTCGATTGCATGTCAAAAATTAAAAAGAAATCACTCAATTTGTACCAAACCAGGCACTTAGATTGAGAAAATATTCAGAAAAACTTCGTCGAAGAAATTTTGACAATCAAATGAATAGTTCAGAGTTAAGGGGGTCAGATTTTGATAAGTCTTTAGTGGGAAAGATTAATTAAGTGGAATTAAATGGAAGATAACCTTTTTTGCTGTTTTATTTAATTTAGTTCATTTTCGATTACGACTGAAGTTGTTTTGTTGATATTGTTTATTTGGCCTCTTTCCTCTAAATTCCAATATTTGCGCTTTTTGCGGGGGTTAATTATAAGCATTTTCTTGCAGCGTAGCTTCCCGTGCTTTTAAAATTATCTTGTCTCGGCAAAGTGGTTGCCGCTTATTAATGTGTCTACTTCGACTTTTGTTGCCATTGTTTTTGTTCTGGTATTCCACTGTTTACATAAACTGTTTTCAGTTTAGTTGTGAGGTTTTCTACCTCGTCACAAAATTTATATACAGATTCTTTTTGCTTAATTGCTTTCAATTTAGTAACGCTGCACACCTTGTTTTGACATTTTATATAATTCAATCAATTGTTGCTAACCCGTCTGGTAGACCTAATCTGGCTTTACCAGTAAGTCGTGTTTTTGAAAACCTAACTGCAGTTAATTGCAGACGTCCTACGGTCATATCTTTCAACAAGTTTGCAGAATCCAATAATGCATCTAAACCGTCAGCACTTCCATCATACTGCTGTACGATTGCTGTTGCGGTTTTAAAGTCAAAAGTAGGATCATTCGCCATTGCTAGTGGTAGTGTCTGATCAATTTTTATTTGAGTATGTTTCGAATATTAGTTATTACATTTCTGGTTGTTTTAGCTAGAAATGTTAGTTCCGAACTTGATAGAGAGTCTTCCTCTTCTATCAGTGTAGACTCGATTTGATGCTACAAAAATCGCCAAAAATGCATTTTTTTCACTTCGGTTGTACCACAAATATACAACGCATTTGCGAAGTTTAATTTAGGTTGGAGTGTTTCAAGTTTAAATGTTTGGTTTATATTTTTTTTAATTCTTTTATAGCGTTATAAGTATTCCAACATCATCCTGTAAATTAGGCATTGTTTTACCACAGACAAACAGACGTAACACTTCATTGTGTATCTTCGTTCATGCATTTAACGGTTGATTTGAATATTATCAGTTCCGCGAACTATTCGCCGCAGCGCTGGCATCGGATCACTTTGACGTTTCTATACATTCCATGGAACTTTTATGCAATATTGTTTGCGAGCTAGCGAGCAAGCTTGTTTTCCGCGAGAAGCCCGAGAGATGTCGTTACTGAGGTCATATGTTTTGAGATACTATGTTTTCAAGAAAAACTTTTTCAAAGAGTTACGTCTGTTTGTCTGTGGTTTTACCTTAATAATATTATGAAAGTTTATACTTCTGCAATGTCAGCTGACGGCATTGCACGGCCTTTTTCAAATCCTTGTCGCTTCCTCTTTTTCGTAAGTGCTTTGTTTAGGACCAAAATTAATTGTAGGGTAATCATAGTAATTTTCATTCTGTTCTAAATGTTCCATGATACTTGTATTAGTGTCACTTGCTTGGTGAGTACTTTTTGAATTTTATTTCCCCATTTTCACGTAGTTTTCACCATATAAAATTTGTAAGTAATTTTGTTTTGTGTGTTTTGTGTTGTTCATCGCATTTTAAGACATTCGTAACTTGTCTGGAATGAGATTTGAACTCATGCGTGAGAGGCATGGATGCTAACCACTATCAAAAAGATTGAAACAAAAATCCAAACGAAGTGCGGGAGTCGGAAAAAAGGTCTAGGAGAAGTCAGAAGTGCCTTCCCTGGGAAGTCAGAAGTGCTTTCCCTGGGAAGTCAGTAGTGCCTTCTGTGGGAATTCAGAAGGAACTTTCACGTGAAATAGGAATCGATTTCCACTTCAACAGAAAGCCAATTTTTGTTCTCTTCGGTCACACAAATATCGAGGCAGCAAACCGTTAACTAATTTAAAAATGAACACCATAGTCAAATATACAATTCTTTGCTTCATCGACAACCATTGTAAGGCGTCTAGCATCAAAGTTGAGGAAGTGAATCTATTACATCTCAAAATCAAACGCATTATTTTATTCTGCAAGCGCTGTAATCTCGATATTTGTGTTGCATTGGCCAGAAATAAAATGCAAGGGCAAAAGTCAAGATGAGGAGAGATGATTGATTTGTATTGCTGTATTTTACTAGCAATAATTAAATCGTTTTTAGTCGACATAGAATTCCATACTTCTTGGCAATTTTCTTGATGACATTGTCAATGTGAGAGTTGAACTTAAGTGTGTCATCAATAATCACGCCAAGATATTTAATCTCCCGAACGCGATCAATAGTTTTATCATCAATTACAACAGAGACGTTCTCATTTACTCGATTCTGCGAAATTACCATAAATTTAGTTTTACTTGTATTCAATTTTAACTGCTTATACTTCAACCATCTACTTAGAGAACGCAAATCTTCATTCAAGTATAAAACGGCATCATCTAAATCCTTAGCTGCAACGAATAACACAGTACACACTTAAAAATTATCGCCGACTTTGGTCATTTTTACCGAAATCTGAACAGCTGAACTGTTCGGTAAAATTTATGCAATTCAATTCAATTGCTTTTCAGCTACTTTGAAACTAAATCTCCACTAAATTGACAATATTTGATCATTTAAACAAGGTTGAACATGTTTTGAAATTTTTTTCAAGTTCAATAGCCTTTAAAATGAAGGTTAAAGTTTTACCGAACGTTTAGCTGTTCTGATTTCGGTAAAATTTACCGAACACGAAAACAAAATCTTAGTGTGTATCATCTGCAAAAAGATTAATGTCGCAAAATCGTAAAACACGTCGCAAGTCATTAATATACATAATAAATAACAGGGGCCCTAATACACTTCCCTGGGGCACTCCAAGGTTATTCCCCACGGGACTGGAACCAGAATCATTAAAAGCAGTCCGTTGAGTTCTGTCAGACAAATAGCTTTCAAACCATTTATATGCAGTACTCGTAATTCCAAAGTGCTTGATTGATCTTAACAATAAGGGCCTAGAAATTATTTCAAAAGCGCGTTTAAGATCCAAAAAAAAACAGCAACAATCGTATCTTTACACTCCAAGTTATTTTTCCACTTCGCTAATACCAAATTCAACGCGGTTTTACAAGAATGACCTTCCCGATATCCCGATTGTTCTGGTATCAACAAACTATTACTATTTAACCAGCCCAAGGCTGAAAATCTCTCTAATAAAGCAAAAAAAAAAAAAAAAATTACTATTTAAATACTCCAACAGCTGGCCTTTAACAACAAGTTCTAAAATTTTCTCTAATGTGTGCAACATGTTGATGGGACGAAACTCTTCGACTTTAATCGTTCCAGCAACTTTTTGAATAGGGACCACTAAGGATTCCTTCCAAATTTGTGGCACATGTCCAGTTTGTAATGATTCATTAATAAGGTCCAGCAAGATGTGGCATGAAAGCAATCTTGAATAACTCTAGCATTAACATTATCTACTCCAGACGATTTTCCTAATGAAAAACAAATAACTCTAACTTCATCTAATGAAATTGGGTGAAAAACTTCAAATCTACTATTAACTGGCTGTTTTATTTCGTCAGGTTCATCGACCAATTCAATGGATTGATTAATCAATGAAACACTGTCTACAAAATAATCATTAAACATAGCTGAAATTACTTGTTCTGACTGTTCTAATGTGCCATTAAAAGTTATGGACCGCGGTTTGCAATTACTAGGTTTTAATAGAGATTTCAAAATTTTCCATAACTCTTTGCTGTTGTTTTGATGCTGATCAATCTTCCTTTGAACTCGCTTGATGAGGTCAAGTTTGCGTTTTTCTATAAAAAGTTACTCACCCTAATGTATACCCTTCTTTGTAAGAAGGGTAAAAACGCCTCCTAGATCCTCAAGACTTTGTAGGCAGATGAATGATAACATTCATCTGTAAGACCATTCCATGTTGTTTCGAAATTTATTGTTCTCCAGAGTTGATTAAGGTGAATCGCTGTGGAAACGTTATTTTTGATTGATCTTAAGAGAGCACAAATATTATTAGTTTTTTACTGAGATCCAGCAAAATAAAATGCCGAGCTGCTCGGTGGTGCCCGTCTCTCCAAAAAAAATCTAATCGTGTACACATTTCTAAAAACTGTTAATCTTATATTATCCCTTGTAAAAATATACAGCATAAAGTTCATTATAAAACCCATTTTAAATTTGTAAATTTGCAGTCAATGAGAAACCTGCACCTGTACACTTTCAGCTAACGTTTTAATCTATGGAGCTGTGGTTGATAAGGCACACCACATATCATTTTCGACGTCCAGTGTAGTAAACTATTTTGATTTAATGTGCATCTTTGCAGACAATCCAAACCCGTACAAAAAAAACTTGATACGAATGGCAGCAACACTCGCAAGGTTAATTCTACATTATTATCAAGGACCAAGTCTAAGGGAGACAACCCTAGCCAAGATGCAGGAAAGATTTTGGTTTACTGCCGTGAGAAGTGAACGTATATAGAAAAATGATTGTTGAATATTTTGAAGATTTCCTGCAAAAAGATGGAGCACGATGAAAGCAGATTAATTTAGATGCAAGAAATGGCAGAAGTCTTTATGAAGATTGATTATCTAGCTTGAGATTTTTAGAGCACGATAGCTGATGAATCAACTTAATATAATCGTAATCGCAGAAGAGAATACTTTTGGACTGAATCCAATATACCATCAACAATTTGGTCAACATTTCCTACTATAAACTTAAAGTAACATGTTATTTTTTTATTCCACCTTGGAGGGAATTCCCCCCTTCACCGATTGAAAACAACTGCTTTACACTATTCATCATTTCAATTAGTTTTCAAACACACGCAACAGAATACAGATGATTGAACTTACCTCGGCCAAGTATAAATTCCAGACACTTCAAAGCCATAGTGCCAGGCACCAAAGTAAGCACCTTGATTTTTTGGACCCGTACAAACACCATGACCGTGCGCCTTATTATCCTCCCATCCACCGCAAAATGTACCACCATCCTCAAAGTCATAGCGACCGCCGCTGATTTTCTGATGGCCTTCAGAACCAACAGGGTTTACTATTCCTTGTTCTGGACCACTACTAGCCATATTTGCATTATTTTTCTATAAACACCTCGTTATTCGGGTATAGACCAGATATCACAATTTATCGTCACGCAACTGGTTACACTGAAGCTGCTTTTTCTGGCCTTGTAACGCATTCGATGATAATAGTATTGATAATGCAGCTTCATGGGAAGAGTATTGCATATTTTCACCAAATCATTACTATAAGTATGAATCAGATGCTGGTAAGTAACCGGATATTCAATTCACAATCACGACCGATGTTCTCCTTTTCTGATTATGTTAATACCTTTTCAACTACCATTTCGATGGATCTGTATAGCAAATTGAAATATAATCACTGATGTACTGATCTTTGTCATAATCAATTCCTTGTTTTATCACATTTTCATATCACATGCTACTGACACTGATTCACTTTTTGATTTGCTTCCCGTCTGCGTTCCTGTTTGTTTTTCATTACATGAATAAAAAAGAGATGTGTTAGAACCGAAAGCATGGAAGCAAATATTGTTGAACTGCCAATTCGAGAGCACACACGTACTATTATGTTTCTCGGTATACATTCGCGATTGTGCGAGAATCGCCGTTGTAATTGTACGGATTACCAATGCAGTACATTTCGTATTAAAAATAACTTTGTTTCAACCAAAATTTTCAACTCACTACCACAATTATAACTCTAACCACGAGGTATTGACACCGAATTTCCTTTTCTTCCCGTTCAACTTTCCTCCATAACCGAAGTGCTGACCGTTGTAGAATTATTTTTGGTTTTGTTTTAGGCTTCTCATTAAATAATGAAAAGCTCCTCTCAGTGCTAAACATACATGCAGGATATCACACAGCGAGTGTGTAAAATTGGAGCTTTCCCGGCAAAAATGAGAAGTAACAGGCATTAGAAATACGACATATGAATCAGATTCCAAACAGACAAACAGGTGCTCAATATTATATTTCCAGTAAGACAATGGTTTCCGTAATTTTGAAGCATAGACAAACTAATTGGTTAGTGGCGTCTCCAACTTGCCTCCACAAATGTATATACTACAGTCACCCCACTATTATGAGTCACCCACAATTATGGGCCACTTCCATTTGATTACAACGCAGAACTAGATGGCCCATAATACTGGAGCGACTGTATATAACACAGAACATGTACAGCGAATGAGAGTACCTCAGTAACTGAGCTACTCAGTGAATGAGTAAAATTGTCCTCGCTTTTCCACGAAAAACTGCTCAATATGAGGAAAATCGACAAAAAAAACTACTCAGTCGAGGAATGTACTGGCTGATTGAAATATCTCTCGAATTTCCTCATATTCATGAAATTTTTCGTGGAAAATCAAAGGAAATTATACTCACTCACTGAGTAACCCCACGTTTAGCACTTTTGAGTCGAACTTGACTCGGTTACTGAGTTAATATCTTCTTCTTCATTCCTTTATCTAACGTCGGTCTCTGTTCCGCAATCTAGTGCCAATCACCGACGGACATCGATTGCCATCCATTGACGGCAATCGAATGTGCAGGAAGGCAGCTTCCACACCTGCGTAGGATATCGCACCCATTCACATGGGCCGGGACCAACGTCTTTACTTCCCTTCCGAAGGAAGACGTGACCAGAGATTTTTATGCCTCAGAAAAATCCCACCGCCCTCGGCTGGGATTGAACCCAGACCCATTGGGGTGAGAAAGCAGTCACGCTTTACCACTACACCACCGGCGCCTGCCCTCGGCTGGGATTGAACCCAGACCCATTGGGGTGTTAGAAAGCAGTCACGCTTACCACCACACCACCGGCGCCGGCATATACTTCCCATCCGAAGGAAGACGTGACCAAAGATTTTTATGCCTCAGAAAAATCCCAATTACCTCGGCTGGGATTGAACCCAGACCCATTGGGGTGAGAAAGCAGTCAGGCTTACCACTACACCACCGGCGCCTGCACTGAGTTTCTATCATTGGCCGTGTAGGTGAATTTAACTAATCGTGTTATGAAAAGGTCAATATACTTTACTAAAGAGCGTCTAGCGTCTAGGAGAGGAGCGGACTGGCTGGTTATGAGCCAAACGAACTGTCAAATTCAGAGACAATCGAGCAGCAATGACGTTTATATAAGGTCTGGGCCAAAGGGCTTATTGGTGTTAGTGAAATGTGCAAATGGTTAGTGGTGTTCGTATTACATTGCAATGTTTATCTTTTTACACGAAACAGCTGTTGGCAGTGACGTATTTCTATCTGTTCTCAGTATGTTGGCAGTGACGTATATCTATCTGTTCGCAGATGTTCAGCAATGTTTACAACATTTTTGCTTCTAACACCAGCAAGCTGCCTGTTGGCCCAGACCTTATATAAATGTCATTGATCGAGCAGCTCTCGATTCTTGATATCTTGTTAAACCGTCTTGGCCTAGGTTGCCAAAACCCCGTACCCCGTAGACTATGACTTGTACCATGTAATATTGACTGTCTTGCAATGAGCACTCATACATCTAATTTTCGCGATTGACAAATTTGATAACAAATTTTGATTTCTTTTTGCTGTATATTTGCTCTTTTAATATATGTTGTTGCAATTTTGTTTTCATTGTCTTAGCAGAACATCAAATTGAATACTCGTTTTGATATCAACAGGAAAAATTTACATCAAATTGAGTTTTCAGTTGGCTCCCACTGATAGCAGAATTAGTTTTCAATGTGATGTATCAATTTTGATTTATTGAAATTTTTATGGACCGTAGAGACTCACCAACTATCAACCCAGGGACACTCGATGGGACACTCGATGGGACACTCGAAAATTCGTTTTCATGTAGAGGAAGTGTGCCACTTATGTCAATAGTGCTGCCCAAATTGGCCAATTTAAGCCAAGTTCAATTTAAGCCTTCTATTTTCTCCAACTTAGGCATGTGTAGTAGATAGAGGTAGTGTGGAATAAAAAATGAGTAGAATCGAGTGACCGTGAAGCGTGATAGACGGTATGTAAACAGAATCTAGGCCGTATGGCCAATTAGAGGACCACTAGTGCCATAACTGATACAATTCCCCTCAGTATATATGAAATATTCTACTCCTTCAAGTTCCAATATTTGGTAAACTTAATGTGTACACAGCAAAAAATAAATATTTTAATTTTACATCCACTTAAATCATGTCGAAAATCTCATGTAATTTGTATGGCCACAAATATAAACCAATCCAGTAAAAGCAGCGTAATGTCAGTTCATGCACTGTATTAATGATAATTTTACCTTTTTTGACAAGTAATATTACAACATATTTTTGACACGACTGAAGTGTATGTGATATCAAATTTTTTTTTTTTTTGCTGTGTAGCAAGTCACCCCAAATAAAATTTAAGGAAATTTGTTAGAATCGTAAGACTTCAAGGTTCCCCTAAATGGCAGTACTCTTCATTCTGGACTGATTAAGGATCTTTTCCGATTAGAAATACAATGCATGCATGCAATGATATCACAGTGTCTCTGGTAGAACAACATTAATATAAAACAAATCAGTACCGCTGAAACATCTACACATTTTAAGGTAAAAGTAATGTAAATTTAGGTGCTCTGCTCTAAATAGTGACATATAAGAGCATCAATTTTTACAGAAAATTTTAGTCATAACAGACGTGAAATTCAGCTCAATCAAACGTACTTGTAGTCCAGTAGTATCAAACTTTTCGGTCTAGGGGCATTTAATTTTTCATAACATGTTTGTTTACGTCTCATCCATTATGTCAAAGATGGATTCCGTCACATGTAAAATTAGTTGTTTCTTAGTGTGCACCAAACGAAATTATAAGTGCTCCTCTTTCATTTCTATAAGGGAGTAATTTTTCCATACAATTTTTGGGCTTAAAAAAATAATGTTATAACGAGTTTTACACTAAAAAATACGAAAATTCAAATTGTTCTAGAACGCCGAACATTTCGGTACAAGTCTCATATGAAAAAGGCGAAGACGAGCTTTGGTTTGGCGGGTGTTTCCGTAATACTGATTCTTTTTTAAATAAGGTTTGTTTCAGCAACACCGTAATATACTCAAAACGATCTTAATTGAGAATTGTTAAAATTATCAAAATTAGTGAGTGGAATATTTATCAACTGAGTCATTGAATCGTCAAATAACAATAAAAAATAATTCTATTTCCTCATTTTTTAAAGGTTGCTTAGCTGATCTGCAAATTTTTGGTTTTCATAAAATGGAAAATTTATTTACTTTGAAGTTTCAGTAAGAAAAGATCCCTATGACTACATCACTGAATTTCAATTTGTTCAATATATTAAAAATATATTTCTATACATCAATTATTGCGTTGTTCTATACATTGTATGACAGAGAAGGTTTCAAAACACCAACGCTTGACGGTGTCTAGTTGCCGACTTTCACTACAACATATGGCTACCAGAAAAGTGATGGTCGTTTTTTCTCAATGATGACGAGAACACACTGGTATATATAAATAAATATCAGCTACTCTACCCGATCCGTAAACGTCTTTCGAAAGCACTGATGAGTCTATTCAAATGGGAAAGCTACGTCAAAAAGAAAAAAAAAAGATTTCTGTGCGATTCATAAATTTTGCGGTAACCATTGTAAAAAAAATCCTAACATTCATCTCGATCTGTCTTATGTTGATGGAGATTACAAATTCAGTCAACCAGACAACAGGGCTTAGATATATCAAACATGAGCAACAGCACGATCCAACCTGCTGTTCTACTATAAATATATTCGTATTTCATACTTCATTTGCCTATTATCTTCGCTCCATGCATAGTTTCTATAGTTTTGATTACTACTTAACGATGTTACTAAGATTAGTTTGAAACGTCGATTATTCTTCGATGGCATGAAATGTTCTTACACAATCCATGTGAGCTAAACTCTGCTAATTTTTCTTACGCTGAAGAGGAATGGAAAATAATTTGGTCGATTTTATATTTCCCCATACACTCATACACTTGTGAACTAATAATCCCCGGTTTTAGCAAATTTTGATCCTAGCTTATGGCCACTTATTTAACCCCCAAAGGCAAACGACAGATTCACACTTTTTTCGTTTCTTCTCTATTAAGAATTGAAAGGGACCGGTAGAAAACACTAGAACAAGCTATTGCATTACGATAAAATCCACGTAAGGTACATGAATATGCATTCCCAAGATATCATCAGCACACGCGAAGAGATGAGCTCATTTTCCGGCAGAATGTATGCTCTTTTCCGACGATTTTCTTCGCCCTGCATCGTGGGATTTTCTTCGGAAAAGTGCTCATGACAAATCGTTTAATTGATGCATGGACTACCGATAATGAGCTTTAAATTCACGAATCGAAGAACGCACACGGAGGCACGAGAGCAACGGCCATGAAATTAATCATCCACAGCACTTGGTACACTTTTTCCATCGAAAACTAAGCTTTTGCAGCTATTTGTACCGAAATGATGCGACGTTACTCAGCTACATAATGTATAGGAAAAGGAAACCTAACATTTATTACTAAGTATACTCCATTTTCACTTTTCTAAAATCACTGATATTCATTTCACTCTGCGTATGGTGAAAATTGGTGGACACAGTGTAGTGTTTCACGACGAGGAAAAAATGTATTTTTACGTTTAAATCAAAATATTTGACAATACAAACGAAAGTCATTATTTCCTTCACGTATGAGTATATTTCTTTCCTTTTTACTTTGCACTCATCGACATAAAAATACTTCCACGGAATAACGTAGAACGCACACTCACATGTCACTGACAATAGTATTTTCCGCGTCGAAGTTTTTCCTTCCACTCGAAGTGAAATTCGCCTGTTTTTGACATCAGCCTGCACTCATTCTCATTTTCCTACCAGTAGATACCTACCATAGCACAAGGTTTTGTTCATAGCTGTCGTCATACATCGTTTCACGAATAATGAGTAGTGTGAGTGGGAGATTGGATATACCGAGGAAAATTCTCTCACCGTTTTTCTTACATCCACAAATACCAATGCAGGTAAGATGTCTTCCTCAGAATGCGTCACGTATTAATATTGTAATGCACAAAATCACGAATCCTTGCAAAATAAAAACATAATTTTCAGGTAACACTTTTTTTTTCCATTACGAAGCTTACCACCCTGAAAATAGTATTGATTTTCCAGAAATTATTTGAAAAAGATTCGAAAATCTATGAAAAATAGATGACTTTTTCATGAAAGCGTTCATGAGCAATGACCATACCATACATTTCATAGTTGCTACTCCGTGCACGGGAAAAAATCCGGTACGAAACTCGTCAAATTTTTCGTTAACGAAAGTACACCTGAAAGTACACCATAGACAAGTGCACGGATGGATTTGAGTTTACTCACTCGATAAAAAGTGGCGCAAGCTGCGGGAAATGTTAACTAATAATGAACACTAAATGTTGTAGTGAACATTTAGTGCTCATGATTAGTAAACATTTCCCACAGCTTGTGTCGCTTTTTCTCAAGTGCGTGAACTCTCGTCTATCCGGCAGACCCCGACATTATCCAGGACTTGACAACTTCTCTACATCAAGGAGAGGCACTCGTGTTTTCTACAAAACTGACACGCTCCATAGAGGAAGAAAATAACGAAGATCACGACACTTTACAGAACAAAACAAATTCGGAACATGGATCAGGGGTAAATAATTTTGATAATAGTTTTATGAATGACAGGTTACCATCAACTTCTTCACCTAATCTTCAGACCACTACAGAAATTTTGGTATATTGCCAAAATGTTAACCGCATGAGAAGCGCCGGTAAAATGAATGAAATTAACAAAAGTATATTAAGTTCTACTTACTCTGTCATAATGGCTAATGAAACAAGTTGGGATGATAGTGTGAGAAGTGAAGAAGTTTTTGGTAACAATTATAACGTTTATAGAGACGACCGCAATTTTCAATGGTCTGGAAAAAAAATCGGGAGGTGGAGTATTAATAGTGATTTCGACCCAATTGAATTCAGAAATCATTATGGCTACTAAATTTAAAGAATTCGAACATGTATTGGTAAAAGCGAAAGTAGCAGACGAAACACATGTGTTTGCTTCGGTATACTTTCCTCCGAACAATGCTCATAAGGACACGTATGATAAGTTTTTTGGAAAAGCGGAAGAAATTTTGTCTAGTTTACCCCCTGAAGCAAAAGTTCATATATATGGGGACTTTAACCAACGCAATGTTGACTTTATTTCTGATATGGACAATGAAAGCATCTTACTTCCAGTCGTTGGGGAAAACGAAACACTCCATTTCATTTTTGACAAAATTGCAAATTTAGGACTCAGTCAAATTAACCATGTGAAAAATCAACAAAATTGTTATTTAGACCTTTTATTAACAAATACTTATGAAGATTTCTGTGTAACTGAATCGTTAAGTCCCATATGGAGAATGAAATGTTTCACACAGCAATAGAATATTCTTTATTCGTTCACATAAATGAAAGAACCAACGACTGCGAATTTGATGAAATCTTTGATTACAATTCAGCAAATTATGATAACTTAGAAATAGATTGAACATTCCCCCTTATTCTGCGAGTCACGTGACTCTCTCTCACCGGTGAGGTGACAATAGTCACCTCGTGTGAGGTGACTCTCCATTTGATTTACATGGAGAATCACCTCACACGAGGTGATAATTGTCACCTCACCGGTGACAGAGAGTCACGTGACTCGCAGAATAAGGGGGATTGTCGATTGGCAAGCAATATTAAGAACTGCAGGAAATGTTGAATGTGCAGTTGACGTATTCTACAATGTGTTGCTTGAAATAATAGTTGAAGAAGTGTCAACTAAAAGAAGAAGACGTCAGAGTCATGCAAAACATCCGGTTTGGTACAACATTTAACTGAAAAATTTAAAAAATCGAAAGCAAAAAGCGCACAAATTTTATAAAAAATATAATAGTGAAGAAACTTTGGCATACTATTTAGACATTTGCGATCAGTTAAATTTGGCCGTGAATATGGCATTTGAGGAGTATAATTTAAAAACTGAACTTGAAATAAAATCTTGTCCTAGGAACCTCTTCAATTATGTGAAAACCAAATTAAAATCTGATAATTTTCCCTCAAAGATGCATTTGGACGATAGATGGTATATGCAATTTGTTTGCAAATTTCTTCCAAGAAATCTATACTACGTTTTCAGAAGAGGACCGTGACCGTGAATATTTTGAATCTTATCCAGAATTTTCAAGTGACATCAGCGTAATTCAAATTAAGGTTCATGATATCCTAAAGGGTTTAAACAATTTAGATGCATCTAAAGGTCCTGGCCCTGACGGTGTTCCGCTAGTTTTTATGAAAACTTTAGCAATTGAACTTACTGCTCCATTATTTTGGATTTTCAATATGTCACTGGAATCCGGAAACTTCCCTAAAATATGGAAAAACTCGTTTTTAGTGCCTATCTTTAAATCGGGTAAATAATCCGACATACGTAATTATCGTGGTATAGCTATTATCTCTTGCATTCCGAAACTTTTCGAATCGATTGTAAATGAAAAACTTTTTCTTCAAATTAAAAACAGAATAACTACTATGCAACATGGCTTCTTTAAAGGCCGTTCAACAACTACGAATTTGCTCGAACTAATTAATTATTCCTTGAATGCAATGGATAACGGAAACCATGTAGAAGTGTTCTGTACAGATTTCAGCAAAGCGTTTGATCGAATTGACATACCCGTTGCTTTTTTTTAAACTTCAAAAAATGGGAATTCATTACGCATTCCTCAATTATTAATTTTTTTTTAATTTTTAATTTTTTTTTAAATTACGCATCATATTTAACTGACCGCCATCAAATAGGAAAATACAAAAGAAAGACATCAAATCCCGTTGATGTCACTTCAGGAGTTCCTCAAGGCTCCCATTTAGGACCACTTTTATTTATTCTCTTCGTCAATGACATATCTTTCATTATTCAGAAATTGGAAGTTTTAATATATGCTGACGACATTTAACTTTTTGACGTAGAACTACGTCTTTGTCGACTATATTAGGGTGCAAATCAAAAAATATGTGTGGTGAAGGAGTGTTAGGTTTTGAACGCTTGTAACTTTGTCATTTATAGATGAAATTTAAATCCAAATACGCCAATCGATAGGATATTACATTACAAACCTGCTGAAATAAATATTTTTCCAATTTTTCTGTAATTAAACTTTTGAAATGTGCAAATGATAATTTTATCACTATTTTCATGAAATAAGCCTTTTTTCCCAAACCCAGTCATCATAAACGAATACCACTTGGTTGCACATCATTCTGCTTGAAACTGAAAAGATATAAATCAGCGCTCCTCTCCTGCCTCTGCTCATTACCGCTTCGGACGGCGTGGCACTAGGTCCTGCAGCAAGCAGGATCAAGTCAGCTGCCGAAGATGGATCACGGCGTGTCCACCACAATGAGGAATGAGATTTGAAAAAAACGTGCATGTAAAACCCCCTCCCCTTAACAACCTCTCCCCCTCCACCCTTAACATAACCCGAAAAAGACATGGATTTTGACGATCATTTTTTTCCAGGAAATAAATTTTAAGCAAACCACAATTATGTATAAACAATTAATTTTTTACATGCAGAGCTAACATTTTCAAAAAAAAATTGATTAACAGAAGACATACAGTCGATGAATTACCAACAACTGACTGTAAAACATATATGGTACCTCTATATATGCAACTATATTAACATCCAAAGTCCATCCTTTTTACATATTCTGCGAAAAAGAAACTTTTTGCTCCGCCCCATTCATAAAAAAAACGGCGGGAAATCCTATCAGGTTCGGTTGCACATCGTTCTGCTTGAACATGAAAAGATATAAAACAGCGCTGCTGTCGTGCTTTTGCTGATTGTCGCTTCGGACGGCGTGGCACTTGGTCCTGCAACAAGCAGGACCAAGTCAGTGGCTAAAGGTGGATCACGGCGTGAACACAATGAAGAATGCAACACAATGAGGAATAAGGAAAAGCAATGTATGTAAACCCCCTTCCCCCTTGACAAGCATAGTTTGGTCTCCTTTTTAAATCACACACGAAGGAAGAATAGAGTCCGTTCAAAGCCAGTTTCTATTGTATGCACTCCGCAAGTTAGGTTGGACTGTATTTCCTCTGCCATCTTACACAGTTCGGTGTATGCTCATAAATATCCAAACATTAAAAGAGCGTCGTGAATTTGCTATGATTTATTTCGTAAACTATATCGTATCACATCGCATTGATTCAATAGAACTATTGTCATCCTTAAATGTATATACACTATCTAGGCATTTACGAAACAGAAATATATTTGCTACAAATCGTCATCGTACGAATTATGCCAAATTTGGACCCTTGAACCAAATGATGGACACATATAATAAACACTGCGATAATATTGACTTTACAATGACAAAAACCAAATTAAAGCAATATTTTAATTCCTTGCAAAACGTCAACTAGAAGTAATGTTTTAACTTGTTCTTAAGACATATTATAAAAAATATAAACAAAGACAAAATTGTAAAAATAGCACTTAAGACAACAATTGTAAAACGGTCTACACTGATTGACGACAAATAAATAAATAAATAAGTTGCACCTCAACAGACCTTCCATTGCCTTCAATGCAGCGGATCAATCCACTACCATAGCCTTCCGACATCGTCCTTTCACCGTTGGTCAACGTAACAGGAACCCTTTCATTTTCATTGAGCGAAGTGAAAAATGCATTGCTGTGCGCAGACATGGAAAATCATTTACATTCATTTCATGCATTCATTTACATTCATTTGCCTCTAACTTTTTTCATCAACAGCATTCCGCAAAATGTTGTTTGGAGCTTTAGTTGGTTTTGTTATTAGCTACAACTTTTGCTCATAACTCAAATATGTATCTCTTATGCCTCACGAATTAGAGCGGGCAGAACTTGTTACTGTTTTTCAGTGAATGTAAAATACATTCACTGAAAATCAGTAGTGGCTTCTGTTCGCTCTGGTTCGTCATGCATAAAAGATACGGACTTAAGTTGTTGACAAAAGTTGTAGGTAATAGCAAAACCTACAAAAGTTCCATACATCATTTTGAGGATTTTTGTTGATGAAAAAAGTTAGAGGCAAATGAATGTAAATGAATGCACGAAATGAATGCAAATGATTTTCCATGCCTGGCTGTGCGTCATGTGGTGTGACGCTCCCCTGTCGATATACCATAACTCGATCTGTCCGCCGGTTACCGAACAAGACGCCGCCCCCGCAGGAACAGCTTCATCGGATGCTTCGCTGTTTCGTGCTAGAAAACACAACGGAGATCTCGATCGTTGAACTTGATTCGCCTTTTGCTCCTTCTTAATCGGGGAACCTCGATGATGCTTGTCACTGACATCCACTTGCTTGCTGGCCATAAACTTACGACAATCTTTGTGGATATGGCCTGGTTGTTTGCAATAAAAACATAGCCTCGATTCGGCATTCTTCGACGAAAACGTACGCAGCACCTTATTTTCACCCGACGCACAACCTCGCTGATCTTCCCGCTTCTGAAACTCATCTCTCAACTTTGCTTCACCAGCTCGATTGTGATGTCGTCGTCTGGTCGAGCCTCTAGATCAACCACTAGGCCGTCGTACGATTCCGGTAGGCTGCGCAGAATCATCCCACCTTCAGCTCCTTTGCCAACTCCAGATCAGCAGCTCTGAGACGATCGAACAGCTCGTCCAATTTCATAAGGTGGTTGACCATACTTCCCCCTTCATCCAAATTTTTGCAGCACAGCCTCTTCAGAAGAGATACACGTCACTATACTCTTCTCATAATGCTCCTTCAGGGCATTCCACCGCGCACGGCCACTCACAGCATTTCGGATCAGACCGATTTGGGTTTCTTCGACGCAAAGTCCAATGGTTGCTTTCGCCTTCAGGTCGTCCTTCTTCCATCGATCCATCACAGGTTCCGGCTTTGCTTCTTCGATGACCCACCAAATCTCCTCCCACGTCAGCAACTGTTCCATTCGAAATTTCCAGGTTATCCAGTTGGTGGTCGTCAGCTTCGGGAAATTGAACTTCTCCGCCATCTTACAGTTGCAACTTGTGTTGCTGTGCAACCAAATGTAAAAGTCTTTCTCAGCACAAGTTCACCTAATCTACCGGCACTTTTTACGTTCGTGATTTTGTGTCACTCACTGGGCACATAACCTATTGGCGTGATAGGCAGTGGGAATTTTCAGATACCGTGAATAAACCGAATTATCAACACAAAAGAAACTATACTTCTGTTCTTCGTTTTTATTGAACTTGGACTAACAAAAGATAGGTTTGATTTTATTATGATCTTCGCAGCAGTGCTGCGAGTATTACCTCACGATGTACATCATCCGCAGACAGTAGCGTCATCAACAAAAACCTCTAGCACCATGGGTATGCATTCTACAGATTTGCAGTCTTGGACAAAGTTGCTCGGATTATTAAGGGCCAGCTTTTGGTCTTTCTGATTAGCTCGTATTCCTACTGCATAGTTGACACTCAAATATAAATATATTTTAAAAAGAAGGGCCTAGAAAGATGGGAAAAAGTGGAAAAGAGGAAGGGCTACGCGTACAAAAATGGTACTCAAGCTTTCAAATGAATCAAAAAACGAAGCTGATCAACTTAACCACTATATTGTCCAAAGATTTCACGATACACATAGGATTGGGTAGTGTGGTGTGTTGGATATTCTGGCACGTAACTTGACGACGACTACGACGAATGCAGTCCAGCGGGCGATCGCTGAAAGTCCGGAACGATTCTGGCGATGATGGACGATCAAAGAACGACCTTGTCAGCAAGTAGGCAATTCCACCGCCTGATCTACCGGCGACTACAGCGATGACGGTCTGACTAGTGCGTCTACCATTCGTTGACTGTCGTGTGATGGTGGTTTGGTTCAGCGGTGTTGTGTTTTGGTGGTGGGCTGGTATGACGGATTGTAGAGCTGGCCCCGATGCACAGGCGCTTTCTTCAGGCGAAACTGGTCGACGCCCTCTTGTCGAACTGGGAAGGTAATCTCTCCTTAGTTAAGACTTTCTGCTCGAGAGCGGTGTCATCCTTCACGAGGAACAATGATCCTTGGCAATATCTCGTGACTAGAAAGTTCCATCTACCGTAGCGTGCAATGGCGGTCGGAAATTCGCCAACCAGAAATTGGTTTGAAAAACGTACGGAAAGGTCCTGACTCGGTGAACTCGGTGTTCAACACTGCCCATAAATAAGAAATTGGCTAATATGCCATTTTTGTCAAAATCAAGAAAATTGTGTTACTTGATAGGTAGCACTCTTGTCAAAGGCCCCACCGCATAAAGTTGTAAAAAATTGATTTTCGCGGTTAAACGACTTGAAAAACTAGTTGCAATGTGCAATATAAATGATAAATTGCCTAATGTGCATGATGAATCTGAAACCAAGCGCAGCAACCAGTGTGTTTTTGTAGACATTTTTTTAGCGTAAAGTAAGATAGTCTTAAGGCCGGCGCACAATGCATACGTTTTCGGGTTTATTTGAGGTTGCATGGGCTAACTGTCAAAAAACCTGAAAACGTATCTATTGTGCGCCGGCCTTTATGGTCAAGTAGTCATAGGCTGTAAATCGGTAGATTCAGGATTCAATTTTTTTTTGAGACATTTCATGAAATGTGACAAATATTATATGCAGAAGCCCATATTTGTAAACAACATGGCTTACAAGTTGCTCGTTTGCGTGAAATGAAATACAAGTTGACGTGAATGAATGTTTACATCACAATTATAATTCAGATTTTTTTTGCTGTGTATATCTCGCGCGTTCAAGACAGAAGCAACGACTGACTGGATAACTGGTAAGAGGACAGATGACGAGTTTAACGAGTTTAAAAATTAAATAGGAGAGATCTGAAAAAGGCGGTCGCAGTAGACATACTATCACATAACCCTATACGATATCTCACTATCGACGCATCCATGCTCCAAATGTTAAATACTTGCTGTCGCTGCCAAAAGCTACTTTCTTCTCTGGTTTAGCGAGTCTTTTGCTTTTTGAGACATTTTACCTAAAACACGGCTAGCAGCTACTTTTTTCTCAGGTCAAGGTGAGAAGTGTTCACTTTTCGGATTCAATGAAAAACCTGGAGTAAGCTTCTAACTTGATTTAATTCAAAAAAATGTACAAAGTGATCTTACGACTACATGTTGCATTGTCAACTTATAATTATATACAGCTACATACGGATAGGACGTGTGGGCGTGTTTAACTTAACTTGAACGCATTATCGTTGCTAGATAAGTAGTGCGGGCAGATTATGCTAACGAGCAATTGTTCCTTTTTCTTTTTCACCGGAGATGAACTAGCCCATAGCGAAGACTACAAATCTGTAGTCTTCGATATTAGGTTTGCTTATTGATCTGCGCTCATGATATTTTGTGCTACTTACCGTGAGTTTGTTTGTATTTCGATAGTCAGTAAATCTAATAAATTAATGTTTTCAACATAGGTCCTCAAAACCGAGAATAGGGGTGTTGGCAGTGAGACTGGTAGTATTTATATCGAGGAAAACTTAATGTAAGTTGTTTGTTATTAATGATAAGTGCATCTGTGATTAATGTTTGTTGTATTAAAATTTTAGTTTGAGTATCGCCGAAAGCATACTTTGTAAAATAGTTTTCTATGCTCGATCCGAAGGACTGGGAGCAACATTCTCAAAATTAATGGCAGCGACCTACCAGTTCCCGTGTTGTGACTGCAATGAATCGTACGATGCCAGCGTCCAGTGCGAAAGATGTGAAGAATGGTACCATTTCGAGTGCGTTGGTGTCGACGAATCCGTTGCAGAGGTCATATGGTTCTGCTCGGCCTGTATCGGTGAGGATAGATCGATCCGTGAGTCGCTGGGAGCACCAGGACGGACCAGAATTCTTACGGTGGTGATCGATCTTCCATCTGCTAATGCTGAAGGTAGCAGTACAGAGGTCGGTAAGGTAGCAAATAAGAACATATCATCGACTAAACGTCGCATAAGTAGGGCCCAAGCACAAGATGATGATAGCAATAAATCAGATAAATCAGATCAGGACCATCTGCCTCGACACGTTCTCGTGCGTTGAAGGAACTTCGCGAACCGGAGGAGAAAAACAAGTTGGACGAACTCGAGGAGGAAAACCAACGGAAATTTCTGGAACTTCAACGAAAGCAGATTGCCAGACGAAAAGAAGCGCTCAAAAGGAGAATCGAATTGAGGATGATCATCAACGAGGATACTGAAGATGATTCGGATTCAGTGAACGAAGAAGTGGAAGAATCGACGAACAGAAGCGGGGAAAAGCAGCCGGAGGAGCAGATCCCGAAGAGTTTGGGTGCAATTCCGATGGTTCCACGAAAAAGATCTACCGAAGATGATATTCAGGACCTGTATGATCGCTTCAAGAAACTTTTGGAAGAAAAAAAGCCTCGAAAGTCAGCACCAAAGCTGCCCACCACGAAGAAGAGCACCAAACGTGCATCGAATCCGGTACTGCCACGCCCTTCTTTTGAAAAGGATGATGACGCACTGAGATCAATCCTTGGTGGCGGGTGTGGAAGATAGAGTTGGTAAGGATGATAATGATTAAAACATATAAGTTGAGTCATGTAACGAAACGCTTAAATTGAGGAAAACCAGTTTATCGTTCATGTGAACAAAATCTCACTATCGTTGCTTTGTGAGGAGAAATCCCAAAACAGCTAGCAGCGCTGTGTAAAAGACGAGGTAAAATATGGGATATTCCTTCGGTATAAATATGGGCTACCTAAGCTTGCAGAAGGCATTCTTGTGACGAACGTTGAAGGTGACGGACAAGCAGCAGCAGCAGCAGCAGCAGCGACGATAGTTCGTTAAAAGCAGTTTTACTATTTAGTACAACGAATCTTGCATCGCTCAATTTTTCTTCCTGAAGCTGCAGATGTATCATTGTGAATACTTGTGTCAATATTCATTAACTCATCCTTTTCGTCAATTTGTAATTCATCTGGATCATTATCTGATTCATTATCTGCTGCTACCATTCCTAAAAATGATCTTACGTCTTTGACTGTTTTCGGCACTGGCATGTCCTTTATTGCTTTTACATTGTCATTGTCCATTGGTCGAATTCCATTTTTATTAATCATATGTCCTAAATATTTAATTTCGGACCTCAAAATTTTACATTTTGATGGCTCAACTTTCAGATTATGCCTTTGCATTGCTTCTAAAATTTTGGCCAAATTTTCGTTATGTTCTTCAATTGTCTTACCAAAAATTATTATATCATCCAAATATACAATGACTTGAACGTCTTCAATTTCGTATGGAACCGTATTCATTAACCTTTGAAATGTAGATGGACTATTTCTCAACCCCATAGGCATTCTCGTAAATTCGTAATGGCCTTTTGGTGTTGAAAATGCTGTCTTCGCTGCATCTTTTGGATTGATTGGGACCTGGTAAAATCTAGATTTCAAATCCAATGTAGAAAAATAAACACTATCTCCGAGATTATCCAAGATCTCATTAATGAGTGGGATCGGGTAAACAAATGGTTTTGTTATCAGATTAAGTGCTCTAAAATCCACAACAATCCGATATTTCTTGTTTCCTTCTGCGTCTAGATCTTTTTTTAGTATGCATAGAACTGGTGCATTCCATGGACTTTTACTAGACTTAATTATGCCTTGACGATGCATTTCGTCAATTTCTTCATTTATTTGTTTCTTTGTGGATTTTGGAAACCTATATTGCCTTTTATTAATTGGCACATTTGTCATTGTTTCAATTTCATGTACCGCAGCGTCTGTGATTGATAATGTATCTCCTTTTAAAAAGAAAACATCATTGTTATCGGCTATAAGCTTCTTCATTTTGTCTAATTTTTCACCACTCAAATGGTTTGGACTAGCAGAATCAAGTAATGTTTGAATTCGTTCGTTTTCCATTATGTGTTTAAATTTTTTATATTCAAGTTACCCATAATCTTGGGTTTTATCTAGGTCCAACTTCACTCTGCCTTCTTCTTTTAATGTGTCAAAGCGACGACAACAAATCAAGAAGACTGGCAACTCTTCCATTTTCTCATACAAACGCTATGAGACAGGTACAATCGCGTCATCTGCCGCTCAAAGGTAAATGCTTCGAACGAATTTGATAGCAAAGATTACAACCTCAAAGAAGGGTTTGTGTATTTGCCTTATTTTTCTATGCGTTGCTACCACCTTCACTCAAGTGCAGCGCTACTGTATCCATGCTTGGCATACACAGTTGTACACACCAACTGCTCATTTGTTAATAACTTTTCACTCAGTTGTTGAAATTTATTTTTCTTTAAAGTTATTGATAGATTAGGATCATAGCTTACTATAGATATGCAAAAAGTAGTTAAATCTTAACATTTGAATCAAGACCAATGAATTTTTACTTTTAAAGTCCGAGATGTGCAGCGAGCATTTCTCACTTCATTTTTACAACGCAAAAACAAGTACAGTTTATTACTAGAATTGAAATCTACTTTGTTTTATGTACCTATAAATAAGCTTAAACTTTATTATATCTATTGCTTCCAAAAGAACGATGTTTCGTCAACTCTGTGTAAAGTTATTAGCAAATGAGCAGTTGTTGAAATTTATTTTTCTTTAAAGTTATTGATAGATTAGGATCATAGCTTACTATAGATATGCAAAAAGTAGTTAAATCTTAACATTTGAATCAAGACCAATGAATTTTTACTTTTAAAGTTCGAGATGTGCAGCGAGCATTTCTCACTTCATTTTTACAACGCAAAAACAAATACAGTTTATTACTAGAATTGAAATCTACTTTGTTTTATGTACCTATAAATAAGCTTAAACTTTATTATATCTATTGCTTCCAAAAGAACGATGTTTCGTCAACTCTGTGTAAAGTTATTAGCAAATGAGCAGTTCGTGACCAAAACTGTGTATGCCAAGCATGACTGTATCTGTCGCTTGGATTCTGGCAAAGTTGCCAGTCTTCTTGATTTGTTGTCTTCGGTCAAAGGCTTGTTTTTTCAAGATTGCATAACTTAGATTGTCCCCAATATAAGAGACGTATCTTTTTTAAAAAATCGGCACCTATTATTGCTGGAACAGCTAAATTTTCGACAACCTCAAATTTAATAGGAAAGACATGTCCGTCAATCATTAAGTGTAACCACACACACCCTGATTCTATGGTTCCCGATTCCAAGGAAAGATATCGTGTGTAGTTTGTTAATATGTTTAGCTCCAATTTTTATGGCTGCATCTATTCTCAGCAAATTAGCTTGTGCCCCTGTGTCCAATAAGTATTTTATTGAATTTGTCGGATTTTCTCTAGTCGACAGCTTTGTATACAATCTACTTTTTTCGTAGATCAAAGAATCTTCAAGTTGATGAATGTTGTTTGTGTACTTTGATCGATATAAATTTTTGTTGAAACAGTTTTGGGACAAGCGTTCTTTGGAATCCCTCTCATTTATTTTTTTGACCCATCCTGTCGGTCATCTCTTGGATTACCAAAATTCCTTGAGTGGGCTTCGTAAGGTTGTGATGAATACCTTTGGTTACCATATCTCCCATGATCATTTTTCTTCTTGATCATTGTTGTAACGGCCCCGGCTATTGTTGCTACTGGTGTTTCCCCTGAAATAACCACCGTTGTTACCGAAGTTACTAAAGTTATTACCCCGATAATTGTTTGTATTGGAATTATTATTTTTTTTATCTTCTTGAAAATTTCGCTGGTAATCGCTGGTCTGTCCTTGTCTATGTCTTCTTCTCATTCGAACGTCAGTTTTAATGTCTGGATGTTTTCTTGTCGAATGTCATGATGTGTTTGTGTATCTGTGTGTGTGTGTGTGTGTGTGTGTGTGTGTGTGTGTGTGTGTGTGTGTGTGTGTGTGTGTTGTTTTCTCTCTCTCTGTGTGTGTGGGTGTGTGTGTGTGTGTTTGCATTTGGTGCAAACCAAATCATTATATTTCTTCCTCATCTCCTAGTTTTAACTGCGTTCAAGAATAATTAACTAAAAAAAACGTTGCAAAAGTTCATACCATAACATATCTAACTTACTATCCGCATTTGCTAACTAATACCTAAATGTAATTTTTAATTTTATGAAGATAAGTTGCTCAGAATAGCAGCCTGTAATTCCGTACCAGAATCCGCCTCCAATTTAATGTCTTTAGCGGATTCGTAGTAGCAAAGTTATGCTAAAAGCTAAATAGTTACATAAAAATACTACCTAAATCGTTCATAATCAGAGCCGGACCACTGATGAAAACCAAAACTACAACCCTGAAAAAACGTATCGATATTTTCGAAGGCGAACACACTGCAACCTATTCTTGCTAGTGATTCTGTCCAATTGTTAGGTATCCAAATTATAGTCATTCGTAAATTTATTATTGAATATATGGATGAATTATCTATTATTGAATAACTATTATTTACGATAATTACATGAAAAAAAAAATATAAACTACAAACAAAACGTGACTACTAAAATCTCAAAAAGATATTCTCACAAATATATTTCACGCAACCAGGAATCTCAAAACCATTAAACGCTAAAATGATACTCTGCACATGTTAGACACAAGAAGAGGCCAAAAAGCAAGCGTCCGACACACAAAACCCGCCAAATCCACTTGCAGTCACAATCAACGAATCTACGAATCGCGAATGCTCAAGAATCATAAAACCGCTGACTGCGACACTCTGAAAGCGAAATTGACAGGCTCTATGCATCAAACACCCGCCCTCCAATCTCCTCCCGCATCCAACAAAACAAATCTCCATTACAACATCTAACGAATTCAAAACTCCGACTCATCTATAGCAAGTGAGTGGAAGCAACCCTGCATGTAACCATTCTTCATGATACACTTTTTCTGTCTATCTTTCTATTAGGCCTGTGCGTTCCCTAATAAAAATAACCATAAAAGAGAACTTAACGACGTGTTCGGGGTATCATCCAAACTATTTGTGGGATAGTTTACCCATCCGGGATACAGTTCGTTTATGGTATTTGTTTATTAGGGTTAGCTTCGAAACTTCTAACCAAATTAAGAAAATTTTGAGATAACAAAAAAAAAAAACTTTCAAAGGTAAGGTACAAGCAAAATAAATATTGATTATTTTACGCAAAACTGAGCAAGTAATATTAAATCTCTTGTATTGTATGCTAATGGTTATTGACTGTAACAAAATAATATGCTTAAATAAAATAAAATATTAATAAAATTAAAATTATATGCAAAATTTACTAGAAGATCATTACTTTATTGGTGGTTTCTAATAAGCCCTCCCAGTTCCTCTGTATACAGAACAAATCTGATACTATAATCAGAATTGCTCAGTCTGCATGAACCAGCCGATTTCATCAAGGAAGTTCTATTAACAACCAAGTATTAATCGTTTGAGGCATACTGAAGCATTAAGAAGGTGATATGTGTCACTATAGGAAATCATCATCGTTACAAATATAAAGAAATTAAACATAGCCCATTGCTTCAGTACCGTCAAACTCCATGTCCATGGGGAGGGGATAATTGTTTGTAATAGAATTATTGTATCTATTTCCCCTGTTGTTCCAGTTGTTGAAACTATTTCCTCGATAATTATTGTTGTTGTTGTTGTTGTTGCCGTTGGAATTATTATCGTTATTCCGTTGATAATTTCGACCATTGTCATAATTATTACTACTAATTGTGTGATTGTTCCTATTGTTAACGCTACCATTTGGTCGCGTATTATTTGTTGTACTTCTAGCCCACGTGGGGTGAAGTCTTTTGTGTATGTCCCTTAATTCCTCTTCTTCTTCATATTCACGTTGAAGCCAATACAACAATTCCGGAAATGACTTGTCCCTTTGCGATTTCCCCGCTAGGGATAATGCTCGACTCCTGAGGCCTCCTAGAAAATGTCTCCGCAGAGCAGCGACCGCATATGACTCATTTCCATGTTCTGATAGAGCGCTGACGTAGCGGTAAATTTTCCTCGCTCGGTTCTTGTATTCTTCGAACGATTCACGTTCCCCTTGATCCAGGGATTCAATCTCCTTGATGATTGATCCTATACTTTTTTTTCTATTTGAAAAGCCTTTTCCAATTTCTCTTTTACTTTCTCCCACTTGGTGTCCTGTATCTCCTGGAGTCGCATTAGTGCTTCTCCTCTCAATTTTGTATACACCACATTCAACAAAGGCTCTTGGTCCCCGTTTTCTGGGATTCCTTTTGCGAAGTAATCTTTTTGAATTAGGAAGGGCCGAAGCGGGCCGAAGCTCTTCCGGTTTCCCATGGAATTCCGGAATACATTGTATTGCGGTTACCATTGGGAATTCATAATTGACTACTTCTTTTTTTTTTTTTTTTTGTTTATTACTTTATTTGTACAGGCTCAATCGAATAAACTTTACAGAGCCAAGTTATCATTTTGTTTATACATTATAAATGTCTTAAATCTAAAATTAAAGGATTGGAACCGATTGCTCGCGGTCTTCTCGAGGTTAGTGGATGGCAATTGTTTGGATCGGGAGAGGGAAAAGGAGATTTGGAATATGATTTATGATTCAAAAATTTCACTATTTCTAAAACATATACTTAATCCTATCGACGTTATATCAACTCTGTAATTATACAATTATTACAGAAACAAATCTACAAAAAAAAAAAAAAACACACACACATACAAAACACAAACTAAACACAAGGTTAATCAAACTTACAATCTATGGTTAATATTCTTCAAGAAAACATATATGAGTTGCATAAACTCCAGATCGCGTCTAGCCAAAATATCCCGAACTGGAACATTAGGTTGTCTACCTCGAGCCCGAAGGGAATCGTACAACTCGGATCTGACTCCACGGTGCTCAGCACATGACCAAATAATGTGATCTGCGTCCTGGTAACCTTGTCCACATTCACAGAGATTGCTGTCTCCCAGCCCAACACGGAACAAGTGAGCGTTTAACGAGTAGTGATTGGACATGAGGCGAGACATCATACGAATGAAGTCTCGACCCACATCCAACCCCTTGAACCAAGGACACTTCGACACCTTAGGGATGATTGAATACAACCATCGTCCCAAACTCCCTTCACTCCATTTATTTTGCCAGCTGGCGAGTGACTGTTGACGATAAATGAAGAAAAATTCGTCGTAGGCGATTTGTCGATCGTAAATATCGCCTTCTATAGCGCCCACCTTTGCAAGCGAGTCCGCCTTCTCATTGCCCGGAATCGAGCAATGAGATGGGACCCATGCAAAGGTGATGACAAAAGATCTTAAAGATAAAGCACTTAGAATCTCTCGTATTTTCATGAGAAAATACGAGGAGTGCTTTACCGGCCTCATGGAGCGAATAGCCTCGATAGAACTGAGACTATCCGTAAAAATAAAATAATGATCTGGTGCAAGTGAGGCGATCGTTTCTAGCGTATAATGTATTGCCGCCAGCTCCGCAACATATACGGAACAAGGAGCATGAAGCATTCGAGAGGCGCTATGAAATTCGTTATAAATACCAAAACCAGCGGACGCCTCTATTAGTGATCCATCTGTGAAGAACGATCTTGCGGAATCAACTTGGCCAAACTTTGCAGCGAAAATTGACGGAGCAATCATGGAACGATGATGCTCTGGGATTCCGCGAATCTCTTGCGTCATTGATAAATCAAAATGAACAGAACTGTCGAAGTCGGAGAAGCAAACACGATAGGGATTATGCTGCGAAGGGCTGACATCCTGTGTTATGTACACGTAGTACAATGACATAAAACGAGTTTGAGGGTTTAGCTCAAGAAGCTTCTCAAAGTTTGCAATCACCAGTGGGTTCATAATTTCACAACGGGTGAGGAGCCTGAGGGATAATTCCGAAAATCGATCAGAGAGTGGCAACATGCCCGCTAACACTTCGAGACTCATCGTATGAGTCGAGTGCATGCATCCTAACGCGATACGAAGACAGCGATACTGGATCCGTTCCAGTTTGATGATGTGCGTTTTAGCCGCCGACTGGAAGCAAAAACTACCGTACTCTAAAACCGATAAAATCGTTGTCCGGTACAACGTTAGAAGATCTTGCGGATGGGCTCCCCACCACGTTCCGGTAATTGTTCGGAGAAAATTGATCCTTTGTTGGCATTTCCGCTTCAGATACTCAATGTGGGATCTCCAGGTGCATTTTGAATCGAACCAGACCCCAAGATATTTGAAAGACATGGAATGAGTGATCGGCTTACCCAAAAGTTGAAGCTTCGGTTGTGCTGGGCTATGCTTCCTAGAAAAAACGACCAACTCAGTTTTCTCCGTGGAGAATTCGATACCTAGCTGAATAGCCCAAGTAGACAAATTGTCTAAGGTATCCTGTAAGGGTCCTTGCAGGTCGGCCTCTCTGGGTCCTGTCATAGACACTACTCCGTCATCTGCAAGTTGTCTCAACGTGCAGTTGTCCCTTAGACAATTGTCAATTTCTCTGACGTAGAAATTATACAGAAGGGGGCTTAAACATGAGCCCTGGGGGAGACCCATGTAGCTAAATCGTGAAGCTATAGAGTTTCCATGAGAAAAGCTCATATGTTTCTTTGACAGCAAATTGTACAAAAAGTTATTAATTAATGGAGAAAGGCCACAAGCGTGGAGTTTGTCTGAAAGGACTTCAACCGATACTGAATCAAAAGCCCCCCTAATATCCAAGAAGACAGACGCCATTTGCTCTTTATTAGCAAAAGCCAACTGAATTTCAGTGGAAAGCAACGCGAGACAGTCGTTCGTTCCCTTGCCCCTACGGAAACCAAATTGAGTATCTGAGAGTAGGTGGTTCAACTCAACCCATTTGTCCAGGCGAAAAAGGATCATTTTCTCCAACAATTTTCGAATACACGATAACATCGCAATGGGACGATACGAATTGTGATCTGACGCGGGTTTTCCAGGCTTTTTAATGGCTATAACTCTCACCCGCCTCCAATCATCCGGAACAATATTAAGCTCCAGGAACTGACCAAACAAGTTCAACATGCGCCTCTTAGCGACGTCTGGGAGGTTCTTCAACAAGTTGAACTTGATTCTATCAGCCCCCGGAGCCGAATTGCCACACGAAAGGAGCGCGAGTGAGAGCTCCAGCATTGAAAAAGGCTGGCTGATCTCGTCTACCGAATTCGTCGTTTCGCGAGGAATCATCTGTGCCGGCACAGAATCAGGACATACTTTTCGCGCGAACTTGAGAATCCAACTATCGGAGTACTCCTCGCTCTCGTTGTTTGAAGACCGGTTACGCATCCTTCGCGCCGCATTCCAAAGCGTATTCATCGACGTTTCGCGCGATAATCCGTCCACGAATTGCCGCCAGTATCCGCGTTTCTTGGCTTTGATGAGGCTCTTGAGTTCGCGTTCAAGAGCCGAGTACGCTTCGAAATGTACGGGTGTTCCACGTTTCCGGAAAAGCTTAAACGCGTCGGACTTTTTACGATAAACCTCAGTGCATTGCTGGTCCCACCAAGGGGAAGGAGGTTTCCTACGGAAAGTCGTTCCTGGAACCGGCCGAGTTTGAGCTTGAAGCGCGCTGTCCAAGATCAGATTGGAGAGGAAGTTATATTCCTCCAACGGTGGAAGCCCTTCTACCGACGTTAGGGCATCTTCTATCACATTCTTGAACTTTGTCCAATCGATATTACGGGTAAGATCGTACGCGACGTTAACGGGTTCCGACGGATTGAACCCACTGGCAACTGAAACTTTGATCGGCAAGTGATCACTACCGTGGGGATCTTGGATCACATTCCACGTGCAATCCAACGATAATGAGTTAGAGCAAAGTGTGAGGTCTAATCTACTTCCATTCGAGGATGGGCCAGCCAAACGTGTTACTTCTC
Source organism: Ochlerotatus camptorhynchus (assembly GCF_037179485.1). NCBI lineage: Eukaryota > Metazoa > Arthropoda > Insecta > Diptera > Culicidae > Ochlerotatus > Ochlerotatus camptorhynchus. The sequence goes on from NW_027040810.1 coordinate 474,142, forward strand.
CATTGTTAAGAATTGTCATATTAAAGCTGTCGCAGAGGTCATATATCAAAGTAGAACGGTTGTCATCATACAGTTCTCCCCAGCCTGTACCGTGGGAATTAAAATCTCCCATAATCAACCGTGGAGCAGGAAGTACCGAACAGATATCTGAAAGTTGTTTGCGATTAACAACGGCTCTAGGAGGAATATAAACAGAAGCAATACAAAGGCTCTTACCTTTAATAATAGCCTGACATGCAACAACTTCAATACCTGGAAATTGTGGAAGATTCACTCTATAGAAGGAATGGCACTTTTTGATCCCCAAAAGTACCCCTCCTCCACGCGAATCCTCACGATCCAGTCGAATAATGTTAAAATCATAAAAAGGAAGATCGATATCTGAAGAGAGCCAAGTTTCACAAACAGCAAATGCATCACAATCATTATTGTGAATTAAAAACTTAAAAGAATCTAATTTAGGAATGAGACTTCGACAATTCCACTGTAGAACAGTGATCAAATCCCCGACCTCGTTTGGAAAATTATCCATCGAAGGAAATGATTGCTGCAATGAGGGGCCACTTCAATGTCAATTGCTTCAAGAGGGTCTTCACAGAAGGAAGCATTGCCAGAACAATGCTTTTGAGAGGATCAGAAATATTGAGGTACTTGAGAATATCGTCCACAATTTTATCAAATGAGAACAACCCGGATGAAGAAGGGGCTTCTGTTCTTAAAAATGGGCCATCAGGGGTTTTTGATGTCCCCGGGAGAGATGGAAAATTCTGGTTATAATCAGTTCTGCGGAAACCAGGAGGAGTTGAAACTTCCTTTTTTCCATCACTCCTTGATTTGGGCAAGCTGATTTGGGGTTCCTTATCTGCAACTTTCCGCGAACGGATGCGTTTTCGTTTCCGTGCAGAACCTTCCGGAAAACTGAAAGAAACTCCCTCCTCAGCCAAGTCAGAGTCAGACTCGTCATCAGACAAAACAGCAAAGGGATTTTTGTCGTTGGTTGATGGTGTGGCTGTTTTTAGCATTGCTGCAAAAGACTGCCTGGAACGCTCCTTAAGAGAGCGTTCTAGTTTCTCCCCGCGTTGTTTGTACGCCGGGCACGATGAGAGACCATGAGGAGTTCCCTTACAGTACACGCATTTTGGTGCAGTGACTGTGCAGGCGCCATCCTCGTGCTTCTCCCCGCATTTGGAACAGCGTGCCTTGCTGCCACAGTGAGAGGCCGTATGTCCCAACTGTTTGCAGTTTTGGCAGTTCATGACCCGAGGAACAAACAAACGCACAGGTAGCCGAAGTTTTCCCAACTCGATGTAGTGAGGAAGGGCTGAACCAGAAAAGGTCACCCGAAACGAGTCTGTGGGGGTAAAGCTCTTTTTACCCTCGCTGAAAGATACTGCGTTCAACTTCTGGACTTCCAGTATCTCAACCGTGGGAAGCAAGGGGTTCTTGAAACGGCCAACCGCTTGCTTCGCCAAGATCTCGGGGGTCAGACTCGCTTCGGTGACCACACCTTCGATCTCCACATTACGAGCTGGGATGTACACTCTATACTCGAGTGTAAAGAGCTGGGAGGCAGCAATCTCGTTAGCTTGTTTCAGGTTAGAGACGACAACGCGAAGTTTATTGTACCTCACCTTCGAGATTTCGGTCACGGCCGAGAACCGCTTCGTCAGATCATTAGTAATTTGCATTACATTCAAAGGTTTCTTTTTGGGCTGAAAGTAAACAACCCATGGGCCAGTCGAGTCTTCTGGGTAGGCTCGCGATCGGGGGCTTATCTGTCCCTGTCCATTACCAGACTGAGATGACGAAGCAGGGATGGCATCATCTGATTTCTGGGATGACAGACGTTTCCGACCCTTCTTGTTATCGCGTGGTAAAGTGGTGTCGTCTTCCGACAAAACGTCCATTTCGTCTTCCGACAAAATGTCCAACGCTCTACCACTGCAACGATAATCAAAATTACTCGGACACAATACACGAAGAAAAAAAAAATACTAACACAGAAACACAAACTTAAAATTTAACAGATGGGAGAAAGAAAGAAACAAGAACAAAAACTTATCTGATAATCCTATACTACTATCACCGAGCGTTTACACAGCAGCAGCGGAGCGACGCGCAGCTTTGATGATCTTCGAGCCGCGTGTGCGGGCGGTCTTCGTTGGTGTGTGCTTGTATGAAGCTCGGCACTCAGCTGAACACACGATGATGGATGAGCGGTTTGAATGTGGAGACAGATGCTGACACTCGATGACGATGATCCGTGTGCACAGGTATGCGTGACCACGCACCGATGGTGCGCAAAATGATTGGCTAATTGCCAATCGCAAAAACAATTTTCGATGATCCCGAAAACACACTTTCTTCTCAGAAAAAAACTCACTTTTTGATAAATTTATCCGGAATTATGCCAGGAATCACTAAGCGAGAAAAACTGATTATTTACGTCAGATAATAGCGAGAAAACTTCCAAATTAACGGAGCGCGAAACAAGTCGACCGTACTTCTTGCTAGGACGCGGTGGTGTGAATTGACTACTTCTGGCATTGTTAAATTTTCTGCTGAATAACTTTTTTTTTTTAAATTTAGTATTATCACTCTCTGACGCCGTTCTCGTGTTTCTTAGAGAAACAAGTGTTTTTGGGTTCCTTTTCCCTTTACTATTTTCTTGGATGATAACGGTTTCATTCAATATTTTAACGCAATCTTTAATTTGAAATTGAACTGCAAGTTCATTCCATTCGTCAGTATTGCCCCTGTGTTGTAACTTTTGCACATTAGCTTCAAATTTTATACCGGATTCCTTTAATGCCTCTCAAAGATCTAAGTCTTCCTTTACTTTTTTGTAGGTTTGCGAATTCTCTGTTAACCTCTTTCCGTATTTTTTCACAATCCTCCCATAAATTTGACATTTATGAATTAATTGTTTTGCAATATATACACTAACCCACTAATCCACTAATATAGGTACTACGTAACGTAGGATTACGAAAGGTAGTTTTGATATAATATAAGTAACAAACTTTTATTAACAAAAGGCGAATATGATGAAGCTGAACTATTTACAATCCCATACTCAACAAACAATTCAGAGTCACAAATAAGTATATATTTTGAATATTACAATGTATTACAGTGTACAATGCTGAATAAAATGGGTTGTCAAATTATGTGTTAAAAAAAAACTCATTAAGATCGATAGATACACCTTTATTCCGCTGTTTGCTCTGTTCTGATTCATTTACTTATTAAAAGTTTTATAAACGTTGACTGTCTTCCTAATTCAACACCAGAAGATTGATCTAATAACAAACTGAATAAGTGTTATTTTCACATACATTGGCGCTTTAATTCAACTGTTTTCAATTGATTTAGTAACATGCTTTATTAGACGTCTACTAAATGTTGTCTAGCCTTATTACTAGATTTCATTGCATTGCTTTACACTATTTTTCTGAATAAAGGTGAATACAGTCAGCATAATAGCTCTAATACCATTATGCGTCCATGTTTAAAAAAATCCGAGAAGGAAACAAACGGTTGTCTTCCGTTCTTATTTTTCGGGGTAATTTTTCCATAGATGAATAATCGTTTAATAAATGTATAATAGTATCTAATTAAACGTTACTTCACATGAGAATCAAGCGTATGGCATCGCTGCTGGGTAAGCAAGCAATGATGTCTAATAAACGCTGAATAATCAAAAATTTGATTGAAGAAGCTCTGTTACAACTCATGTAAGTATAATAAAAGCTTCTCGACATACCTTATACAACACCAATTTGTCAAATGTTTTGGTTGAATAAATTCTCCAGATCTGTATGAACAATTTTACACAACATAAAAAAGAAATTATTTTGTTTACTTACATTTTAAACTGCATCTCCATCCTGGTTGTCCTATACTGTTCCTGTACCGTTCCGAAACTTCACTTCCCACTGAAACGAGTCGAAAACTGCGCAAAACTACCGAAAAACGACGCACCGTGGTTCGCGCTCGCAACTAGAGGTCCTATTGCCACTGGATGTGGCCGCTTTGAGTGGAATTTACGGCGAAAATATCCTCAAGCTGACAGTGTACGGATTGATTTCTTTTTTCTCCGAGGCGCGCACTAACCAACAAACACTGTAACGCACGCCCCTCGCAGCCTGCGAGATCTTGACCACCGAATACGGTTCCTGTCTCTAAAACGAATGGCTTAAGCGCCACCTCCGAAGGGAACCACTTGTCAAGGTTTGATTTGCCCGGCAAGAAACCCAACCTCAGGGTGGGTTTATGAATGAAAGAGACCGAAATTTAGTTTAAGAGCGATTCAGCAGACTGAAATTCCATGAGGGATTGAGATCCTCACAAACAGAGGCCGCTTCCAACGGTCTTAAGCGAAAGTTGAAGTTAACCGTCATTCTACCGTAACACAAAAACCCCACTCACATTTATCATCACTGGAGGAACTTTCCCTTTCAGATTTACTCCCCCGATCCTGACACGTGAGTGCGGAGATTGTTTTCCCAGGCAGTCCAACCTGGAGTAAATTCAATTACAACAGAAAATACTACAAAAAATAACGCAAAATAGAACGACCAAAACGTGAAGAATCTAACCAACAAAAATTAACATTACGGGGAAAGCTTTTACTTTACGAAAACAACATTTATTTCATGGCTAAATAACGGAAATCATTTATGATTTATTCGTGTTCCTAACCTAGGTTTATTCATGACACTTGTTCCTTTCCCATTTGTTCGTTTGTTTGCTAGCTCTCCCTAAACGTGTGTGCGGTATCCTGATCTGGTTCTAGCGATTGCTAGCCAAACTTGCTAATTTTCTTCGAGCTCATGTGTTTGTGTGTGTGGAGATTCGCATGCGTTTATTTAATCACGGTAGTCATTGTCGTCGCTGCTTCATCCGTGTCGGCACAGAAGCATCCCTTTGTCGGAGTGAGTTCGGCAAAGTAGCAGCCTATTCAAACGGTGGTGGTGTTGCACATTGTACCCCGGACTGATATGGTGCGGAAATTCCCAATCGAACCCTCGAATTGGTACTGAACTAGCGCCGACTGCAGTTGGCGCAAATGTCAACGAGGGGATCGTCAAAGACCAATAATGTACGTGGGTTCAAGTGGTTGACATTGGCGGATTTGCCAACACTCTGCCGGAGAACAGTTAAACCGTGGACCCAAAGGGTAAGGACCTCCTTCACGCGATTTTTTTTTGGTTCACCTAGCTGTTTTTTTAGTGTACCTGGTGCACTTTCAAAACAGAATTTCAAGATCTTCTTGGTGACCTGAAACCCTCAGAATGCTTTTAAACTCCAAGAAATTCTAGAGCTCTATAACTGCAAGAATTCTCAGAACTGCCAGGATCTGCTGGAGCTCCAATGAATCTTAGAAGTCTTTGGAAAATTCTAGAAATTATAATATGTACTGTAAGATCTTTCAAAATTTAAATCACTACATGACTTATAGCAGCGTTTCTCAATCTATGGGTCGCGACCCACTGGTGGATCGTGGGCTGTGATTTGGTGGGTCACAGAAACTCAGGAAACTTGGTCTTGTGTTTTCGAAATTGAGTTAATAAGCTAGAAAAAATGGCTTAAATTTCGAGACAAACCGTGCAGTGCTTTCTCAAAAATATAGTTGTTGTCGATACATTAATTCTTTTAAGATTAAGTTTCATTTGTTTATTGAATCCTGCCTTAAATTACTTAGTTCCTACACTCAATAATGACTACAGAGATGATTCTTACACCAAATTATCACACATCTACGACAGAAGTGAACTATATGTTGGGATGTAGAGGGAACGAGGTGGGGCGCGAACTAGTTCTTGCCATATATTAGCCTAATGTTTAACTTTGTTTAAAGTTGTCATTCATACGTGAATAATGTAAATCTAGTTTTAACCACACAGCAGGGCGTTAGGAATTCCAACGTACACCACAAACTAGTGTACCTTTTCCTACTTAGTATCGTCCATTATCGAACCGTCCGGACACAGGGGCTCCATATCGGTCTTGTGGTCGTCCACCGCTGCTGCCACCTCCCATGAATTGACTCTGCCTCGATGGATCCATGAAGGGGCTGGCGCTCATTTGCGGGGCTTTTCTCTCGTTGTAGGTACGATCGTACCGATCCTGTCCGTTATCCATTCGCCAGCCATCGTTTCCCATACCAGCCGGTGCCATACTCATCTGCGGTGGTCCAGCATTCCATGGTCCGCTGCTGCTACCGCCACCGCCACCACTGCTACCGGACCGATCAGGGTAGCGTTAATCCATCGGATCCATATAACGGGACTTTGGTGCCGATCCATTGCGATTGCGATCATCCCGTGGACCACCGCTTCCACGATAGTCAGTTCCAGCACCGGAACGCGAATCCGTATAGCGACTCTCCATCGAAGGCATCGACGGGCGATCCAAATCCCGCTTGCTGTAGTCGTCCATTACGCCACCTCCACCGTTGCGCTTGAAACTGTCCCGTCGGTAGTCATCCACCGGGCCCGAGCGTGATTCAGCGTGCGTCATCCATGCGTTTCTTTTCAACAGCCGAATAGGAACCGCGACTGCAAATGAAAATCAGTTGAATGAATAAATCTAGATGTGAAAAAGCACAAAAACTTACACCGAAGTGGAAATAGATGGTGGTGGAGGTGCCTCGAATCGTCGGTCCGATCCCGTCGAGCGTTTCCGATCGTCATCGTAGTGATCCGTTGAGGCTGCTGGGCGCTTCAGGTTCCGTTTCGCCTCTTCAATTCTGCTCGGTTAAGGGTTTTTATTTTTTGAATATACGTTTCAAAAAGAAGACAGAAAGAAACAATGTGGAAACAGAAGAAAGAAGATGAATTAGCCTATCTGGAAGTGAAAGATGAGGTCGGCTTTTCGTGAAGCGAAGCTCAGTTCGCTGACAAAGTTCTCATTAAATACGCGCGCATCGAAGATTGCAAGAAGAGATAAATTGGAAAACCAATCGATTTTTCGCATCAGACACAATGTTCAAAAAAATCGTTGGCTTTGACTATCGAAACAAAACAAAAGTGCCCGAATTCCCGCGAGAAGGTGACAAAATATTTCCCAAGCCATGAGTTGCACAACACTGCTGCATCTCCTACACGGATAGAAATCTCCTTATACCTTTTGGCAAATTTCTATTGCTGATTATTCATAAAATGTATAAGTCAACTAATAAGCAGACGCCTTGCACAAAGTTAATGAAGATCATGTGTCAAATTAAGTGTATAAGCGGTCACACATACCTTTTATGCATTCGTATAGGACCTATGTGGTTTGTCTTATGGAATGTATAAGGCAGATGTTTTGGCAAAAATGTATAAGTGAAACAAATGAATAAAATAATTGATTTTTGTTTCGTGTATTCTGTTGAGCGCACGAATAGGATGAAATGGCTGCTACTTGCCAGGAACATTGGACTTGAAGTTCATCGTTGCCGTTTTTCTTCTGATTTGGATGGATTCGTGTTTCTATCGCGGTTGAATCATCTCGGGCTGCCTCTCTATCTCAAGTTTAGTTTCTGCTCTATAACGGATGTCCGAATCTACTAAACAGGTACTCTCTGCGTATTGGATTTTCCGGTTTAGAAGACAACAGATCCAATCGAATTCCAAAGACATTTCAAAATGTCTAAATGTTCAGTGTTTACTGTTTGGACTCGACGTTGCAGCAGATGATGATGGTCCTGGGAATGCTGCTTGCTGAGCTGCAGTCGGGTTGTCGTCTTCAGCATCATCACGGGAAGTTACGCTAGGAAGTCACTTCGACTTGTGAATCACCGTGGAAACGCCAAGAGACAGGATTCTTAAGCTTGTACGGGGAAATATTTTGTCACTTATAAGCTACAGCTTCTCGATCTTCTAAGAAAAACTACATCAACAGGTTGCCCAAAATAACTTAGCAATGCAAAGCACGCCCTTCTGCGCGAGCTTTGTAGTTTCGAAGTGGCGGGAGATGGGGAGGAAATACCGTAATAAAATAGAGAATAGAAAATATGGATTAATCTTAAAGAGATAAATTTCAACCGTACTTCCTTTGCTGACGCTTCAGCTGCAGCCGCTCGATTTCGATCTTCTCCCGTTCGATGCGCAACAGTTCGGCTTTTTCCTTCTCGATGCGAACACGTTCGATGGCCAGTTTCTCCCGTTCACGTCGCAGTAGTTGCTCCTCTTCGCGCTGGCGAATCTCTCGACGGCGCCGTTCTTCCTCGCGCAACTGGCGATTCTTCTCGCGCAGTCGTTGACGTTCGCGCTCTTCACGAATCTTCTGTAACGATAGAACCTCGCGATCCCGGTCCCGATTGCGGTTGTCTTTGCGTTCGCTGCTGCGGTTATCACGCCGGCGGTCTGCATCTTGGGTTCTTGGTGGACGATCATCATCCTTGCGGGTCGCTCCTTCCTTGCCATCCTCCTTCTGGATATCATCTTTCTTCTTGTCGTCCTTCGGTTTGTCGTCTTTTCCGGCGATTTACCACGGTGTTGAGACCGGCCTCTATGCTGAGATCTACTCCTGTAACTCGACCTTCTCTTCCTTCTTCTCGGTTTTGTCTTTCTCTTTTTCCTTGCCACTATCTACTACCTCCACCGTCGTTGTTTTTGGGTGGTTCCATCTTGCTGGTGCTACTGCTACCTTTGCTTCCGCCGGAAGGTTTTGCTGGCCCCAGATCTGACTTTGCTCGTTCTACCGAAATCATACGTCCATGCAGCTCGGTCCGGTGCAGATGGGTGATGCATTCAGTTGCGTCCTTGGCCGATGCCATCGTCACATAGCCATAACAACGGGTTCCCGGAGTACGAGTATTCGTCACCACTTTAGCGCCAATCACTTTACCGTACTTGGAGAAGATTAGCTTCAGATCCGTCGCACGAGTTAGCGATGATAGACCGGAAACCCACAGATTCCGGGATACGGCCGACGTTTTCTCACTCGAGCTCGGTGACGATTTTAACTTGGAGTCGCTGGATGTGCCGGACTTGGTAGACGACGATGACGACGGCTTTCCAGCGCTCTCTGCAAACACATAGATTCCGCATCCGAACGAATGAGAAATATAGACAAACATTATACATTATTTTTTGGTAGTGGCAAAATTAGTATGGTTTGGTTAGGTTAAAACAAAACGTCAGCTATTGTTGGTAAACAAACCGACAGCATTGTTGACAGCATTCCCCCATGCACTCAAAAATATAACTACCCACACATCTAAAAAACCTACTACTGCGTGCACTTCCATTCTATTACCGAGAACCCTGATTTTTCGATAAATTCCTTCCACGCTATTGGTCCTGACCTTTGGGTCCATGGTGTCTCCCTTCCGAATTCTCCCCCGAACCGGGAACCTTGAAGTTGAAGCGTGGGGTCTAAAGAGCGCGATTTATTTCCTCGATTGCGGTGTGCCGAGCAAAGCCATCTATCGCTAGAAGCGATACGGTGCAAACTCCAATCTGCACAAAACGATCCTACACAGAAACGATTCTAAACAAAAAGCCGTCCAACGGCTGTTCGACACATTTCAGTTACATCTCCACACAAAAGACACTATTCACCTTACCTTTCTATAAACTTTGGACACACAATAAGTGGACCGCACGGAACTTTTTACATACAGTTTGCACTCTACAGGCTAACGGAAAGGAACAAAGATGTAACATTAAAATCAATCTTTTAGACTCCTCACATTTTTAACTTCACATACCACGAAAACGCACCGCGACACTAAGTACACTTAAGTACTAATTACTCGCACTCCCGCCTCTTCCACGGTTCAAGTCAAAGTGAAAGAGTAGAAGTTCCAGATACCCTCAGATAGGCGTGATTTCAACGGTCATCGTGGCCGGAAGTACGTCAAATTACCGAAGTAATTCAACGACCTTTCAAACGACAATTTTCATCTCTCAAGAACATTCAATGCTACATCTTTTTCCTTGTCATGCAATTTCAGTATACTATCTTGCTCCAATCTATTTTCGGTTATTCTTTTATAAGAGAGAACGGTTCGGATTCGAACCCCGGACTTTAACGAACAGGTAGCGTATTCGGGTCAAATGGAGTGAATTAGCTGAACGTAGCGGGAACTAGTTGGTTTTTGTATGACAAGTGTAACTATATATATATATATATATATATATGTGGACGTACGTTCCTTGGCGGTGAATACATTTATGAATTTAATTGTAAAAAACAAACGTTCATGCAATATACTTAAATGTAAAAATTGTATAATAGGAATTCTGTGCAAATAAATAACTAAATACATAAATGAAAAAGCGTACTTGTTACAACACGACACACTCCCGAAATTCAATTAACGTCTTGCTAGCACGAAGACTCTAGCAAACGATATCGACGACGGATGGTGAAAATTTTCTCTTCCAAAACTACACTTGGCGGTTCTTCAACACCGCTATCTATTATGCCCGTTTGATCGGGAACTGGACCTAAACTTTTTTCACTTTTCACTTTTCACACACCGGTATCTACTTGAACTTTTGAACGAATTAAAAATCAGTCCGAAACGGCTGACTTTTCACGGGGTGTCGAGCACCGCTGTCACCAGATGCGTGGCCGGCGGTCATCCAAAAGCACTACCCGACACCGATTTTAGGTACAATCCGACAACCTTTATTCATTCATTTCTACTTATATATACCCTAGCATACTTCTCCTGTACTAAAAAGTTCATTCTACACTCTATTCTCTCAGAACCACATGCTGCTGAGAGAAATATCAAAACAACCTGCTGCGGCGCGCGTTGCGCTGTTGTGTGAACTTGAAAAAAACTGGTATCAGAAGCAAAATTTAAAGGCCCGCGCTCGGGGTGCCATCGGTATACCCTAGATTCCTTCTTAATTGTATAACTCTAGGTCACTGTCTGTGACATAATGTGACGGCCCATGATAAAATGCCTAACATGGAACGGGGCCCGTCTCACACCGACGTCGAAGAACTAGCTGCACCCCGATCCACTCGTTTTGCTTCGCAATCCTTGCAGTTCCAGTCTACCTTCGCTATGCTCTCATCAACGCCCACACACTCGAAATGAAACCAATCTCCACAGGTATCACAACACACCATCCGACTGTTTTCCGAGGAACCACATATTTTACAGGCATCGTACAATATCACTGACGATTCGTTTCGTCCATGAGCTTCTTCTGAATCAGAACCTTCACCGGAATCTTCACCGCGATTCGACCGTTTTGACATACCGTAAATTGACCGCACTCCCCGATTGAATAAACGAAATTTCTAATTTGTTGCAATGACAACGAAACAGTTTCCGACTTTTTAACCTCACTTTATTTGGTGTTGTAGGGTTAGAAATTTCCTAGGGTATTAACATAATTTACCAATTTTTAGCAATAGTTTGAGTTTATAATTTTCTTAGTGTTCTAGTACTTACGTTCAGTGTTTCTCTTGCATGTAATTAGTTAGTGCTGGTTTAGCGCGTAGGGTACCGCAATGTATGCTGCAATAGTTAATCATTGTTGTTTTTTGTTTCACAATTTCACAATGTGTATCAGTTTTACCTGTCGTAGCGTATCGAATAGAATTAACTTTAGGAATAGTTCACTGTAGATTTAAGTAGCAATAAGTTTTAGATGTAATTTAGCTTTCTCTGTAGATCTAAGTAGACATAATTAGGGGAAACGCTCCTATAGTTGCGGTACGTTAGAAGCGTTTGGTTCCTATAGTTGTGTATTGAGTCTCCATGCACAACTATAAGAACCTAACGCTTAAACGTACCGCAACTATAGGAGCGTTTCCCCTATTATTTTTTACTATTGTTAATGACCATAAGTCTTACCACTCCACTTTCTACGTTCAATTTTGCCAAGTAATACTGCATGACATTTAGTATATCCTAGTGTATACAACTAGAATATTTATCCTAGTGTATACAACTAGAATAAAGGCCTAACAACTTTTGTAAACAATGACTCGATGATTTCTAGAAATTCAAGACACACCCACGTGTGTCTTAAATTACAATTACAAAAGTTGTTAACCCTTTATTTGTTATTTATTTAATTACATCAACAGGCTGGATGAAGCCCCAATGAACCTTTCAGTGCTAGTAGCAATAGATATTAATTTTAAGGTAGGTTACTTTTATTAGTTTAGTAGTGTTAGTTGTAGTGCAATGTCTGTTGCTATTTAAGGGGTGCGGCGTAGCTTACTACACTTTCCCGATGGTGGTTCGTTGCGGCTGCGGTCGCAACAAATGGGGTACGTTAATTGATTTGCTTGGGACCAATAGGCTAGTCAAGTAGTGAGCCAATTTAAAATCGTTAGTTTCCACCGGTTGGTTATTCCATAGAGGTAACTCTAAGACTAGTAGGTCCCGAAGACACGTGCTCAACTTTTTGGCTCAGCTCTGGTACTATTTTCGGTCCCAAGCTAATCGATGCACCCCTCGAAACATAGGAAAATCCTCGAACCCCTCATTTTATCTGTCAACCTTTCATAGCGAATCAAAACAAACATAGTGTTGTACTGTTCTCACTAAAGACTTATCAAAAACCTAACCCCCTTAAGTACTTATCCCATAGGTAAAAATCTCAGATCACAGGTATAAAAATGAAACTACAATGTGTAGAATCAGAACCTACCAAACTAATAATAACAAAAGGTTTTAGTAAAGTAAAGGAGAAAAATCTATTCAAATATCTAATAAGGAAAAAATCCCAAAGGCTTGGTAGCCATCATAATGAAGTAATGGAATTGGGTTGTTTGCGGAATTTGACAGAATTTACCCCACCCGTGTCCCCTCGAGATCGTCAAGTCGACGATGACAGGAGCACATATCGTGGTAGGGGTAAACAATAGTTGCAATTTCCAAACCTACGACTGGATGCCTTCCTTCAAATAACAACTGAAGTGCGGTAAAAAATCGGTAGAACTGTTTCAAACACACAGTTGGTACTTGAGCGGGTCGGTTTTCATCTCTTTTTGCCAGTGGTGGCGGGGGGGGGGGGGACACCCCTCACCATCCCTCTCCAAAGGAGGAGTTTGGTAAAGAGAGATGAAAAAACCGATTTGTACCTTCCTTAAAAGTTGTCCTAGCTCGCTTGTCTAATATCTATATACAATCTTCACACTGCCGTACTCTAACGGAACTATCAACTCTATGCTTTCATCTCCTCCATCTATCGTATAAAAAAAAATTACCACTACAGTCTGTTATTTGAAATTAGCATCTTCAACTAAGAATTTTCAAGTTTTTCTCCAACCACCATCTTGAATTTCAAATTGTCCTCAGACATCGATTTCCGGTCCCTACACACTTAAATTGTTTCGCCGATATTCCAACAGCCGAGTAATTCCGCAATTTATTTTGCTGAGATTCAGTAAAACCATTTGCTAAGACTCAGCTAACAAATAACATTTTGCTAACAAACAGATATTTTGCAGATATATCAGCAAGAGTAAATGCCGAGGTAATCGGTTGTTGGAGATTTTACCGAGCTAGATTAAGTGTGTACACGTCACCCCAATTGCAAAAATATCCATATTGAGGGGTATTTGACAGAATTTTCAAGTTTTTATCCAACCGGAAGCCACCATCTTGAATTTCAAAATGGTCTCAGATATCGATTTCCGATCCCTACACGTCACTCCGACTCCAAAAATACCAGTTTTGTGGGGTATTTGGCAGAATTTCCATGTTTTTCTCTAACCGGAAGCCGCCATATGGAATTTCAAAATGGCCTCAGACATCGATATCCGGTCCCTACACGTCACCCAGACTCCAAAAATACCCATATTGAGGAAGCTGAAGAAATTATTGGTATAAAACAATAAAAAAGTTTAGTGAAAGAAATTTAGAAGTAATAAATTACCGACAACCGCAACCAAAGCTTATATAACTCCAACGGTTTCCATCTAGTCGACTGCAGCGAAGGTTACGACTCTTGAAATCGTCACTTCAGTACGACTTTCGTCATCGAAAAACGACTGTGAAAATAAGGGGGAGGTAGCTCATCGATTCTTCCGGTTCGCCTCCTAGCATCGTGCTATAAGGTACCAGGCGATAACCAGGGTAGTTGATCGATAGCTCGATGACGTCATTTCGTTGGCGTCTGCAATGGGAAATTTTCATAGCATGCGTTGACGATGGTACGTTGTCGAGTTGTTGAATAGCAACTATCGTGGTAACTCACCGATTACCTGTCGATCTGCCAAATTTGGAAAGACGTCTGCATTGAATTGTCTCATATAATAATATTCCGCCCACTATATCACAAGAAATTGCGAGTAGCTGAGTGGAATGGAGATAAGTTAAGCATTGGGTACATGACCAAGTCTCCCCTGGGTGGTGCCAGAAGATGAGCGCAATAGAATCATCAAGTTGCCATAAGGCACGGAATGAGACTATTGCATGGCTGGGTAGTCAAAGTCTTCCATTCGTTAGTCATTTCAGGTGGATTAGAACAGGTTTAGGATTAGGGTGGGCGTTGGCCAGATTTGGATTTTTCAGATATAATTTTAAATAGGACCTAGATTATTTAATACACTAGTAACCTCAACTTCTCTCACAATGTTTCATTGTGACTAATCAACACTCAATGGGTAAAATATAAAATTTGCGGTAAATTTGAAAAAAAAAGGTAACTTGGCGTGTAGAGCGCACTGCCCACTGGACGATTCTGAAGCCTGACCAAGTGAGTGGGTTACGGGTTTATTTGATTGTACGTCATTTCCAAGTTATATATAGATACATTCATACCATTGGCATTTTGTATTTGAGATAAGACAGAGACAGGATGCGGAGGACCTGCTTAGGGGGAGCGTAACCCATGTGATGGCTTCCATTTATTAAATAGTTCAGATAGGCTGGAAATGATAGGTTCATGGTGAGAAAATGTACCATATGGTGCCCGTTCACTGATCAAAATTAGATTCAAATCGTCAGGCCCTGCCCTGTAATAAGGGGATTGACGATGATTTGTCAAGTTTCATTTTGCATTTGCATATAATTGTAAGTTTAGGTTTGCTTTTGTAATTGTAAGATAGATAGTTTGCCTCAATTGAAACATTGAGTTGTATAAACTTGACGAATCATACCTCTAAAATAGTAGTAGTTACAGTGCCGCATTATCTAACAACCACTGCCTGCAACTAATGTTGGAGGGGTCGGCAGGACTGATTACGGATCAAAAATAACATAACTCTAACACTGAAATGATCCCGAAACTAACGCTCATTCATTGCACTTTGAGTCATAAAGTAGTTTTATTTATTTTCCTACTAATCTATCTACACACTTAGTTTTTTCTACCGAGCTCGGCTGTGCGGGTCTCGGCGGGAAGGGGGTTTCGCTGAGATCTCGGTGGGAGTGACATTTGATTGCTGAGTCTCGGATAATGCCTTTTCTAATAATCTGCCTACGTTTCTTTTCTTTGTTATCTACTTTATCCCCTTTTTATTTTTCTGCTCTTCTTTCCTCTTCTCTTCTTTTGTTTTGCTTGTTTACATATAACTAATACTAATACCTCCTTGTTTTCTCTCTAATTTGTCTACTATGTCCCACCATCACGATGAGAGATGAGCTACCGTACATGGTACACGCTCATATACACTCCCAAAATAGTATGCCGCAAGTAAGTAGGGTAAATGTCGGCTTCAGCACCCATTGACTGTTTTCGGCAACCAAAATTTAAACGTTAATTTCACTATGTTTTCCCATCAACACACTTCCCTGAATGCATCCAAACGATTCTTTAGTCTTTCAGCTTCAATCTGATTGTATGTGTACGTCTGAGCAGTCCTGTTATGGCAGATTTTTCTTCAAATGAAGCATACGTACTCTAAAATAGGGTTGATTTCAAGTTGCCGATAATAGAACAGCTGGTTAACACGCAGTTCTAATGGGAAGGTTGCCGAAGAAAACGAGGCTGCCGACAATAGTCACACTCACCTGAGAAGTTTGGAGCGTTGTAAAAACGCTTTCAAACAGTTTTGAAGAATTCTGTCGATTAAAATGGATAGAGAAGCAAGCAGCAGATGAATGTAAACCAACAGACACGTCATATATGTGCGTGACGCTGAGAAAATGCTAATAGAAGTGTGGACACTGCTTAGATTGACGAGAATACGTAAATTCCCCTATATCACAGAGGCAACTAAAGATCCAGAAACGCCGATAACGCTGAAGATAATGAGCTGTGGTGATTTATATGACTATATAGTATTATTTATTTATACTAACCTAAACACAACGTGGGGTGACCCAAATCCAAACGATCACTAACCAAAATAATAGACTTATCTTTTTTCAACAGGTGTAATTTCGTTTAGTTCTGTTTCTCTCTTTTCAGCAAAACAACTACAAAAAAACCTCTTTAACTCTTCTCCATTCTTTTAATCTCCTACTATCCCCTATAAATGTATCGGAAACTAGTGGGACTGTCTGTGCAAACAGAAACAGGCCTGCTAGTGGAAGAAGGTCGTTATAACTCGCTTAACTCGTTTTCGGATTTGAGAGATCGTCGGTTACAGTGGCCTGCTTACTGAGCAGGAAAACGCGGTCCCAGGTCCTTACATATCAAAGAGATTTATCGTAAAATCGCTTGTGTATCGTGTATTTTGCGAAACTCGTTGTTGTCGTTAGTTCCGGGATTGAATGGATACAAAAATTTGAGCAACGGTATTATGTGATATGAGGGGCTCGGTGGCCTTAGAGCAACCGTTTTTGCTTACTGAGCAGAACATCATCACAGAACATAATCTCAGGCCCATCCACATTCAAGATTCGTCAATCCTTTTATTTGTTAATATGACTACATGGTAATAACAGCAACTCGGTGATTAAAAAGGTGCTCGTCTGCCTAGTGGCAAACGTTTTTGCTTACTGAGCAGAAGATCGTGGGTTTAGTCCCAAGCTCCTTCGCGTTATATGATCGTTAGGACATCAATTCAGCTTATCGTTTACCAAAACGAACCCTGCTGCAAACCCAACCCTCTTATCCAACATCCCAGTGATTCCTCGTGGAAGTGCAGAGGTGTTCTCGGCTTCCATCAAAACGAGTGTCATGTCAACACAATCCTTCCCATTCCTTTCTTGACCTGTGTTCGGGCGCGGCCGGCGCTGGTATTGCCTAATTTAAGATCACCAGTTTTTACACATTGAGGATGATTGCTAGTCCCAAGCATTATCTATTGGTTCTCTGTGTAATTACAGCTGATCTGGCAATAACAGAGTAGCAACCGTGGGCGGTCAATCAACCTCAACCTCAACCTCAACCTCGAAAAACGACTGTGAAAATAAGGTGAGAGTTCATCGGGTTCATAACAAGTGACTTTTCTCACCTCAATCGCCAGCTGGAATCGGGTGACACAAGTGACTCGAGTCACCTCACCTCACGCGCCGCGCAGAATAACCCTGATAGTCCCCCCTATTCTGCGAGTCACGTGATTCTCTCCCTCACCGGTGAGGTGACAATAGTCACCTCGTGTGAGGTAACGCTTCATTTTATTTGCACGGAAAGTCACCTCACACGACGTGACAATTGTCACCTCAGCGGTGACAGAGAGTCACGTGACTCGCAGAATAAGGAGGAGTGTAAATTCATGTCATCTAACCAAAGCAAATAAAATGTAAATAGATTGAAAAAACTGGATGATAGCTTTAATATTTTTTATCGAGAAAACCGTTACAATAATTGTCAACAAAAATGAAACAAAAAAGTTCCGAAATAAATACATATGTATTGTTGTATCCATACCTGCTAGAATTACATTTTATCAGTATTTCCTATGAATAGCTAATCATTGTTTCTTAAAAATTTAACATCTACATTAACAGCCCTAATTTTTATTTTACAAAACAGGGTCACTATTTTACAGTACACTATTTTACAGTACACTTTACGTTTCAACTGGTAAGAAATAATATAAACTGTACACTTTGTAATAAAGAACAGCTTACTTCGTAGTGTAATTATTTTATCCGATCAAATTATAACGACTTTGCCGAAGTATAACCAGAGCTTCAAATTTTGAGATCAATCGCACACGTCAAACGGGAAAACGAACAAGTGCAACGAGAATGGCGGGCGAACCAAAAATCATCTGTAATGGGGATCTATACGTAATTGAAAATTAAAAACACAGTTACCCAGTAGTGAAATTTTGAAATCAAATTCATTGATAAAATTTAAAGCCGTACAATCAACTTCCAAACCGAACAAACAATCAACTGATAACGATGTTGCACTTAGTCCTTTTCCTATCGTCTCATCGCTGGCAGATAGGCCGAATACGCTGCTGGATACATGGAATTTTGCTGTGCGCGTTGAATTGCTGAAGGGTCCTGATATTGTGACTGCATATTCATGACCCCCATTTGCACGGGAATCTGTGTAGCATTGTTTATAAATCCTGCCGCTGGGTTGGTAATATAACCACCAGTTGAGGAAGGCTGTGCAGCCGACATACGATACGCTGTATTCAATGTACTATACGGTGACATTAGGTTAGGGCTTATGGCAACATTAGGACTGACCCGACTTGAACTGTTGCTCATGTGCTGAATTGGAGCGGATGCAGTGTTCCGTGACAGGCGCCCTCCGCTGTTTTGCGACCCTGTTATTGGCGAGACGTTCATGTTCCCTGTGTAGTATTTGTGGTAATTGAGTGAAGGCATCTGAGCTTGGATTGAAGCCGGTGGGGTGGAGATGTTTCGAACCGTGTTTTGGTTGGACATGTGAGAAGATGGCGATGGTGTAATGGAACCACCAACATGGGAATGATGATTTGGTGGAGGGGTGATGTTGATTGCTCCTGCTGGTGAGGTATTACACGAAGAACCCACCATGTCTACACTTGTCGTTAACTGCTGCAATTTCGACAAACAGGATAAAGAACCCTGTATCACATTACCCTGACTAACGGTGCCTTGGATGTTTCCAGCTTGACATGAATTATCGATCTGAGGTGTCGGTGTCGGTGTGGGTGTCGGTGTCGGAGTAGGTGCCGGTATAGGTGTGTGAGACTGTGGATGACTCACATTGCCGGATTGAATGTAGAAATTATTGGCCGACGATACTGCACATGAGGAAGGCGACGGTCCCAGACGCTGATGCGGACTGTGAAGGCTATTCGGTGTTGCAAGGCTTGTATGGCTACCGGACATCCGATGTTGTATCACGGTTGTCATTGGGACGCTTCCATAAGATGTCGGCGATTGTGGATATGCTTGACTAGAGATTCCTAATTGTGATGTAATGTATCCAGATTGGTGCATATTTTGAGAATGGTTTTGATGATTCAACGATGACCCCGTAATATGGCCGTACGATTGATGCATCTGTTGTTGCAAGGCCAGCTGATGTTGATGTTGCTGTTGCTGTTGTTGCGATACGTTCTGTTGTTGCATCGATTGTTGCTGTGCTTGTTGATGCTGATGATGACCAGGACTGGTTAACGGTTGGATAGCGCTGCCTACCGGTGGCGTTGCTCGGTTATGATGGCGCTGTTGTTGCTGTTGCTGTTGTTGATGATTGCTCACTGGAGTTGCTGTGTTTCTGCTAACCTTTGGTGTTGTAGATCGATTTGTGCTTGAATTTCGATTGTTTTGATTTTGCAATTGTTGCTGTTGAACCTTACCTCGTCCGCCCCCACTATTGGAACTGTCTATATTTGGATTATTATTGATAATGGCCATCGATTGCTGCTGTGGACTAGAAGCTGGTACATGGGTATGCATATTCATCTGTTGTTGCATCTGCGTTTGGTGCTGCTGCTGCTGTTGTTGTTGTTGTATTGAGCAGTCCGAGTACTGATTAACTTGATGGGGTACAACGCTAGATGGCCTTATACTTTCAACGGAATTTTGAGCCGTCATATCACTCGATATGCTAGCAGGAGATTCCAAACCCAACTGAGTAACGTCCAAATCGCACTGTCCATACTGGTGTAAACTGTGTACGGAATTTGTCGTCGAATCGGGTGTATAAACACCAATGGATTGCACTTCCTGACCGCTCCCACTCTGTTTCAGGTCTGTTGCTGAGATGTTAGAAGTGCTATTTGTAGTTTCCTGGTGATTTAGCTCTTCGTTTGAATAACTGACTTTGTTAGACACTATTTGTTGATGCATGCTTTTGTTCAATACCTGTTGATTGTGATGTGATTGTTGTTGCTGCTGCTGCTGCTGTTGTTGTTGTTGTTGTTGTTGTTGTTGTTGTTGGTGTTGTTGTTGTTGTTGTTGATGCTGTTGCATTGTCAACATCTGACACGAAGCAGACTGATGATTTACATTCCCATGAACTGGTTGCTGATTCTGTTGTTGTACCTGGCTCGATTTACTAATCATGCAATTTTCATTCGCTTTGTTTTCCATTTTTATTTTGGAGTTACCCTTGATGGTATTGTGGCTTGAGAACTGCGTAGCACTAACCGACTTGGCACACGAATTCCCATCTACATTTACCGTCATATTAACTCCAGAGATTTGCTGCTGCGTTTGATGATCAACCACGCTGCTCTTGTTGTACTTTTGATCCTCCATAGTCTTGACATTCTTGTTCTGCTTATGAACATCGATGCTGTTGTTGGTGGTCGTCTGATTGGATTGATTCTTTTTGTCCAATCGCTGATTTGAGCGTTCCTTCGCTTGATATGATTGCTGGTGTTGTTGGTATTGCTGTTCTTGATGTTGCTGAAATGCAGTTTGGTACAGATTAGAGGGAAAGCTTCCATAGGCCATGGATGTTGCTAAATCGAGATGAAACTTGTTGGGCGATTTTTGGCTAGTAGCATCTAGATGTGATAAGTTGTAGCTTTGGTGGTAATACGGATCCAGCTGCCAGTATTGAGACGTAGTATGATAATTAGGCAATTGATTGATAGCCGGAAATTGTGGAGGTATTTTGTTAAGATCAATGGTTTTCGCATCATGCATACTATGCTTTGACGAATACTTTTCTGTCCTTGAACTAGAATTTACCATCGGAACACTTCCACTGGCTTTGTTAATTTCCTGTTGTGTAGTGTTTGGCTTGAGCTGATCTGTACTGAAACCACTTTTCGCGCAACTGTTCCCGTTTCCCGTAGACGAGTTTTTCATAGCCTCTTTCTTGATACTTTCAGGCCTCTTCGGAGTGCTGCTACTGCTACTATTCCCACTATTGTCTTGCTCAGTTCTGACTTTCATTTCGATTTTTGATTCAGACTTAACAGAGGCGTTTTGTGTTTTCTTTGCTTCGGACTTGTTCTTTTTCAAGTCTTCAGCACCCGCACATTTTTCTTTCGATTTTTTGGGTTCAGTACATGACTTTTGCGTATTTTCGTACACGATTTGATTTTCGTAAACGTTTAATAATTTCGGCTCAAGGGTTTTGATTTTTTCCGGTCCGCTATACGTCGTTTGTTGAACCTGACAGGTTATGTCGGTTTTTGGAAACTTTGTTGGTGAAGGCTCTTTTTTTATATCCATCGGTTTGATACCAGAAGTTGCCTGCTCTTCTCGTATTTTGGCTGTACTCGATACTGGCAGTGCCATATTGAAACTTTTTACATCGTCGCATTGATGTATAACGGATTTTTCTTTGTGTTGTTCAGCTTCTGCTGCAAATTGTTTGTTAGCTTCCTCGGCTGCGTTTTTTATGAACTTTTTTTTATGCGAACCAGCCGCTTCTATTGTACTAACACAAGTGGGATTATCGGTAATTCCCTTCTCATCAACATCTGTTTTGGTTATCGACTCATTTGGTTTCGCTTTAATTACAATTTTACTCTCTGTTAAATCAACCGTGGAATGTTCAATTTTGGTTTCCTTTTCCGAACAGTTTTGCGAATTGTCACTGCTAGATTTTACATCAACAATAATCTTAGGCCTTCGAGATTCCATATGTTTTTCATAGTTTTCATTTATTTTTAAAACACTCGCCGTATTACTACTGCTACAGCTACTACTGCCTATATCGCTGTTCGGATTTAGGGAAGGAAAAAACGTGTGTACCTGTTGTTGAGGTTCTTTCACAGTGCTTGTAACACCTAAAGTTTCATTTTCTTTGATAACTGCTGTACTCTCATCAGCTCTCGACTCTTCATCTATCTTTGTTTCCGTTGCAGTTTGTTCGGTTACCAAAGAGCTTCCTGGACCAAATTTTGACTCCGTTATAACAGAAATCTGTTCACTGAGCTCAGTAGAAAAATCGTCTTTATTTTCATCGTCTTTTTTCTCACTGGAAAGGTTGTCCTCAGCTATTTCTTCAGCAACATCGTCTTTCCTATTCCATAGCGTTTCCAATGCATCCTTCGTCGGCGGTTTATCTTCAGGCGCTTCCTCCGTTTTCAAATCTGCACTAGAAATAGATTGGTTACATGAAGCGGTTTCCTGCACAACACTGGAACATGGCTGAACTACTTGCACACATTCTCTTTCTGGCGTGGGAAATTTTTCATTATTGTTCACTGCATCTTTAATCTCATAATTAATAGTTGCACAAGTATGAGATTCCTCTAAAGCGTCCTTAGAATCAAGATCTGCCGGAACATTATCAATTGTGGGATCGACTCGCTCCTGGGATAAAGACACTTCGGTAGCCAGTTCTTGACTCTCTTCTTCACCCTCACTTTTACCATTTGGTTCACTTACCACAGTTTCAATAACTTCTTTTTCGATGAGGGATGCTTCATTTCCTGAATATGTAGGTACGGATTCTTGGTCGCAAGTAACAATACTATCATTTTTGTTATCCTGGATTTTCCCTACAGTACTGTTGTCGGTGTCTGTTCCAGGATCTTCGCTTTTTTTACTGGATTCTAACTTTTCAGTTTGAATACTTTGCAGAAACGATATCTTCCGCTCATCTAGCTTCGTTGGAGACTCTTTTAAACTATCCGCTAGCTTTTGGTCGTTCTCATATCCTCCAATCGTCTTATTCAAATCATCTTCCTGTGCAACAAGATCCTTTGCTGGTGATTTCTGCAAATTATTTTTATTCACAGCTTCTTCTTCCATCTCGTCATCTGCTTCGCCGGAAGAAACCTCACTTGAAGAGTTCAGCTTCTTACTACTACTACGTCTTTTCCTATCTTTTGGAGAAACACTTTTTGCCTTCTCTGGTACGACTTCCGAACGTACATCAGCTGCATTTTCCTGCTGAGAATCCGTATCACATTGATTGTCTTCCTTTGATTCATGGGACACTGACTTTGCTCGAAGCATCTCAACTAAAGTAATTTGCTTCTTTATGACTGGTGACGAAATGGTCTGTCCATCACTATCTGCACTCGAAACACAAGTGGAAGATGCCGCTATTCTACTAGAATTGCGACTGCTAAACCGTTGTACAGGACGCCGTTTTATCCTTCCGGGGGGCACTTCTGGAATACGAAGAAGAGAATGTTTTTGACGCTCCTTTTCCGTATCGCAAGTATTCACGTCATCATCTGAGGTCATATCTTGATCAATATTGACAGTTCCCACGGCAGCTACAATAGATTCTGACTGGTTTGATATTCTCCGTTCTGATATACGACGCCTTTTCTTAGCATCAAGCATAGCCTTGGGTTCTTCATCCTTAATACTTTCACTTTGTTGTTCCTTAGACCTCCTGGAAACACTTGTTTGTTTGATAGGATCTTTTGAAACTTTTCCACCATTTTCTGGACTTAGCCGAGCCCGTTTCTGTTCAGTTGCAGTGTTTTCAAGGTATTCTGATCTTCTTCGCTTTCTGAAATGCTGGTCCTCAGATGCGTTAGGCTCCTCGAATTGTGTCGATCTTCCACCGAAAGCATCGTATGTGGTTTCGTTGTATTTGTTGGGCCTCACACGTTTTCGACCAGAAGACGTTGCTTCCAAGATGTTAGACGAATGTTTTTCGATTTTGCTCATCACAGGGGTTGGAGGATCTATCACCACTGCTTGTTTTTCAGGTGTAGGTTTCTTGAGCAACTTGGACTTAATAGACGAATATCGCTTGCCTCGTTTCTTCACACCTCTAAACTCTTCGCAAACGTCACTCTGTAAGGCAGCTACAACAGAAATTGGATGTTTACTGGTGTCCGGCTCTGGGGTCTTGATAACATCGTCAGATTTCTCTTGTTTCAATCTTTTATCAGTTACAGACAAAATGTCCGCCGTTAGTTCAGTGTCGACAAAAAATGGTACAGATGATAATAGCGGTGTCCACCTTAAACATTCATTGTCAATAGTACGTCTTGTTTTTGACTGCACATATCGTTCATAATTCTTATCAACAATGCCCCAATCCACGCAGATTACAGGTTGGTATACTTTAAGCCCATCCTTGACCACCTTTATATACTTAATAAAGTTCAACAACTGAAACGCTAGCGCTACATCTGCAATCACAATACCTGTTTCATGGGAAATTGTTCTCAGAGAGACGATTCGGTTTCTACTGCGATACAAGTAATCCAACACCACCGATCGCCAGTACGCATGATACGAAACGCGACCTAAATCAGAGAGCGGTTTCTCTGGAGTACCGGGTTGACCTTCTTCGCGGCTTAATAGATAGCTGAAATCAATTAAAAATCTGCCAAAACCCTGTCGTTGGTACTGTGGCATTGTCATTATACAGGATACGTTGTACTTTTGCTGGCAATGTTTCTCTTTAGAGAAGTAACCTACTAGATGGTATCCCTTACGGTCGTACTTAGTTAGGACGTAGAATAGGAAAGGTTCTACATCATAGTACAAGGTCTTATGATCTAAAAACAGCTTCGCTAACAAACAAAGATTCTGGCAATATATTTTGTTTGCATTGCCGTCCACTTCAAAGATTGAGATGTCGTTACAACGGTAGATCTCCGTTCCTGGTGGATGTCGCCATGAGCACTTGTCTTGATGCCGCTGCAGAACAGCCTTACTTTTGGTGTACTTCAAGCAAAACTCACAAAGAAACAACTTAGGTAATCTGAAACAAAGAGATCAAAAGTGTTACACAATTGTTAAATACATTTATCTTTACTCAAATTGAAAGATTTTCATCCTCGAACTCTCAAATTTAGATGATACTTTTTGGAGTTATTCTTTAACTTTATAGTAACGTGCGATACGATGTAATGAATCTTTTCCATAAAAAAAAATTACCTCATATTATATTATATTTAGACATTATTATAATATATTCTGACCATATTTTGTACTTGCAAGCAAGTTTGCAAATACTCATTTCAGCTAAAACAATGTTTTTCTAAATTATGAAATAATTAGATGCCATGATCATATTTTGAATTGGTAGGATACAAGAAGAGGTTGCAAAGAATGTGTTTGACATATTAAACCTGTTTGTTTCACTTCATGAGAGTCACAATCAGCGATTTTTCACAAACTCACTCACTCACTCACTCACTCACTCAGCGATCAGAAAATCGCTGATTGTGACTCATAGAAAGCAAAATTTACAGGTTTCATGTTTCAAACGCATACTTTGTAACCTCTTCTTGTAAGTTACAAGTAAAACATGCCATCATACCATCTTTTGGTTTTATTATTCCGAAAAATATTATTTTAGCTGAAATGAGTATTTGCAACCTTGCTTGCAAGTTAGTAGAAGTAGTAGTAGTAGTAGAAGTTAGTAGTGAAAAGTGTTTCTTACACTGAAACCTGTCAATGTCGCTGTTGGCATTAGTTTTTAGTAGGTGCAACGTCTGCCCGATGAGTGCACCCGCCACGTCGAGAGCCTGAAGTATCTTGAACAGGAATTCCTCGATATTTCCGATTTATTTCTGGTTCATATGCTAACGATCGCCATGGACAACACAACCAGGATGGCTTGAGAAGGCACACAGAAGAAGGGAGTGCTACCCAAGTATGCGCAAACCAATACGCTCCTGCAATCGAAATATGAAATGTTGGAGAGCTGCGAAACAGCTTTCCAGAACGCAGCCCGCTTCCAAATCGACCCCGAAGTACAAGCATTCCAACCGAAAGCAAGTAACCCGAAGATCCACGCCGCCGCAACCTCACCAATCAGCAAGGAGGTTTGTGATTTATGCCAAGGTGCACATCGCAACTACCAAGGTCTGCACAACGGGCACAGCCCCAAGGAGTGTTCATCGCCGAGGTGCTGCCAAAAGAGTCAGAAGCGGCTCCATACACAACTCCACAACGACGAGGTAAACCGAGAACCGAAAGCCAACGTGTCCGTTCCGAAAGAAGAAAAGTCCCGGACAGTTCAACTGAATAGCACGATAGCAAACCCGCCATCCGCAAGAGATATACCGAGCACATCCTGCTCGTGTAACTACGCCGATTCAACGAAAACTGTGTTCCTGCTGACAGCGGTTGTCAACGTGCTGGACGAAAGCAATCAACTGCATTCCTGCTGAGTACTGCTAGACAGCGGCTCACAGGTAAATTTCGTAACAAACAATTTTGCAAAAGAGTTCAGAGGCATCGTCTCTACATTCCGATCTGTGGCATCAACGACGTCAGGACTGTTGCCCACGACAAGGTGATGGTTAACATCCAATCTCGACTCGACTTCCAACCACATGTGGAATGTTTGGTTACCCCCAATTTGACAGGTGTCATCCCGCCAACAAGAATCGACGTGTCATCTTGGAACATTCCCTTCAGCGTCCAACTAGGCGATCCGGAACTCTACAAACCGGACAAGATCGATATGCTTCTTGATGCAGTTATTCTTCAAGTTGATGCGACCAGGACATATCAAACTCGACGACGACAACCTCCCCGATCTCCGTGAGACCTGCCTTGGATGGGTTTTAGGTGGTGTATTCACTAACATGATCAACGTCAATCAACCACAACATGCGCTCATTGTATTGTTGGATGACATCGAGGAATCCATTCAACGATTTTGGAGGCTCGAAGAGGTGCCAGATTCGAGTCCTCTGACGAAGGAAGAACAGGAGTGTGAGGCCACGCCACCCACCAGCGCGATCAGGTGATAGTGAGGCTACCGTTACCGGAAGTAAAGCCTTTGGTCCCCGGTTCATGAGTTGATGGGTCGATATGTAGGGGGTCCAGGTGTGGGAGCTGCCTCCCTGGCATCGGTAGCATTGGTGCTCAGCACGGAAAACAAGATCGACGGAAAACAAACCAAAGGAAAAAAAAAGTAGTGCAGTGATACAGAAAGAACTCTATGACGTCATACTCAGGTTTTGCAAGTACCCAGTTGCATTCACAGCCGACGTGCCGAAGATGTATCGACAAATCAAGATGCATCCAAGGGACACACACTATCTCCGTGTCTTTTGGTGTGAGCAGCCGTCACAGCTACCTGGTGATTGCAGCAGCTCGCCGATGATGAATCAACCGATTTTCCGATCGGTGCACAAATCGCCAAGGAGGATTTTTACGTCGACGATGCACTTTCCTGTGCAAATTCACTTCCGGAGGCCCTCGAAGCAGCAAGGCAGCTGGAAGGCTTACTGAAAAGAGTGGTGTTCCAACTCAAAAGAGTTTTTGGAGCACATTCCTTACGATCGACTGGAACAGCCCGTTCCATTGGAAGAATACGGACCGAATGGAGGCTTGCTTTAGTATCCAAAAGCCGATCTTTTCCTCATCGCAAGGCCGGCACAATGTCCTACGAAATCCACAGTTTTGCCAACGCATCAACATTGGCGTATGGTGCATGTGTTTATGTTCGAAGCCTGTTCTCCAACGGTTCCGCCAAGATGAAGTTGCTGAGTAGCAAGTCCAAAGTTGCTCCACTACACGACCTTTCAACGCCTCGAAAGAAACTGTGTGCTGCATTGCTACTAACTCGACTCATTCAGAGGATTATCTCAGCCATGCAAATGGAATTCCGTGACGTGGTACTCTGGTCGGACAATCAAATGGTCCTGGCGTGGATGAAACGATCAGCTGATCGTCTCAAGATTTTTGTCAGAAACCGAATTCACGAAATCAATACCAACACTGCATGATATCGCTAGTGCTACATCCGATCTGGTGATAATCTGGCAGACATCGTGTCCAGAGGTCAGCTACCAAACGATTTGACATCCACTTTAATCGTCTGAAAAGATGGCGACATCTACAAAACATGCGTGAGGCTTTCTGGAAATCTTGGTCCAGAGATTATTTGTGCAGCCTTTAACCGAAGTTAAAGAATACCAAGACGACATCCAACCTTCGCCCAGGAATGGTAGTTCTACTGGAGGACAAAAATCAACCACCGCTTAACTGGAAGCTAAGCCGCATCATGCAGGTATTCCCAGGGACAGATGGATTGGTCCGTGCCATCGTCTAACGGAGCTACCTACCGACGATCGATCAACCGGATCGCAGTTTTTTTCCGATTGAGGACAACGAGCCACCAACCCTGAGTGCTGTTGAATCTACGAGTCAACCGGGCGGAGCATGTTCCGTGCGACACAAGCCATAGTAGCTTCCAAAACACAACGCAAACGATCACCCAAACCACCCATCGTGGCAAAAACGCACTCCAGGTAGAATGTAAAGGACATCGAACGAGAAGGGAGAAGCACTATATACTTCTTTTCAACTTGCACACGGCACACGCAAGTATATAGCACCAAAAGTAGCAAAATACGATAGGACGACTGCTATAAAAGCGACCCAAGCCAGCCAGCGTTTTTTGAGTATTATTCCGACCACCATCGAAGTTACATCCGACCAGTGAAGTAAGAAAGCAATCTGTAGAGAAATAGTGAACTAGTTAACATAAATTCAATCGAAAAGAAATGCAGTCCACTTCCAACCCACGGTAAACGCGCCAAGCCAACAGCTTATTTAGATTTGTATATATTAGAATTGCTCTAACATTGAATTACAAAATGTCGACAAGAATCCGGATTACCATTTTTTTACTAAACCATGAGCGGTGTAAACAATATTCCATTGGTAGGTTAAAAAAATAACGTAAACATTTTTTTTTTAACCTACCATTTGATCCAGTTTTTCATTTTGAGTTTGCCGGGATTTTCCAAACGGCGATTTGGAAAAAAAAATTATACGCCAAACGACTTTGTGCCAAGGGGGCTTCCCCTCGGTGAGTATTTACTCTTCATGAAGAACCCTTTGAAAGCAAAATTGACAGGTTTCAAACACATACGCTTGTAACTTACAAACAACAAACAATTTGTGCTGATTAAAGGCTTAATAAGCATTTTTTTTAGCTGAAGAAGCATATTTTTGCCTGAATAAGCTCGTATTCTGCTTTCACTGATTGTTGGGAGGTTTTATGTGTCAAACACATACTATTCAACTTCTTCTTGTAACTTACAAATGAAAAATATCATTATAGGGTAAAGCACTACGTCGGCATAAGCGCCCATTTCCTCATATCGAGTAAAAACATCAAATATATCAATGATTTCAATGTGAACGTATCAATTATTGGTTCGGTACGATAGTGCAGTTTAGTTGCAAAACAATGCCTATAATAAAACGTAATATGAATATTTCCACCATTCTTCTCGAAAACAAAAGAAGCGCTCCTAGCGATCAATTTTTCAGCCTTCTTCCGTATGCCGAAGTGAATTCAATGACGTTTCAATGCAGGGTTGCTCTCACTCACTTGCTATAAAAACATATTTTTCGGAATTATGCAATCATTAGATGATATAATTATATGCTGCACTTGTAAGTAACGAGAAGAGAGTTTAAAGTATGTGTTTGACTCATAAAACCTGTCAATTTTGCTTTCAGAGCGTCACAATAAGCGATCTTATGATTCGTGAGCGTCCACTCAGAGTGAGCACTCACTAGTCGTAAAATTGCTGATTGTGACGCACTGAAAGCAATATTGACAGATTTTATGTGTCAAACACATACTTCACATCCTCATCTTGTAATTTACAAGTACTAATTATCACTATACCATCTCATAATTTCATAATTCTGAAAAACATTTTTTTATAGCAAGTGAGTGGAAGTAACCCTGTCAATGTGTTTGGTCGGAAGTTAATCTCATTGGAATTGGAATTGGAATCAAGAAGCAGTGTTACATTTTTAACAATACATACTTCAACAATTTGTGACTCTTATCAAATCTAACGGTACGTATGGAAAGCTAAATCATTTTTGAAGTCATCTTTGATATAAACATTTTTTTTTTTTTAAACTCATTCAAACAAGAGAAGTTAAGTGCGGGATGTGCTTAGTAGGACGGTAATTAGAGCTTAACCCTACACAATGATTTCATAACTCCGAAAAACATTTTTTATAGCGAAGTGAGTCGAATTGACCCTGGCAACAACCTTGCTCCGCAGACAGTGCAATTGCTGCAAGCAACATGGTTGTATAATGTTTGTGAGTGTTCATAACTTTATTTATTTATTTATTTCGTCAACCAACGTAGACTAGTACATATTAGAATACAGTTTTGTTTTCTTAAATTTATTTATTTATTTCGTCAACTTTGGACAAAAGGTTAAAAGTATAATTTTTCTTTAATAAAAATTAAGCAGTGTCAGCTTTACTATTTTTTATGAGTTATAATGCCTTATGGAGTAAAAATATTGTTTTAGTTTATGCCGAGACATTGTAAAGTCAATGGTTTCGCAGTATTGATTGTAAGAGGCCATCATGCGGTTTAATGGCCCATATTTTGCATAATTTGTACGATGATGTTTTATGGCAAATAAATTTCGATTTCGGAGTTGCCGAGTAGGTGCATACAACCGCCTGTTCCCCACCCCTCTTTTAATGCGTATAAGGTCCTTAACAACTGTGCAAAATTTAAAGAATTTTGATATAATCTGGGAGAATTTGAAATTTTGCATGGGAAAATGTATGGGAAACGGAACGATCCTATTCATTTGTGTTTACCAAACATTCACATAGTGCTTAAAATTCACCAAATCTCGAACATAGATTGAGAATACTATACAAAACAAGGTTTTTTTCCTTGATTTGGTTTTCCGTACTGAGTACCCTACCTATCAACTCATCATCAACTCATGAACCGGGGACCAACAGCTTTATATCCCTTTCCCCCGAAGGAAGGCCTGATCAAAGATTTTATGCCTCAGAAAATCCCTTCGGCGCCGACTGGGATTGAACCCAGGCCCTTCGGAGTGAGAGACAGTCACGCTTACCACTACACCACAGGCGCCACTGGACAAAATAACGCTGTCGAAGACTGCTAATCGATTTGATCTTTGTACAAAAAGTTATTAATCTTTCACCAATTGTTCCATAATTTACAACAAGCTCATAATATTATAATATATAGGGGAAATGGCACTAAATGTTGGCCTATGAACCTAAGATTGGGCCCATCGCTAAAAATCGGCTATTTATCAACTGTATCTAGATGAATGCGTCATTGGGACGGTCCTAATGGATATTTTTGGTTGCTATTGAAAATTTAGTCGATTTCTGAAGTTATGTATGGGCCTAAATTAGGGACACATAGGCCGACATTACATACATTTCCCCTATATATATACTTCGACAGTGTATATACTGTCAGTAGGGCAGTATAGCGGCGCCGGTGGTGTAATGGTAAGCGTGATTACCTCTCATCCCACAAAAGGCCTGGGTTCAATCCCAGTCGGCGTCGCCGGGATTTTTTGAGGCATAAATTCTTGATGGGTCGATAGGTGTGGGTCCAGGCGATCGAGCTGCCTCTCTGGTGTCGGTAGCATTGGTACTAAGTACGGAAAACATGACCAACAGAAATGAAGGAAGAAAAAAAAACTAATATAATAATAACTTTTTTCTCAAAAGTCTAATCGGCGACGAACCAGCCTTGGATTGAAAGTCTCCCTAATAAAGACGCAACAACAACAATCAGAAGTCTGACCGGTTTGCAGGCTTCGACAACGTTGGTTTGCATAATATTCTCAATCTATTACCGAGAATAGGTGAAATTTGAGCGATATTTGAATTTTTGGTAAGCAAATTAATATGTTCGTTTCGTTTCCATACACAATTTAAAATTCTCTCGCAAATGCAGATCATAACCAAATTCGTTTAAATATGACACCGTTGTTTGGGACCTCTATACCCATCGAAACAGCAATATGGAACAGGGGGTTGTGATCCACCATACAAACTTGACCCACGCTAGTACTCACATTATGAAACGTTTAGATACGGTGACAAAATGTATCATCGTATTTCACCCACAAGTCAAAAAATTCACAAAGTACAAATACAAAAAAAAAACTGGTCAGGTAGGGCAAGAGTGCCACCCCAAATCATTTTGAAAATAAACACATTTTCAATGCTACCTTACCCATTAAACTGTGAATGAGCATTATGTTTAAAATGAAGTCTCACAAAAATTACAAAAAATCAATTTGGGCTGATGTGTTGAAAATCGAAATCTATCCATTTAAAGCAGAGTGACACACATAAGAAGACCGCGCATAACTCAAGAACTGATCGTCCGATTTGAGCTGTCTTTTTGTTGTTGTGTTCACTTATAAATTGTAGCCACGGGAAATCGGTATGAATTTCATTGATTTGCCATATGAAAAATATTTTTTTCTTTCGGTCTCTGTTCCGCAATCTAGTACCAATAGGCGAAATCCAATAGAAATTAAGCGATCGTTTCAGCCTCTGGTGGTGAATAAGAGAACCACCAAAAGAGTGATGAGGGCTGAAATTTTCGCCGTAAAGCATAGGAAGAGGAAAATGTATTTACCCTTTGTGATTAATTTATGCATCGCAGGTGCTTGTAATCATCATCCACATGGAATATATTGTTCTCTGTATCGATTTTGGAGTGAACCGGCTGGTGCTTCCTTATATTTTTGTTAAGAAAAGTGAAGATTTATAAACTACCCCAGCGGTTATGATCTTCCGGATTTTTTATGTGGTGTTATTTGAGCTTTAAATCCTTTCAAATATGTGAAAAATAATAAAACAAGACCCCTCTCGATGGAAATATGCAAGATACGCATAACAATATGCGTTAATTTGAGATGTAAAAATTGTAATTTTGATGTTAACACGGTTTGCTTGAGAGGGAACTCATAATCGCATAGCGCACTCTACATTGGTAATGCAGCCTATAGAAACTAAGCGATTGATTCCTGATTAATTTATCCACCGCAGGTGCTTGAAATCATCATCCACGTGGAATATTTTGTTTTCTGTATCGGATTTGCAGTGAACAGGATTTGCACCAGCCGGGTGCTTTCATATATTTTTGAAGCGAAAAATTAAGATTTATAAAATTGTCGCAGCGGTTATGACCTTCCGGATTTTTAATGTGTGGTTATTTCAACTGTAAATCAGTTCAGATCTGTAGATAATCGAAAAATGAGACCACTCCCGATGGAAATTTGCAAGTTGTGCAATAAAATGTACATTATTTTGAGTTTTGAAAATCGTCATTATGATGTAAACAAATGGATTGGATGACATTTCCTCTCCATATCGGCTAGCGCACTCTGCATTGATGGTGCATGAAAAGAGCCTATCACCGACGGACATCTTTTGCCATCCATTGACAGCAATCGAATGTGCAGGAAGGCAGCTTCCACACCTGCGTAGGATATCGCACCCATTCAACACACATGGGCCGGGACCAACGGCTTTACTTCCGCCTTCCGAAGGAAGACGTGACCAGAGATTTTTATGCCTCTGAAAAATCCCACCGACCTCGGCTGGGATTGAATCCAGATCCATTGGGGTGAGAAAGCAGTCACGCTTACCACTACACCACTGGCGCCGGCTATATGAAAAATAATGTTGACACAAAAATTATAAAATGGAGAGACTGTAACCAAACCATGGACGTTGAGAATACGGGGCCGTGTTTTGCCACTATCTTTCAACGCTTGGGAAAATTAAACTGTTAAAGGCGTAAAAGAGCTACCTCAAAGTTAGACGAAAATCATTCATAAGTCACAATCATGAAAATCCATATGTGTAGTTCAGAAGTCGAGCCATATGATATTCTTAAGTTTATTTACTTCAGTGTAGGGTAAGATGGGCCAAAATGGGTCAGCTAATACATTTATTAATGTATTTGTTTGTCAAAATCAAAAGGTTCAACGCAACCCTAATGATGGTTGAATGGTTTATTTTTTTCAAACCAACATTGGGCTACATTAAGCCTGTTGACAAAAAAAAAAACAAGTGGATGACCCATCCTGCCCCACCTTACCCTACTTTTGACGGGATTTGAGCAGGTTTATAACACAAGCCTGAATACCATTAGCCCGAATGTAACACATGCCCGAATTTAACTAGCACGAAAATAATAATTTTAGCAGATTTTTCCTTTAGGCTAAACCAGTGATGTCGAATAATTAACCCATACGTTTATAAAGCATTTACTGAGCATGCTATTAAAACATGGACGCATAGTGGATTTACGATACATGTCAATCTTTAACAGTTTCTGTAATAATACATCATACTTTCTATTTTTCTCTGTAAGTAGGGGAACTAGAGGCAAGAAGGTCACCCGGGGCAAGAGTGTCACCCTCGATATATTTTGAAAATGAAAACATTTCAATCCTATGTCACCATGAATCTATGCATGGTATTCCTATGAAGCATTCTAAAAAGTTCTGTCCGAATCGAAGTCGTAAAAAATGCAAAAGAATCATGTTGTGTTGATGTATTGAAAAGTTAGCCTAAGAATAAGGCATCATAAAATAAGGTTTTCGGAATTTCCAACTTATTTCTTTTTTTCACAATTTCTGCATTGAGACCGAGGGGGCGACTCTATCTACAATGCAGGAAAAATGTGTTTTGCTGTGGTTAGCTGCGCGCACGCTGCGTAGATAGAAAGAAGATTGATGACGATTCTGAAGATTTTCTTCAAAAATATGATGCACAATGCAAGTAGATGCGATAAATTAAAGATGATTTTCCGAGTATTAATTCGCTAGTGTGAGATTTGCTGAGTATCTGGAATTAAGATTTAGATGTGTCGCCCCCCTTGATTAGGACGTCAATATTGATTTTAATTTCAATGATGATACATGGGAGACATGGTTATAAACTTACAATTCGTTTCACAAACTCCTTTAAATATTCACGGAATCGCATATAAAAACGCGTCAGGGTGACCTTCTTGCCCCTAGTTCCCCTACATTAAACAGGCTTGTGTTTTCCTAATAGCAACATTAATTTTACCGTGACATGCCCTATTACAGTGGGGTTAAGCACGCTTCAAGTTTAAATCAGTTAGCTAAAAAAGCCATTGTGCTAAAAATCTTAATCAATTAAAAAAAGTTAGCAAAAAAACGAATTAGCAGTGATTTATGTCGTAATATTATTGTTGTATACATTTTGCCATTTTTTAGAGAGTGTAAGAAAAAAGCGATTTTTTCATCTTACCTAGCGTATTCCTGAGGAAACGGACTAGAATACCAAGTTTGAATTTCATATTTGCCAAATTCTATTGCCGCGGGACATCTTTCCTGGGCAGCCATGAACTTGGACGGGGATTGAAGCGTATTGGCAAGTAACGTTTTCTTTGTTGGCGACGCGTTGGGCTCTGGGGTGACATCTTTCGTGAATACTTTGGCATCGAGTCGCATCAGTTCTGCTACAGAATTTGCAGCCTGATCGCGCACCTGCTTGTAAAGATCAGCATCTTTTTGCGTAGCTCCATTAGGCAATGGTGGTTGTTCTATGAGATAAGAGGAAAAAAAAATTGATTATAGGCTATGCTTAAAAATATGTCGTATATAGAATATAAAAAATAAACCTTATTATTATATACATAGCATGTATTAAATACACCACCATCTCCTCTGAAATTTGTCTATTAACTTAATCAACAGTCGATTGTTTCAGTATACCATATCCCATACTGGTTGATGATATTATGTATATCAATTATTCATTTTCTAAATGCGCATTTGCCATTGCCTGTTATCGTAACATTTTACATAATTTATAACAATGTTAGCATGTCTCTTGAACTTAAATATCTGCACTCTTCTTACATAGGGAAATATATAGCTAACTATTCGTGAATTACGGAATATTTTTACTGATCGAATCATTTATTTTATTTCGGATTAATAAAATACTACAATTCAAGAGCAAATTTTCATTATGTTGAAAGTAACATTCGCACCGATCCGAGAAAAATA
The DNA here is from genome assembly GCF_037179485.1 of Ochlerotatus camptorhynchus. Classification (NCBI taxonomy): domain Eukaryota; kingdom Metazoa; phylum Arthropoda; class Insecta; order Diptera; family Culicidae; genus Ochlerotatus; species Ochlerotatus camptorhynchus. Next base: position 510,142 of record NW_027040810.1, read on the forward strand.
ATGTTTTCTTTTGATGACCGAAAAGTTGTTCATATTTCCAATTAAACACATATAATCTCATAGTGATAGCAATGTTTAACATATTACACAGGGTTTTAATCATACAACGCAGATCATGCTAAAAAATACTGGTTTTGAGTCAAAGTTATTATACGTCGTTTGGTGGCAACCTAATGTTTTTTTTTAACTAGTTCGTTTATTTACTAGGCTCAGTCGTGTGTGACACTTTGATCAGTTATGTTTGAATTTACATTTTAAACAGCAGTAGTTCTAGGTTAGTATTGGGTACCATTTACTCGTGGCGGGCTCGAGGTTAATTGGTAACAATTTCGATTGGAAGGAGCTAGGTAGGAAACTGGTTTCTGAAGCCTCCTTCAGATACTACTCTCGGACGGTTGACCAAATCCTGGCTGGGCAGAGGCAAGTAGCACAGAAACAGGAGGATATTAAGACTGGGACACAATAACTGGAAGTTGTTTGGAAAGGAGGGGATGGTCACATCAGACTCTAACATCAGACATACAAAGGAATTCGTAGATCACCTGCATGTAGGGAAGATCACGGGTTCCCAATACATCTCTTACTTCACGGAAGGGTTGTCTACCTCGGGCCACTAGGGTATCCAACAGTCGTGCTCTGGAGGCGTCATTACCCGGGCAATACCAAACTGCGTGATCGGTGTCGGCCCTTATTACCGATGTCACTTCACGGTGAAGTGACAACTTGTCACTCACGGTGAAGTGATTCTCATTTGATTTACACGGCAATCACTTCACCGTTAGTGACAGCTGATCACTTCACTTCGTTTTCACCGTGAAGTGACACCCGTAATAAGGGCCGTCATCATAACCGGTTCTACACCTACATATATTGCTGTCAACGAGGTTTATTCTGTAGAGATATGCGTCTAGCGAGTAGTGTTTTGACATAAGTCTTGACATCACGCGAATGAATCCCCGGCTTACGTCCAGGCCTTTGAACCACGCTCTCGAAGAAACATTTGGAATAATGGAACACCGCCCAAGAGAATTACTTGTCCAATCGTTTTGCCAACTTAAAAGAGAACTCTGACGTACTAATGGGAAAAATTCATCATGTGAAATTCTTCTATCATAAATCTCGCCTTGTTGTGCGCCCACCTTTGCGAGAGAGTCTGCCTTCTCATTGCCTGGGATTGAGCAATGTGAGGGGACCCATATATGATCTTTCGACCAGCAAACTCATCTGCTCTATTACCTTTGAAAGGAAATAATATGAGTGCCTACTTTGTTTCATCGACCGAATAGCCTCAATCGAACTGAGACTATCCGAGAAGATGAAGTAATGGTCTATGGGTATGTCGGAAACCATCCCCAATGCGAAGTTGACTGCTGCTAGCTCAGCAACATAAACGGAACAAGGTTCCTAAAGTTTCCGAAAGGCGGTTGAGTATTCATTGAAGACACCGAAGCCAGTGGATCCATCAATGCGTGATCCATCAGTGAAAAATCTTCTATTGCAATTGACTTGTTGGTACTTTTCAGCAAAAATACGGGGAATTGAGATAGGTCGAAGTTGATCTGGAACTCCTTGAATAGCCTGTTTCATTGAGAGATCATAGTCAATGGGAGAACTGTAGTTAGTAAAGCATACACGAGGGAGGTTATAGCACGGAAGGCTAATATCCGATGACATATAATTAAGATAGATTCGCACGAATCTAGATAGGATGCTCAATTCGTGCATTTCTTCGAAGTTTTCAATCACAAGGTTGTTACTGACACTACATTTAATCAATATTCTTAATGAGAGCTCCCAGAAAAGGTTCTGCAGGGGTAAAAAGAGCCATACTCAAGAACTGAAAGAATAGTCGTTTTATACAGTTTAATTAGGTCTTCCGGGTGAGCAAGCCCACCATGTCCCGGTAATTAATCGTAGAAAGTTGATCCTTTGTTGACACTTTTGTTTCAAATACTTAGTGCATTTTGAATCAAACCAGACTCCAAGGTATTTGAAGGTTAAAAATTGGGTAATGTCTCTGCCCAAAAGATTTAGACGCAGTTGGACTGGAAACTGCTTCCTTGTAAACACTACCAATTCAGTTTTTTGCTGTGAAAACTCGATCCCTAAATTTCTTGCCCAGAAAGACAGGTTATTTAGGGAATTTTGCAATGGTTGCAAGATTTCCGCACGTAAACTTCTCAGGGAAACCACAGCATCGTCTACAAGCTGTCCAAGCGTGCATTGATTATCTAAGCAGTTATCAATATCTTTGACATAGAAATTATAAAGTAAGGGACTTAAACATGAACCTTGGGGTAAGCCCACGTAGCTAATTTTAGAAGTTGTCAGTTTACCTAGTTTTGTGGATGTTGTAAAAAGACATAGTCGTGCTACTATAGTAAAAATATTAGTAACAGTAACAAACAGAGCAATCGTAAGAATCGTCCGGTCATTATGATTAAACCAAAAGAGTTCAAGCTTGCAAAGATACTCGTAAGTTTTTGAAAACACAGTTAGATCCAAAAACACACAAAATCAGTATTTTTAGGAATGGTAAAGATGGCTCTATTATTGTTGAGTGTGCAACATGAGCTAATCTAAATGATGTAAAAACTGGTATTGAGAGCAATCTGGGTGAAAAATATAGTGCTGTTGTTCCCACTTCGGTGCCAAAGTTGAAAATAGTGGGCATGAGCGATCAGTATTCTTCCGAAAAAAAAAGTCAAAATGAAGACATCGCTATAAATGATGTAAAAGTAGTTAACATGTTTGAAAATCCACGCTTCACTTATAACAAGATTAGTGTTGTAATTGAAGTCGATCTCGATATGTATAAATCTTTGTTATATGCGAAAAAATTTAATGTAGGGTTTGATCGGTGCTCGATAGTTCGCGCGATTTATGTGCTGAGATGCTTCAAATGTGGAGAATTTGGGCACAAGAGCATGGATTGCAAAAAATGTGAGAGATGCTCCAGGTGCAGCCAACAACATAAAACGTCGGAGTGTACGTCAACTGTATTGAAATGTGTTAATTCAGGCATAACATTTGATAACGGCACAAAAGCATTTGTAAATAAACTTTATAAGGCCCTTTACACGCGAACAAAAGTACGCTCACGCAAACCAATACCACTTTCGGATAGGTGATAGTTGCCCCTATCCGATGTTGTTTTTAGTTTGCGTGGGCGTACTTTGGTTCGCGTGTAAAGGGTCTTAGAAAGTTTGTTTACAAATGCTTTTGTGCCGTTATCAAATGTTATGCCTGAATTGTTTGAAAAATAATAAAGAACGTAAAATGAACTTGGACATCAACCATGCATTTATGCATTGGTATTCTCTTCGAATTGTTAATGATTAGTCCTAGAATTTGTAAGTGTCAGCCACCTCAGTCAGGAGCACTTCCGAAACTCCCTGACTCCAATGGACTCAGGGTCGGCACGCTTACCGATTGCAATTACGCGGGGTAGGGAATGATCGCACGTGGCACACAAAAAACTCCACAAGCACTGCACTACTCAAGATTAAAGATTTATTTCACTTTCCTGACAACTTTTATTCTCCCTCTTTTGTTTCTCTAATTACTCCCTTATTCTCCCACTTTCTTACAATCTATCTGACCTGTTTTCTTCGTCGAGGCCCCTCGCAACACCTCCACCACGTGTCTTCGATCGTCGACCGCTTGTCCTCGGTCGACGTTCACTTCCTCGTCTTATACCTCCTTCGCGCGCTTGCTGTACGGGGTTCTTCTCAAAATTCACATGAAATTGTTCTCAGGACACTTTTGCCCCTCCCCAAATAATTTTCAGATTCCCATATACTCTTGACAAATCCGTCCCATAGTACAAAACAGCAAACCGAGGAAAAAAAACCCGAATTTATCCACCTATGGTGTGATCAGACCCTTCTTACTTATTCAAGTTTATTTATTTTATTGTCATTATCAGTGACCAAGCCCCCCACCCCCGTGTCATCCAGTGACGCTACGCCACTGCCTGGGGGTACCCGGAATATATCCGGGTGTAGTCTATTTGGTGAGGCTACCAATCACCTTATCATCGTATTTTAATGTGATTTAATGGGTTTTAATTCAATTCATATTCAAGCAACTTCCCCGGGGTACCCGGCACATGTCCAAGTGTGTCCAATGTGGTCTGGAACACTTAACACGACTTGCATTGATCTTATTTTTGAATTATGTAGTAATTTGATGTGTCGCATGATGGTTTTGATACGTTTTCCGTTAAATCCAGCGTGAAGGCCCATATTCACCGGATCTTATTTCGGCCATATCTCCAGAACCGGTTCACCGATTCCAAAACCGTTCAATAGCGTTCAATGGGACCCCAAGACCTATCATTTGGCGCCGAGTTTGTCCAAATCGGTTAAGCGGTTGCTGAGAAACGTGAGCGCATTCATTTCGTTACATACACACACACATACACACAATGTGTCACACATACACACATACACACGTACACACACACACACAGACATGTTCCGATCTCGTCGAGCTGAGTCGAATGGTATATGATGGTTTTAATACGTTTTCCGTTAAATCCAGCGTGATGGTCCATATTCACCGGATCTTATTCTGGCCATATCTCCGGAACCGGTTCACCGATTCCAAAACCGTTCAATAGCGTTCAATGGGACCCCAAGACCTATCATTTGGCGCCGAGTTTGTCCAAATCGGTTGAGCGGTTGCTGAGAAAAGTGAGCGCATTCATTTCGTTACATACACACACACATACACACATACACACGTACACACACACACACACACAGACATGTTCCGATCTCGTCGAGCTGAGTTGAATGGTATATGATGGTTTTGATACGTTTTCCGTTAAATCCAGCGTGAAGGCCCATATTCACCGGATCATATTCCGGCCATATCTCCGGAACCGGTTCACCGATTCCAAAACCGTTCAATAGCGTTCAATGGGACCCCAAGACCTATCATTTGGCGCCGAGTTTGTCCAAATCGGTTGAGCGGTTGCTGAGAAACGTGAGCGCATTCATTTCGTTACATACACCTACACATACACACGTACACACATACACACACACACACACACAGACATGTTCCGATCTCGTCGAGCTGAGTAGAATGGTATATGACACTCGGCCCTCCGGGCCTCGGATCGATAGTCGGTTTTTCAAGTGATATCTATACCCTTCTTTGTAAGAAGGGTAAAAATACATTTATGCTTGCTTTGCAATGTAAGGTCAGCATTCACCACTCATGCTCCCTTCAACGCTCACTGCATACACTTCATAATTTCAAACGTACAATTACAACAAATACCAATCCTACAATTACAATTAATACCAGTGTATAATTCATCGTCATTTGCTATAATGTGCCCTCCTCTCGACACATTTTTCGGGTTAAAGACAGGCATCTTCCTTCGCACTGCTTCGAATCTAGAACAGTCGAAGACCACATGCTCCGAAGTTTCCTCCACATTTTCACACTCCGTACAGAAGGGTGACCTTGTCTGAAGCAACCATGACCACGCTTTCTGTTCACCCAGGCTGATAGAATCGGCCAGATTCTAGCTACCACTGTGGTGGTCTTCACCACCTTCTCGCAGATATAGTCGCCATGGCTGTTGAAGTTTAGCCGGTCGTCGATCATCACACCCTGGGATTTCTCCCCACTGCAACGCTTTGCAGTTACTGATCAATAGCACTTCCGTTTTGTGGTGTGCTATCTGCAGCTTCACTCCTTGCATCCTGTTTTCAACCGTTTCGATCGCTCCACTATTAAGTTTTCACGAAAATAACAACCAATAATATTTAGCTATGACCTACTTGGCTCGACAATTCAACGCGTGAATCATATGAAACACTTGGGTGTGATCTTGGATTAGCAGCTATCATTCAAGCAACACATTGCATATGTTGTCGATAAGGCGTCTAGGACTTTAAGATTCTTTTTCAGGATAGCTAAAACATCACCGACATCTATTGCCTGAAATCTCTTTTTTTTGTTCGCATGTTCTATCGACGCTTGAGTAGTCTACAGCAGTTTGGAAACCGAACTAAAACAACGGAGCAGAATGAATCGAATTTGCTCAATGTCGCTTTCTTCGTTTTGCTCTACGTAGATTACCTTGGAATGATCCGTTTCGATTACCCAATTACGAAAGCCTTTGTCAACTTATCGACTTAGAACCTCTCCGAACTAGGAAGAAACACAAGCCAAGCCTTAACCGTCGCCTATATCTTACAGGGAAGGACAGGTAGCGAGGCTATCCTGAAGCAAATCGATCTGAATGTTCAACCCCGAACACTTCGTAACAACCTCATGCTAAGGCTGCCTCTGCGTCGCACTAACTATGGAGAATACTGAGTGTTCAACATTGTTGCATCTGCCTTCAACTTTCATCTCAACCGTGATGCGCTTCGTTGAAGGTTTTCTTCCGTTTTTCGCTGGCAGAAGTAACTAGCTATAAGATGAAGGTTTTTTATAGTGTTTAATGTTATGAACATGCTTGAATGTATTTTTAAAACTATAAATGACATGTATTAGTTTAACATCATTGGGGCTTCATTAAGCCTATTGATGTAAAACAACAATAAAAAACATTTCCACTTCTTCTAGCGTATCGCCTGTTACTGTTAAGACGACGTCGTCCACAAAACCAACGATCTTGACACCTTTGGGATGCTTGAGTGTCGGCACGCCGTTTTTTTTTTTTTTTTTTTTTTTTTTAATTCTTTATTTAAGAGATTTTTAGCCTTAGGCTAGTTCATCTCTAACGGCACGCCGTTGTACTTCCCGTTACAGAGCGTTGGACCATGGATGGAGGTAATCAGGGATTCTCATTCTATCCCGCTTCCCAGCTGGTGCTATTGAATGCGTTCCCTAATAAAATTTGTATGGTTATTTTGCTTAACGACGTGTTTGGGGTATCATCCAAACCATTTGTGGAAAAGTTCGACAATTTGGGTTATCGTTCGTTTATGGTATTTTTTTATTAGGGTTCTTGACGTATATCGCAAACACAGCGCAATATCGATTTCCCCTCCGTTTTTGTTTGGACGACTTCTCGGATCTCACCGTCGAAATTCCATCCACCGTAGATCTTACATACCAGAATCCGAACAGCATCTTCGACTAGCCATGCTCATTTTCCATGCATTTGAGAATAATCCATTCAAAGAGTACTTTGACTATATGTTTAGTATTACTTCTGCGTGAAGTCAACGATTTACATAGTTGAAGATGCTAATTTCAAATAACAGACTGTAGTGGTAATTACCACTACAGTCTGTTATTTGAAATTAGCATCTTCAACTATGCCATTCAAAGAGTTTTCCGAGTGTATTCAGCAAGCATAGAGGCCATAGAATGCTGGATCCCCTGGAGCCTTTCTTGGATTTGGCTACGACATTCATCTAGACATTACTGCAGCACTTTCTTCACCTTCAATCTTTTCGCCGCTGCTACGAAGTTCTCATTGGAGACATATATATTTTCAGCATTGTTTCCCTCTACCTCGCCATACGGTGTCAAAGACAAAGACTCACCTGGTAACAAAACGTGTACATAATTACGTGCATTCTGTATCACATTATTGTTAACCATGCAGTGAAGGACGTAGGTGCTAGTTCACTTTGATGGTTTCATGGATTTATTTTGAATTATTAATTTAATATCGTTATCCTGAGTTATCTCCTGCATATCAAAAGCTTCACAATATCCATCTATTTATGATTCATGAGAGCCATCAGATTTAAATTTAGATTTTACCACCGAGTAAGTATTTTTTTAAGACAAAAAGAAGACTGTAGTGGTCGCGCTGCGTTGACCATTGCCAACCCATGTCTGTTGTCACCATGTGAATCTTAAATGATGATGATGATGATGATAAAATGAAACTAACACCAGACAACTGTCGGAAGACTGTTCGACTTGATCAAGTATAATAACCTGTTATTGTACTCAATCTGCCATTGTATGAAGGGTTAAAAACGGTTTGGGTGAATCCGTGGGCAACATCGCCCACGTGCATCCACGGGATAAATGAGAATCTCATTCCAACAACAGGATCATACAACCGGTTTAAAAAAAAAAGGCCATCCAACAGGAGAATTAATTAATTTATCTTTATTAGGGAGGCTTTCAGCCTGGGGCTGGTTCGTCTCCATTGTGGGAAGAAAAGCCCACCCGTTTTTCACGAAATGTTAAAAAACAGGGAGTTTGCATTTCAACTCTCCCCATCCATTTCGCTTCAATCGTGGTGGACACTCCCGTCCCCAGCATTTAATGTTTCATATAATAATGGAATGAAAATTAAAAGAAAAATAAAGCAAAGATCTCTACCGATGTTGCAAAGCAATCCATGACATCACGATGATTTCGAAGAGCTCTCATAGATATGCTGCCGCTACTTCTTTAACCGGTGTTAAAACAGCACTCTCGCCTTTCGTTCCTCACACAACAGCGTAAACCCCAATCAACCACGAAACACATTCTAGCTGCTCCAACTAAAGGAATTTCAGCAGAGAAAAAAAGACTGCGTCCACTTTCCATCACCAATCACTCGCGACACAATGGCTTCAAGTTCGCCAGTACACAGTCTGTAAGACGCAGCACTAGCTGCTTACGAATCAACACCGACATCAGCGCTGAAATCAGAAACAACAAGTCCAGCGACCGAAAACAAACGCGTCTAATATTGGCCACAGCAACTTCGATTGCATTTCTGAAACACAACCTCAACGCACAAACACGACGACGACAACATTCGACCAGCACCTTCCGTCCGGGAGGCAGAACGCCAGCACGCAGCAAATAAGGTTTGAAAAAAATGCAAGGCACGAGCTAAACTGCTAACGTTGAAAGCCAAACGCTAACTGACGTACTGTGTGAAGCTTAGGGCCTTGAACCAGGTTTAGGTTATATATGAGTCCTGGTTTAAGAGTTAAGCGGCGGAGAAAAAATGCTACAACAAAAGATGTTCCATACAACCTAACATTATCGAATACATGAAAAATAAGTTTTTTAAATTAAAATCAATAATATGCTAATACTTTTTCAATCATTACTCAAGAATACGAACAGATAAATCTTAACTTTTTGGATTATTTTTTATTAATGGACGAAGCAATGTGGTTAACTTTTGGGATTAAAGTTTGAGTGAAACAAAATGTGGTGAGCTAGCATTTCCTCAAATAAGAAAAGTTCAGGGTGGCAAGTGAATTTCTGATTTTAAATTCCTGGTTTTTCCCGATTTTCCTGGATTCTTCTATAAAAATTCCTGGTTTTTAAACAAAGCTTTAAATCTATGGGTTTTGCAGATTTCGTTTATTGATTTATGTATTTAGTGATATACTTCACATGCAAACTAAACTGTTTTGAAAAAAAACAGGAGTAAAATAATTACTCCATGACGTATATTCAACGTTCGCTGAGTTGTGTCGACTTTTCACCAACCAAAGGACAATCGCTAACTAAAATGCATATCATGTGTCAAACCTGTTTATAAAAAATATTCAAAATACATCAATGCCCATCCGGCTCATGTCAACAAATTGAAATTAAATTTTGACAGATAAATATCCATTAATTGAGTATTTGTTTCAGTCCAAGGTTTTCCACTTAGCTAACGTCTATTGTAATCAAGCGGCTTAAGGCCAATTTCTTGACCTCCGCTCAAGCCTTAATCCTAGTTTAACTAAATGGGTACATTGGTCCTTAGCAATATTGGCATTTAAATGTTATTAACACTCCGAACCCGAAGCCTCGGTAAAATGTATAACGGCAAACTTGCAATGTTTGAAAAATCATAGCTCAGCCATTTATTGACAAATTTCAAATTTATTAGCACCATCTGAAACTACATACTTTAAAAATTTATTCGGTATCAATAGATTTAAAATCTATCGATAAATTGTAGAGCAATATTTTTTTCAAACATTGCCAATTTTCCGCTATACATTTTACCGGAGGCATCGCTTTTCTGCTCGATTATCAAAGTGTATAGAATACACTGGAGTTGCGTTTTACGCGTGTGATACGTCCCGCGTAAAAAAAAACCACGTAAATTCCAAAATCAGCGTAAAAAGCGACTCAAGTGTATAACAATAAAACACGTAAATTCTGAAATCCGCGTAAAAAAACCGCGTAAATTCCGAAATCCGCGTAAAAATAACCGTCTAAATTCCGAAATACGCGTAAAAAAACCAAGTAAAAAAAAACTGCGTAAAAAGTGACTCCAGTGTATTGTTGATTCACATATCTTAGCATGAATGCATCGACATTTTACAAATAAGAAGAAGCAACATCCGCAGCTGTCACACATAAACACAACCGGATAATAACTATCATTCTTCGAAGCCTCGGTTGAAGACATATTGATCACTCTCGATGTAATCGTCCCGATCCGCTGGATTATCAATTGTATCAATCAGGATTTACTGGAACCACATGTAACCCTAGAATGTACTAAATAATTGTGGAGACGGTGTCCTCATAAAATGCACAGAAAAAAAGTTGTTGAATATTACATCCAAACTGCTGCAACCAGGTCAATCCATCAGTTGTGTAATATAACGTTGTACGATGTACATCGATTTTGCGAACAAAATTACTTCCATTGATGTAATATTGTATCTGCTTTTTGCTATTACATCATTATTTCATACATCAGCTTGAATTACATTGATTGATATTACATTTTTTTTTTTGCTGTGTGAAATAGTGTAGTAGGCCATAGGTTGGTTGGAGTATCTTTCTTGCCAATGGGCTAAAAAGCAGTTGTACAGAACCGAATTCCGACGGAACACGGAGACAAGGAAAAAACCAACGATGTCACTTTGCTAATTCAACTTTTTAATTTTCTCTGTTTTTTTGTTGTTTACAATTCGATGGTTTTACTTGTTATGTTTTTGGAAGGAAAAAACATGTGCGAATCGCTTCTGCACTGACAGATGGGTGCAAGGTAGATGCGGATGTGGTGTACGATTAGAATTGGGGGCTCTCGCACCGGAACATCCTCCCCCGCCTTGAGGCCACGTGCCTCAATCCGATGTCAAGATACAGACCTTCTGTACCGGGCGCTGGTACTCAGCTTGACCACGCCGCAAGGTAACAGTCCGAACGATTCCAGCTGCATCTGGATGAAGCTTAACGATGCGTGCCAACTCCCATTGAGCCGGCGGAGCGTTCTCATTTTTCACCAACACCAGTTGATCCTCTTTAACATTCGTTTCCGTAACTCGCCATTTAGTACGCGGTTGCAGCGTAGCCACATATTCGTCCCGCCATCGCTTCCAAACTTCGTCGGAGTATTTCTGCACAAGCTGCCATTTATCCAGGCGGTTGGATGGGATATGCTGCACATCAGGTTCCGGAATGAGATTCAACGGTTGACCAATCAAAAAATGACCGGGTGTCAAAGCTTCGTAACTATCAGGATTGCTCGATAGTGGACAGAGGGGTCTTGAGTTTAGGCATGCTTCGACTTGAGCCAAAATCGTTGCAAGTTCTTCGTAGGTGAGTGCTTCCGAACCAAGTACTGCCAAGAGGTGCTTCTTGACGCTTTTAACAGCTGCTTCCCATATTCCGCCTCGATGCGGAGAGGACGGAGGGTTGAAAACCCATTTGATGCCCAGATTAGAGAGGAAATGTCCTGCTGTCTTACTGTTATTCTCCAGAGTACGTTGCAATTCGTGCAGCCAACGGTCGGTACCCACGAAATTTGTCCCATTATCGGACCAGATTTCGTTTGGATATCCGCGTCTAGCGATGAATCGCTTAAGCGCGGCGATGAACACATTGCTTGAGAGATCACTGGCAACCTCCAAGTGTACAGCCTTAGTCGACATGCACACAAAAACCGCCAAATAACCTTTTGTGATTTTGACTCCTCTAACGCACAGCGCATGAATCTTGAATGGGCCGGCGTAGTCTACGCCAACGTGGGTAAATGCGCGGGTTGCCATTACACGAGGCACAGGCAGGCTGCCCATGAGCTGATTGGCCGTGTGTCCCTTCATTCTTACGCATCGAATACAGCTTTGAACTGTTCGTCGTACTGCTGCCTGTAGTCCGATCACCCAGTACTGCTGATTTACTGTAGCTGTAAGCAGAGTGGGCCCCGCATGGAGATTTTGCAGATGAAGTTCTCTCAGAAGAAGTTCCGTTACTTGATGGTCACGTGGGAGAATGATCGGATGTTTCACATCGAATGAGTAGGGAGAATTCTGAAGACGGCCTCCCACGCGCATCGTTCCAGTATTGTCCAGGAAAGGGTGTAGTGCTGACAATCTGTTCTTGGCCGGCAACTCCTTTTCCTTTGCGAGTAATTCCATTTCCTGCTTGTACACATCGAATTGTGCAGTTCTAGCTATCTGCGCCTTTGCCGCATACAGTTCGCCGGGTGTCAGCGTAGGTTCACATTCCATTCCCTTGGTAGCTTGCACAAATCTATTTACATACGCAAGTGCTCGAACAACCAAATTGAAGCTTGATCGCCGTTCAATCAATTCCCGCTCGACGTCGTAGTTGTCTCGAGTAGCTTTCGGATTGGTATGCAGTACCTTGAGTTTCCGCACTTCCAAAAGGTTTTCATCGTCGACTGGATCGTAGGGTTCAGCATTCCAAAATTCTTCATCCTTGCATAACCACTGCGGTCCGTTAAACCACAAATCAAACGATACAAGTTCACCTGGAGTTAAACCACGAGATGCACAATCCGCTGGGTTGTCTTGACCGCTCACGTGGTTCCAGCGATCACGAGGTAAGAAATCCAGGATCGCAGAAGTACGGTTGGCTATGTACGTTTTCCACTTGCGAGGATGAGCAGACAACCACTGAAGAACTATAGTATTGTCTGTCCACGCCCAATGCTCCACTTCCAGATGGGAGAGTGCTTGAGTAATTCGCTGCATAAGTTCTGCCAGTAAGGCTGCTGCGCAAAGCTCCAATCGTTGCAGCGAAACTTGTTTAATCGGCGCCACTCTTGTCTTTGCAGCCACGAGGTTCACCAAAATGTTTCCTTCTTCGTCTCTTGCTCTGCTGTACACCACAGCACCGCACGCCATCTCGGAAGCATCCGAAAACCCATGTAACTCTACCTTGCCGTTGAAGCTCGCGATGAATCGTGGAATGCGAATCTGTTCGACGAGGTGAAGGTTTTCCTTAATATCTATCCACATTGTCTCGATAGCAGGAGGAAGTGGATCATCCCAGGAAATATCACTCAACCACAGTTGTTGAAACATAATCTTGACCTTCACAATCACTGGAGACAGCCATCCAAATGGATCGAACAGCCGTGAAGAGTCCGAGAGTAACTGACGTTTACTATTCACGCTATCTGGTGAGAGACTAACCTTGAAGGAAAAGACGTCTTCCTTAGGCAGCCACTGTATCCCTAGTGCCTTGACAGCGTCTGGATGCTCCGCCAGTTTAACGTCTATTGGTGCTTGCTCTGCATCTTCCCCATCTCGTAGAAGTTCTGAACGATTGGATGTCCATTTACGTAGGTTGAATCCCGCCGATTTCATGATCTCGATAACTTGGTTCTTTAGCTCCCTTGCTTCATCCATGTTCTTCGCACCTGATAGGAAATCGTCGACGTACATATCCAAAACAATCCTCTCCGCTGCACCGAGCTGTAATCCTTCGCTGCTTGTCTCATGGCTTCAATTGCTAGGTATGGTGCAGACTTCGTCCCGTATGTGACAGTACAGAGACGATAATGTTTGATTGGCTCACTTGAGTTCTTACGCCATACAATCCGCAAGTAATCTCTGTCTAGTGGATGCATCCATACTTGACGGAACATCTTTTCCGCATCTGCTGCGAACGCCACCTCATTTGACCGAAAACGCAAATGAACAGAGAAGAGTTCCTGGTTCACGTTTGGTCCGGCTAAGAGCCGATCGTTGAGAGACACACCAGATTCGGACGCACTGGAGGCATCAAAAACTATCCGAAGTTTCGTCGTCGTGCTCTCTGCTTTCATCACTGCATGGTGGGGGAGGTAGAAACTTTCACTAGCCTTCACGCTTACTTCGTTTTCCGGTACCTCCTCCATATGGCCTAGAGCGAGGTATTCTTCGATAAAATCCGAATACTGCTTGTGGAATTCTGGATTCCGGTCGAAACGTTTCTCCATCGATCTCAACCGTTTGATGGCTGCCGTGAGTGACTCTCCCAACGCAGGCTTCGAATCGTCGAAAGGAAGTCGCACGATGAAGCGTCCCGAATCGTCCCGAGAGAGTGTGGACTGGAAGAACTCAGCCGCCGCCTGTTCCGAAGGAGTAAGCTGTTGTGGCTTTGGAACCTCCTCCTGCTCCCAAAACTGTCGCAATGTGCGGTTGATGTCCACCTCGGCATGTAGATTGATGATGGAGAAATTGTTAGGTACATCTGTCGTATAGATAGCTTGATTACCAGATACGATCCACCCAAATATCGTGTTCTGGGCCACAGAAGTACCGCATTTGTCCTTGACTTGCCCCGATTGGAGAATAGCAAGAAAGACATCCGAACCCAAAATTATATCGATTGACCCCGGCTGGTTGAATGCCGGATCCGCTAGCGTTTCCTGAATCTCCTTCTCCAACAGCTTCGTGTTCACCTCGACGCGTTGAGCAGGCAACGTTGACGTCAGCTTACCCATTACGAACGCACTAGTTCGTAGAATTACCGTTTCGTTGAACCGATTTGCCATGATAAGCTTTACGACTCCACGAGTTGTCCCTGCATGCTGCTGCCCTAGTCCAGAGACCGCTACTTTTCCGCTTGTACGAGGAATACTGAGTTTGTTGACGCAGGCTTCTGTGATCAATGATGCTCCAGAACCCGAGTCAATCAAAGCACGAACCTTCAAAAATCCACCGTCCATGGTTTGCACATTGACAAGCGCTGTCGGTAGTACAAACGCTTCCTTCATTAGTTCTGGTGGAACCTGAGTGACCAGTGAGTTGACTACAGGATCTGAATCTTGCGCTCCTTGTACAGACTGCTTCGGCTCGGTAGAACATTCTTCATGCTGATCTGATCCATCTCCCTTTGGGCACAATAGCGTATGGTGCCGTTGTTTACAGTCCGCATTACGACACACCGATTTCGAGGTACACACTCTCACTGAATGCGAAGGACGTAGACAGTTATAGCACAACTTCGCCTGTTGTACTAGTTCACGTTTGCACTGTAGGTCCATCTTCTTAAAATCTTCACACAGATAAATCGGATGCTCACTGGAGCATTTCGTGCACTTTTGTATCACTGAGTTCGTATACAACGACTGCATCCTTTTCTCCGGCTGAGACATCTTCTTCACAGGATCCGCTGCATGCTTCGAAAAGGCCATACAGGTTTCCAGCCCGTCGCACCGGTTGTCCAAAAATTTCAGGAACTCCTCGAAGGACGGATTCTCAACGTCGATTATCTTCTGAGCCCACAAGGATCTGGTATCCTTATCCAGCTTCTCCAACAACAGGTGGATCAGCCACGGATCTCGCTGATTGTACTCCTCTCCCAGAGCATTTAGTTGTCGAACAACCTCATCCGAAGTTGTGACCAGTTTGCGTAGGCTTGCGGTAGTGGCGGTGTTGACCACAGGCTGGTCAACGAATTCACGAACAAGAGCAAAAACCGTATATTTTTTCTTGTCGTAGAAGCTTGAAAGAGCCGCCCACGCTTCCTTGTAATTAGCGTCCGATATTGGGAATGAACTTACCAGACGTTTGGCATCACCCGCCAGATACGACACCAAGTACTGCATTTTCAACGAATCGCGCAGATCGTTGCGTACGTAGATTATCTGCTCAAAAATATCTTTGAAGGCTCTCCAATTCTTTCGCTCACCATCAAAAGTTGGTACACTGATCGGAGGAAGTCGCACATTTAGGAGGGGTGCATGATTCGACACCTGTTCTCCTCCAGCTGGATCCACACCACGACCATTATACGCGAAATTTCTACTGCTGCTTGCCATCGATTGGTTCACCATCAATGCTCGCTGAGTTTCCAACAGCATTTGCATCGCTTCCCGAAGATCTCTGCTAGAACCAGCCACCGATCGGTAGCTTGCAGTGGAGCCCCGATTTGAACTGGTGACGGAACCTTCCTCGTCGCTTTCGTTGTTGCCCTGGGAAATGTACCGCTCAAGGGCATCCTTCGCTCGATAATAGTACGTGTTGAATTCCTCCCGAAAGTTATGCACCGAGGTAATTACTTCCGGGTCCGTTTGATTCTCCTCTATCTCGCTTTGCGTCTGCCGGAATTTTATTGCGAGCTCCTTAAGCTGCTCGAGCCGATCTTCCACTTCCCCATGCGATGCATTTCGCTCGTGGATTGTTTCGGCTGCAGCTGACTCCCCCTTCATTTGCACCAACTGAGCATTTCTACGACCGATCAACTTATCCATCACGATTCGCGACGTTATCCGACGACGAAGGACCAAATGTACAGAACCGAATTCCGACGGAACACGGAGACAAGGAAAAAAACCAACGATGTCACTTTGCTAATTCACCTTTTTAATTTTCTCTGTTTTTTTGTTGTTTACAGTTCGATGGTTTTACATGTTATGTTTTTGGAAGGAAAAAACATGTGCGAATCGCTTCTGCACTGACAGATGGGTGCAAGGTAGATGCGGATGTGGTGTACGATTAGAATTGGGGGCTCTCGCACCGGAACAGCAGTTTTAATTTATTTTTATATTAAAATATTTCAAGATTTCTTCAATTTATCTTGCGAACTTCCACCTGAATTGTTGTTTTGAGTGTTTCCTTTTACATTTTATGTGTTGTCATGCGAATAAGGTCTTCAGGAACTATTTTGGTTCAAATTCCACAATCAGCTGTCAGTGACGATTGTCAAATCTGACGCAAATGCTAATTTTACTCTGAACTGGCAATATAAAGATATATTATTTTGCACGCATCACACGTAAATAGTAACGTCATCATTTCAAACCGATATGCATCTGTAAATTTTTATTTTCCTGATATTGCTTGAAAATTCTCGTTTTTTCCCGGTTTTTCCTGATAAAACAAAATTCCCGACATTTTCCAAGTTTTCCTGGTTCACTTGCCACCCTGAAAGTTGTTCTAAGTCTTTTGGTCCTGCCATGCTCATCATTTTCCGTCATACGAATATTTGGAGAATTCTAAATAAACAGCACGCAATCTCGAAACAGACTTTTTTGGGATTATGATATTCAAACATGCTGTTTATTCTAGAAAAATTAAAAAAAAATGTGAAGTCATTTTTTAATACGTATAAGAAATTATTCAAAAATTACAGTCTACTATCCAAATAATACACCGTAAACATATTACAAGCTCCAAACGATTGTCCAAATGGTAAAATTAATCTTTTAATTAATTGGATGATACCTCGATAACGTCGTAAGCACATTAACACTTTTTTAAGGAAAATTTGAGCTATCATTTTCAGTTGTTACTATTTACAAACAAATAAATTATAAAATGTACTAATCAACTTGCAACACCTTACCCTATTTGTACCTTTTTGTGACACATCTTATTTCCTTTCAAAGGTAAGGGAGCAGATTAAAGCCCTACAGTAAAAGTATGGACGACTGTCACCACAAAACTGAAAAAAGCTGTTCCAATCGAGCAAAGCGGTGCATTTTGACGGTTCGATTGGAACAACTTTTGACAGACGTCCATACTTTTACTGTAGGGCTTTAGAGCAGATGAATGTGCTGGTCGAAAGATCATATATGATTACCTTTGTATGAGTACCCTCACATTGCTCAATCCCAGGCAATGAGAAGGCGGACTCTCTCGCAAAGGTGGGCGCGAAGTTTTTAAGCCTTGTTGAAAGTATTCCGGATTTAATCACTACACAAGAAGCGCCGCGTAAAAAAATCAAGTACCGTAAAACGGGGTAACATTGATAGTTTTTTAAAGTATATTCTAAATATTTTTTACAGCAATGAATGTTTTTTTCAAATTTTATATTTTTAAAACAAGTACTGAGCATTTGCACTATGTTTTTAGTTTTGTGACCGAACTTTGGTATTTTGGTTAAGGGTTACTTTGATAATGCTCGATGAATGTAGAAAAAATGGGTGAAACTCAAACAATTTAATTCTTTAAATATGAAACTTTGAATGAGTATATAATCAGAAAACAGCATAAGCAATAAGATAACAACATTTAGTTTGTGATGGCTATATAGAAAATACATTTCATAAGTGATGTTTTGAGTGCTTTTTTAAACAAACGAAAAACACGAAAATTATTTTTAAATATTTTTGTAAAATATGGAACACATCCTATATAAAAACTATATACGATAACAACGGAAATACCACAGACAAGCAGACATAACACTCGCAAGTTGTTAATTGAACAAACATTTAACAGTCAATTTAAAAGTATCTTAGTTGGTAGTACCGTCACCTGTGGCGCGCATAGTCAATACCCTTACGTTTGACGTTTACATACTAACGCCATCTGTTCAGCGTACTACCCACCACAGTGTACTCAACAGATGGCGGTAATGCTTTAGCAACGATGTTTAACAGTGAGAAATATTCAATGTGTTATGTCTGTTTGTCTGTGGAAATACCCTAAGCTACAGTATGGATCCAATGTTTCAAATTTGGAAAAAGCGCAGCGAGTAAATTTATCCTTTATATTATACTATCAAAGCTACCCGCATTATCAAAGATACCCCGTTTTACGGTACCATTAAACCGAAATTTGCAAAAAAAAAAAGTATCTATAACGCGTCTCTAGCAAAATTTGCGCGAATAAAGAAACCCACAAAATTTCTAAAACTACAGAAAACACGTAAAAGAGGCTGTTCATAAACTACGTAGACAGTTTAGGAGGGGTTGAGAATTATCCACAACCCATACACATTTTAAAAATTTTGTATGGACATTTGTCTACGCAGGGGGAGGGAGGGGGGTCAAGAATCCCAAAAAAAAAACTGTCTACGTAGTTTATGAACAGACCCAAACCGCAACACATCCCGAAATTCACAAAAAAAAAGTGAATCAAAAAAACACAATAACTGAATCTAAACAACTTAACAGAGAAAATATTTAAAAAAAAAACTAAAGGATAGATGATAATTTGAAGTATCTAACAATTTAACAAAAAAAAAAGAAAAATAAAAATAAACTTTATAAATTTCAAAACCCACAAAATAAAAATCACATAAGAAAACAAAAACTTAAATTTAAAATTCCACGTTCAAAAGTAGCCGCTACAGAATGTTGAAAATGAACAAAAAATGCCTAAAATTACTTGCAAATTATAAATAACAACGAAATAAGGGTTATTGAAAAGCATTTGAATGAAAATTCCTGTTTACTTTGCCGCCAACATTGAACAATTTTGACTACGATCGTATACAGTGTATCGCAAAATTGAGCATACACCCTACCCTAGTGGATAATTTTTTGAAACATGGTGAATACCTAGATATATTTTTCAAATGTTGGCTGGTGGGGGAACAGACGTTTATTAATTTATCACTATAATATTGGACTTTATTGGAAGAGCTTGTATGAAGTTAGATTTATTTTACGTATGTGTTGGTAGAGGGAAAAATGTAAACTTTGGCGTGGACGAAGGTGACGACGTCATAACGCTCGAAAGCAAATTTGCGAAATAAGGAGGAAAACTAATCCTAGCTATTTTTACATGATGATTTAGCGTGCTTGTATTCTTTTGTAAAGTCGCCGGGAAATATCAGCTGACGATTTGTTTTTTTTTTAGATAACTCCTTACTTGAAAACATGCAAATACTCACAAACCGGCAGCTTTTTTTATGGTATACAGTGTGATAATTCAATAATCAATAAATTATCTTAACATTTAGTGGCAGACCATTCATAAATTTTGGTAGCATACATAAATTCTAAAATCTATAATAAATTTCCTATGCAAGCGCCGATCGAAACAAACGTTATGACGTCACTACAAGGGTGATTGAGTGAACGAAAGAAACGAATCGTGCGAAGCGAAATGAAAGCCGAGTGAAAAACGAAGTGCACCAATACATTTAGGCCTACAATTCCACACCTTGTATAGACCAGGTTGGCTACGTACTACCCGAGCAAAGTCGGTTAACAAAATGAAAGCAAAACGATATTAAAGTTTGAAGTTCCTATCATAATGAAAACTCATTTTGATTTCAATTTTCGAGACATAATCCTGATATCATATTGTGCTTTCATTGTGCAATCCAGAGTTTTTTTTTAAATGAAAGCAGTTTAACTTCAAGTTTTGCTGTTAACATTTTGTTGAAAATTTACTTTAAGTTCATGTGTCGTTGAGCTAACGATTATTTTTTATTTGTTTTGTTTAACACATTTTAGGTCTGTAGTGACTTGTCGGGGTTTGCATAAGCAATTTGCAAATTTACCTGGATATGAAGAACACTTAACTTACATAATGATTAGCTGTATGATCCAAGGACGTACATGCGTTTCCGAGACATCGGAGGCATATCTGATCCACCGCAAAGATATTCATCAAGTTCTAGATATATAAAACTACCGATGCACGATAGCAGGATGTAACCATTTATTTTCGAAGCTATATCCGTTCAAAGAACACATTAATCATCACCTACGATATCCCAACACACTTTCATCAACAAGCACAGCTGATAATCACTTATAAACAAGTTCAGAAGAAATACTTCCTGATGTGCCATATGCTGGTTGCTCATCAAATTGTCCTCCATCAAAAATAAGAAGGACTGACGACAGTGATTGTAGTAAACACGCGTGTAGGTTGACTGCTGAGACAAAACTGATTTTATTGAGCGAACAAGATGATACATTAAAGGTTGACCAGTTTCGACTACCCGGTACTGAACACCCCTACAACAAGCTAAATGATCCTCAGGCTTACAGTCTTCTACTGCATCGGAGTTCCAGGAACCTCAATGCTCTGCTTCGATGAACTTCTACAGAGTGATTTCTGTAAACGAGATAATATATGTGAGTCAAAAACTGGTCCTTTAAACTTTTTTTTCAAAGGTTTTCCCAACAAGCCGAGATCAAATATTTGTTTCCGTTTCCTGTTACGACGAGTTTCTGGTTTAACAAGCCAATTTCCTTCACCAAACCCTAATACTTCCTCTTCTTCTTCCTCTGCCCTGACAATCTCGGAAACTGAATTATTACATCGATTACTACAATCACTCAATACGGTTGGAATGACACGTTGTCGCACGCCGGTGCACGGTTTTGTTGACCGCCTTGTCGTGTTTCCGAAATCTCCTCTCCTTTGTTCTCTACTCTTCTCGAAATCTGCTCAGTGTCCTCCGATGTCGATGCCTTGACCTTGACAATTTGATTTGTGTGGCGCTTGATTGTTCTACCCGAAGTGATCAGCTTTACCAGATAATTCCTCTCGCCTGTTTTTTGCAGAACTGTTGCCTTGCTCCATGAAGCCTTGTTAGGATCTGAATAATCCCGCACTAATACTGGCTCTCCTACGCCGAAAGATGCTTCCCGATTCCCCCTGTGTTGTTCAACCTGTTTCGTTTGATGCTTTACCAGGCTTCTCTTAATGTCACAGTTCTCCACTGCAAGCGTAGGGATGATGGGATGTGCTATGTCGAGCCTTGTCTTAATATCCCTGTTGATCATAGCAACCGCTGGTGATACTTCCGAAGAGCAATGTTTTGATTTACGGTAGCCCATCAAAAAGTTCGAGATTATTTCCGGTAACTGTAGTCCTGTCTTGCTTCGAAACGTCTTCTTCAATGACATTTTGAAGGTTTTAACGAAATTTTCAGCTGCTCCGTTTGTTGCTGGGTGACCAGGTGCTGTGAGCGTTTGTTTAATCCCATTGGCCTTCAGGAATTTTCGAAACTTATCGGCAGTGAATTGTGTGCCATTGTCGCTGACTAACTCATCCATTAAACCGAATCTCGCCATACATTCCATAAGCTTTTCAATAGTGTAATCAGCCGTTATGCACTTCGTGTAAAACACTTCCGGCCACTTTGTCAACGCATCAATTATTATCAAGAACCAAAAGCCATTGATGGGGCCAGCGAAGTCGACATGTACTCTAGACCACGGCCTGTCTGGAACGTTCAATGGAATCAGCTTAGCCAACGCAGGTGACGGTTGCTCCAGCGCACATGATTCGCATTGCCCGGTGTGTGATTCCACATCTTTGTCGATATTGGGCCACCAGATGCAACCCCTAGCAACACTCTTCATTTTGTTTATTCCAAGATGTGACGAATGAAGTACTTTTAACGCCGTCTTCCACTGACAATTCTTCCTTGACGTTTTTGAAGTCCATAAGCTCAGACTACATGCCTTTATTTCCATCCAGTAGGCATTCTCGAAGCTTTCGTAGCACTATGTCTTCGTCCGTAGCCACCTTAAGCGCAGCTCTGTCCACCAAATTCGGTTCTTGTGAACTCATGAAATTCAGGTATGAACCATCTTCCTTCCATAATTCCCATGATTCAACAGCAGCTCTTGATGGATAATCAGCTATGTTGTCTCCCGATTTCACGTACTCTAACTTGTAATCAAATCCGGAAATGAAGTTGGACCAGCGTTGCACCCGCCCTGCTGCCATCACCGGAATACCCTTCTGTGGTCCCAAGATAGATACCAACGGATTATGATCCGTTTTAATTGTGAATCGATTTCCCATCAAATAGAAGTAATATTTGTTCAAGCCGTACATAATAGCCAGTCCTTCTTTGTGTGACACACTATAAGCTTTTTCAGCTCCACTCAAAATTCTTGAGGCAAAAGCTATTGGTCTATCGAGACCATCGATTCTGTGTGCCAAAACTGCAGAAATTCCGTCCTTTGACGCGTCACAAATTAACACTATTTCCTTATCTGGATCAAAATGAGTGAGGGTTATGTCCTTGCAAATTTCTGCCTTAACTTTCTCAAATGCTTCTTGGCACTGATTGGTCCACTCAAACTTACAATTCTTCTTCAGCAACTGATACAGCGGTGACATCAATGTTGCTAAACCTTTCACAAACCTGCTGTAGTAATTCACCATTCCAGCGAAGGGGCGTATTTCCGACACACTACTAGGGGGTTTGGCTTCTTCTATAGCACGAATTCTGTCCTTGGTTTTTTCTATTCCACTACCAGAGATTTCGAAGCCCAGATAGCTCACCCTGCTTTTCATAAAGCTGCACTTTTCTTTACACAAAGTCAGTCCAGAATTATCTAGTATTGTCAACACCTGCTCGAGTCTACACAAATGTTCTTCACGCGAACTACCGGATACCAACACATCATCGAGAAAATTGACCACTCCTGGGACACTAGCGAGTAGCTTTTCTAGTTCCCTTTGAACTATTCCCGACGCAGGCTTTACCCCGAACGGTAGTCTGTTCATTAAAAATACGCCTTTGTGCGTCGACAGGGCACAAAGCTTTTTCGAGTCGTCGGATAGTTCGAACTGGTTGTATGCTCTGCTTAAATCCAATTTTGAAAAATATTTCGCCCCCGCCAATTTTCCCATTACCTCTTCTACCCGTGGTAAGGGATGGCGCACATCTTTTAATACTTTGTTCAACGTCACTTTATAGTCACCGCACAACCGGATTCGATTTCCATCATCCTTGAGAACGGGTACCACTGGGGTAGCCCACACTGATGAGTCACACCTGCTTATTACACCACTCGTTTCCATCGTTTCGATTTCTTGATCAACCATTGGCTACAAACTTAATGGCACTGGCCTTGGTTTACAAAAGACTGGCTTTGCGTCAACTTGTACCTCTACATCAATCTTTGCCCCTGTATATTTACCCAACTTCCCGGAAAACATATGCTTGAACCGATTCAACACGTGTTCTAACTGTTCACTACGATCTTCACTGATACGCTTAAGAGGTAACAATTGTAATTTGAACTCGCGCATGAAGTTTCTTCCTAACAACGTAGGTCCTCCATCTCCGATAACTGCGAAATTCACTTTTTTCTGTTCACCATTGTATGTCACTACCGGTTCAATGCAGCCTAGCACTTTCAAACGCTGTCCGTTGTAGGTTAACAGTTTTAGATTAGCATTCCTCAGCTGGTAGCACCGCAGAAACTTCCGATGGAACTTTTCCGATACCGCGGACGTTGCTGCTCCGGAATCCAGTTCCATAACCAGATTTTTCTTTTCGATCGTAACACCTACTTTTATCGGCTTGTCGGGAATGTTTTCTATCTTTTTAATTCTAAACACAACAGGCTTACTCATGAAATTCTGCTGGGATTCGATGCATTCGTCGGAAACATCGTGATCTGGAAACGCCTCCTGGTCCTCCACATAATGCTTCGTTCTGGTCCTACAAACGGCCGCAAGATGACCTCTTTTGCTGCAACTGTTGCAAACACTGTTGCGGAAACGGCAGTTTGCCCTGACGTGGCCTCGTCTGCCACAGACATAACACTCAACTTCTTCGCTCGATGGTTTCACCTGCGATCTCCGGCGCGACTCCTCGTGTTTCGTTCGGTCCATCCGCTGTCGGACTATGTTGACATGCTCCGCCTCTACACTCTTTCGGTCTTCTTCTTGCTCGTACTTCAGCGCTTCTGGCTTTCTCGAATGTGACGTTTTCATCTTCTTCGCAAACTCGATCCAACGCTCTTCCTGATAGGCCGGTTAGAATGTGTTGGTTAGGTTGTGTTCAAGATGGTTTCCAAATTTGCAATTGGCAGACAACCGCTTGATCCTGGCGATCCACATGTTTACGTTCTCCGGTCCTTGTTCTCCTCGTTTTGCCGCAAAAAACATCCTCCTTTCCCGGTGAACCACCGTTGTAGGTGTAAAATGTGAGGCCAGCAGCTGACACAATTCCGCATAGGTCTTCTCCGCCGGAACCGCTGGCGTGCACAAATCCCGTATCAACTTATATGTTTTAACACTGAGGCAGTTTATCAATATTGACACTTTCTTGCCGGCTTCCAATCCTGCCGACTTGAACCATTCCTCCAATTGTTCCTTAAATAATTGCCATTCCTCCTCCTCCTCTTCAAATTTACGAAAATTCGCCGCACTGGCCGCCATTTTGCTCAATTGCACATCCTCGTAGCCACTGTAGTAAACACGCGTGTAGGTTGACTGCTGAGACAAAACTGATTTTATTGAGCGAACAAGATGATACATTAAAGGTTGACCAGTTTCGACTACCCGGTACTGAACAGTGATGATCAGATGGTCCAACCCATCGAAAGTCCAACGGACAAACTCTATCAGTTGGCAATTAAGTTAACCCTGTTAATGCATAAAAATAACAATTTCTCAAGAAGACATCTACCAGATACAAAATTAAATTTCAACCTTCAAATTTCAGACCTAGAGATAAAATTTACTTAAAAAATGTAAATAAGAGCAAAAACGTTTTCCATTTTATAAACTCAGATCAGTTTTTTAAGTGCTTGAAAACCTTTTAAGGTGAGGGTTTGAACAATCAATCAAAAATGATAACAATTTAAAATCGAAAAGTCACATAAAAACTATAAGTATTGAAACATATGTAGAGTTAGAGCAACCTAACAACTACTTAATTATCATTCCTATCAAATTTAAAATTAAATCGTTTTTTGAATGCGATGAAATATCAAATCAAACACTACACAATACAAGTCAGTTAGAGAAATCGGCTAATATTTCCAATTCATAAATGGAACAACGTGGAAAACTATCAACAAAAATATAACCAAGAATACGTGCTGCGAGTTTATTTAAACGCTATGAAATATGAATATAAAGTTCGTGTAGTAATAGACACAGCATTTGTGGTATATACCTACAACAGATTTCCAACGATACCAAAAGAATGTAAATCAAGATTATGCAACATTTTTGTTGCAGATATGATTAAAAAATCGAACATAAAAGAAGTTAGAATTAATAATTTTCTAAAAACGCTAGTTGACAAATTTAAGCAAATCGAAGAAGAGGGAATAAGCAAAGATATCATATCAAGAAGACTGGTAACTTTGCCAGTATCCAAGCGACAGATACAGCACCGCTGCCCTTGGGTGAAGGTGGAAGCAGCGCATGGAAATACGAGCAAATACACAAACCTTTCTTCTGAGGTTGTAATCTTTGCTATCAAATTCGGTCGAAGCATTTACCTTTGAGCGGCAGATGACGCGAGTGTGCCTGTCTCAGAGCGGTTGTATTAGACAATGGAAGCGTGGTCGACAGGACTTTTCTTTGGATTTAGAGTAGGACAACTAGTAGAACAGCCATAAGAGGAAACTCGAACTACACACTTAGTTTTTTTCTACCGAGCTCGGCTGTGCAAATCTCGGAAAAAAAAAGTTTCACTGAGATCTCAGCAAACATTTCATTTGTTTGCTGAGATTCAGTTAAGCATTATCCGAGACTCTGCAATTAGATGTCACTTTTGCTGAGATCTCCCCCCCCCCCCCTTCTAACTGTCTACGTAGTTTATGAACAACCCCTAAATGGTTTGCATTCACTTGTCATTAAATCGTCGTTATACACTCAAAAAAACATAAAAATAAAGCTACCCAAATTTAAAGTATTTTTTTTTAATTTTCATTACAGAAATCGACTGGCTATTAAGTAGCTTTTATTATATTTTATTTCAAAGATGCAGAATAATAATTATTAATAATTTAATTTATTAAAAACAAATTAACAAAAGCCCGTATCGGGAAAGCGACAAAGTGGACCGGTGCGAGCGCGCGCGGTCCACTTTGTCGCTTTCCCGAGTTGTTTCGGCCTTTCGTAACACTCCCCATTGTATCGTGCATTATCCTTCAGTAATTGCTGCATCAGGACCAATCAAGGATGTGATGTGCTTCAGATGAGACCAAATAAAGAACATTTAAGCAATATACTCATAAAATGCCCTTGCGAAAAAAGTATTGTATAAAAGCATCTCTTCAATACAACTTATTCAATAGAATGTTTTTCGAGCTACCTGTTATTGGAGATTTCCGAATGTAATATATATTCAGATATGAATATGTTGCTCTCAAGCAAAGGCACTCATTATAGAGCTGGATACTGTATGACATTGTTTGAAAATGTAATAATGAATTGAGTTCATAATGCATAATACTATAATGAATTATATAATATTATAGACTCAGGTCTTTTTTTACACGGGGGATACGTACAGTGTAAAAAAAACCTACGAGATTTTGATTTTTCACATGCTTGAATGTTTTAAAAAAATCGGATTTTGATGCCATTTGTAATTATAGCATGCTATGGTCCATATAGACATATTTAAAAAAAATCTGTATTTACACCAAAAATTGTGATTTTTTTCGATTACCTATAGCTTGAAACGGATAATGTGATTGGAATCAAGTCGATAGGTTGTATTGTTGTTGAGAAATTGTTAAAAACGTACCGTGTAAAATCACGAAAAACCGTGTAAAAATAACCGCGTAAAAAGACTTCAGTGTAATTGCACTTTTTAGCAAATGAAGTAAAAAAATAACTTACCCATTGTAACCCATTCTGAAAATAAAATCATACAATATTCCCCGGTAACAGTTCACAAAATTGTCGACCGTTTCTATTTTCGCGTTAAAAATGATTTCAATGTAGATCAATCGAAACTAGATTATGTTAGTTAGTTATAAAACAATCATTGTCATTTTTATAACCATTTATTAAAAGAATATATGACTTATTGCTACTGATCTATTGTTAGGGTTTTGTGATGTGCATTACTTTTGTGCACGAAGTGACTTGAAAAAGAAAAGCGAAGAAAAGTGATATTTGGTTGTTGTGTGGTTGCAGTCGCTGGAGGAGGAATTGTTTAGGGATGACTAGGTAGAGAAAAATATGCGTGGAAGCATCGGGAATGCGCTTCCGGGTGTAGTGATTTGGTGAGTACGTTCCAGTTGAAGATTGTTGAAAAGTGTATTTGTGGTGATGCAAATTATGGTTTAGATGACGCATGGCTTCAAACATTTTGTGTATCCAAATAAAACATATTACATACTAAATACGCACAGGGCATCGTCTGCTGCCCATTGCCGAGGGTATATCGTGGGAGTCCCAGTTACACGGTTCAAGCTTTAGTTGGCGGCGGTGGCTCTTCTTGACCTTCTACCCCCTGAGTAGTTAGTGTGAATAAGGGCGTCTATGTGCTGTACCTGTTGTGGACATCTAGTGCCTTCTGTTCCCTTAACTTGTTGAGGATACCCTGTCTTGCCTCAAAAGTTACCCTTTGTGAAGTACTAGTCTTCACAACATAAAGGGCACCATTACGGAGCATGAGATTTGATCAAATTATTCGCAGTTCTACTTGTCAAACGCCCCCGCCGGCTGGGTGAGGGATAGAGGATGACACACACACACACACACACACACACACACACACACACACACACACACACACACACACACACACACACACACACACACACACACACACACACACACACACACACACACACACACACACACACACACACACACACACACACACACACACACACACACACACACACACACACACACACACACACACACATGAGAGAAATCATGGCAGCTATACAAGTTATGGGCAGATACCCCATTCAAGAAGTGGTTGCGAGCTCATACGAAGGCTTCGTCATCGCCAAAATCAACGGAATCTTCATGTGTAGTTGTTACGCACCCCCCAGATGGACGATTGAGAAGTTCTACGAGATGCTTGATGGACTTACCGAAGAGCTGGTCGGACGACGACCGGTAGTCATCGGAGGAGACTTCAATGCTTGGGCAGTGGAGTGGGGAAGCAGGTGTTCCAATGCAAGAGGGCACAGTCTGCTGGAAGCTCTGGCAAAACTGGAAGTTATGCTGGCCAATAAAGGCACCAGCAGCACTTTTCGCAGAGATGGCCGAGAATCCATTATCGACGTTACTTTCTGCAGTCCGTCGCTGATGGCAAACATGGATTGGAGAGTGTGCGAAGGATATACCCATAGCGACCATCAGGCGATACGATATGGCATCGGTCAACGGAATACTGTGGCAGTACGGAGGACGAGAACTTGTGACCGAAAGTGGAAGACGAAAGCTTTCGACAAGGATTTGTTCGTTGAGGCACTTCGTGTGGACGGGAGTCCCGTAGATCTAAATGCGGACGAGCTGACAGAAACGTTAGTGAGAGCATGTGACACGACCATGCCGAGGAAACTGGAGCCAAATAACAGACGGCGTCCAGTCTACTGGTGGAACGAGGCACTTAGTACTCTCCGCGCTAGTTGTCTCAGAGCCAGAAGACGTGTTCAGAGAGCAAGAACGGAAGCAGACAGAGAGGAACGAAGAGAAGTGTTTCGAGCGGCCAGGGCCGCTTTTAAACGAGTGATTAAGCAGAGCAAGTCGAACTGTTTTAAGGAGCTGTGTCAAGACGCTGATGCCAACCCCTGGGGCGACGCATACCGAGTCGTGATGGCGAAGATCAGAGGTCCAACGATGCCCGCTGAAATGTGCCCAGAGAAGCTGAAAGTCATCGTGGAAGGACTTTTCCCGAAGCACGACCCAACAACCTGGCCACCTACACCGTACGGAGAAAGAGAGGGAGATAACGTCGAAATCACCAACGAGGAGCTCGTAGTAGTGGCGAAAGGATTGAAGGTGAAGAAAGCTCCCGGTCCGGATGGAATCCCCAACGTAGCGTTGAAAGCGGCGATCCAGTCATCCCCGGACATGTTCAGGATGGTGCTGCAGAAATGCCTGAACGAGGGTCACTTCCCTGACAGGTGGAAGATACAGAAGCTAGTGTTGCTGCCGAAACCAGGAAAACCGCCGGGGGATCCAGCATCATACAGGCCTATATGCCTGCTGGATACACTCGGAAAACTCTTGGAGAGGATCATCCTAAACAGGCTGACGAAATACACGGAGAGTGAGCACGGATTGTCGGAGAGGCAGTTCGGATTCCGGAAAGGGAGATCGACGGTGGATGCAATTCGGACAGTGGTCGAGAGAGCTGAAAAGGCGTCCAAACAGAAGCGGAGAGGAGATCGATATTGCGCCGTCATAACGATCGACGTCAAGAATGCGTTCAACAGCGCCAGCTGGGAGGCCATCGCCGAAGCACTGCATAGAATGAGGGTCCCTGACTACCTGTGCAGGATCCTGAGGAGTTATTTCCAGAACCGGGTTCTGGTCTACGAGACAGACATGGGACAGAGATCGATTAGGATCACAGCGGGAGTTCCACAAGGCTCCATCCTTGGTCCAACGCTCTGGAACGGGATGTACAACGGCGTGCTAACGCTGAAACTGCCCAAAGGAGTTGAGATCGTTGGCTTTGCGGACGACGTCGTCTTGACGGTAACAGGCGAGACGCTGGAAGAGGTGGAAGTGTTGTCAACCGAGGCAATCGACATGATTGGTAACTGGATGAAAGGAGCGAAGCTGCAAATAGCCCACCACAAAACGGAAGTGTTATTGGTCAGTAACTGTAAAGCGGTACAGCGGGCGGAAATCACCGTCGGGGAGCACACCATAGCCTCGAAGCGTGTGTTAAAATACCTGGGAGTGATGATCGATGACCGGCTAAACTTCAACAGCCACGTCGAATATGCCTGTGAGAAGGCTTCGAAGGCCATCAACGCGATAGCTAGAATCATGCCGAACAACGCTGGTCCCAGCAGTAGCAAGAGGCGTCTTCTGGCCAGCGTGTCATCATCGATACTGAGATATGGAGGTCCAGCCTGGGTTCCAGCGCTGGAAACGAAGCAGAACCAAAGGAAACTGAGCAGTACGTTCCGGCTCATGGCCATGCGAGTCGTGAGTGCGTACAGAACCATCTCGTCGGAAGCAGTATGCGTTATCGCCGGTATGATCCCTATCGGCATCACCCTGGCGGAGGACAGTGAGTGCTACAGGCAGAGAGAAGCCGGAAGAGTACGGAAAGTTGTGAGAGTGGAGTCATTGGCTAAGTGGCAACAGGAGTGGAACACGACGGAGAACGGTAGATGGACACATAGACTAATACCGATTCTTTCGACCTGGGTGAACAGAAAACACGGAGAAGTCAATTTCCACCTAACGCAGTTCCTGTCTGGCCACGGCTGCTTCAGGAAATACCTGCATCGGTTCGGACACGCAGCGTCACCCCTCTGTCCGGAGTGTGGCAACGTCGATGAAACGCCGGAGCATGTGGTCTTTGACTGTCCAAGGTTCGAGGCAGTGCGAACGGAGATGCCCGTCCTTAACGTGGAGAATGTCGTTGATGAAATGTGTCGAGAGGAGGACTCTTGGAATGCCGTCAGCAGGGCAGTCACACAGATTATGTCAGAGCTGCAGCGTAAATGGAGAGAAGAGCAGCGATCTAGCAACGCCAGCTAGCGCTGAGAGTACGACAAGTGCATGAGCACAGCCACCCCCCGAAGTAGTCGCTTCACAGTGGTCCCGGGGGGATCCAGGCAGAGGAGAGAGTAAGGAATGGGTTTTAGTGGAGCTGCACTAGGCAACTAGTGGATACCACACCGTGCCACCTTCACTACAGGCCAGGCTTCTTGAAGATTTCCTAAACCTTACTATAAAAAAAAAAAAAAAAAAAAAAAAAAAAAAAAAAAAAAAAAAAAAAAAAAAAAAAAAAAACATGAGAGAAATCACGTAATTTTACTATATTATGTTAAGTTAATGTATGTAATGTAAAAAAAATAGTAAGATTTGATAAACGCTTAATATTTGTATGCGCGTAATAATGCAGAATTGTGAGGAGAAAAAAAAATACACTTGGTTAACGCTAAATATTTGCCCTAAAAATGTATATGCAGCACAAGAGAATACAGAAGAGAAAGGTAAGAGACATAACTATTGCATTAAAATATGATAAATTTGTACTAAAGAGAACACTTGGTAGCAAGTCATTTGGCAGACGGTTGGCAGAGAAACCGTATCTATCTGTTGTCTACTGAAATCATCTATCTCGGAGAAGCACTTCTTTTCAACCGTTGTGTTTTCGTTGATTTCGTTGGCCGTACTGCTGTCTCACATGTCCAGACCACAAGTAATATTAAAACTTGCGTAATTTAAGAACCAAATTATTTGTATCATACTGGTTAAAAGCTTCTGCCAGGTGCCTTTCGGTCAAAAATAATATCTACCGAACAATTTAACTGCCAAATGACTGCAACCAAGTGTTCTCTCGGTGATGTAAAATCGACCGCAAATAGGACAACATGGTCCTTTACGAAAGTTACAAATTGTTAAAAACGGATAGTAGCATCCAGAAATGCTACTATAACGATAAAAGGCATGGCAATAAGATTTACGATTAAATATTTCGATTTGCTCTATTAACACCAAATGTGTATTACTCATATCTTAATCAATATTCATAAAATGCCTGTTCAGAAATGTTTAGTCAATCGTCATATGAATTTTATATTTTCTTACCCATTATAGAGGGAGATTTGCTGTGTGGCGGTAGATGGTGTAATGCGCCAGGTGTATCAGCTTTTCCAGCTGGGACAGCATTGTATGCACTTTTGTTGGATGCGATGGAATTACAAATGACCGCCTGTTTTGGCAAAACACTACTACTACTAGAGAGACTAGAACAACTGTTTCTATTATCAGTGTTGTACATTTTTATCATCTGTGGATCGTTGTTGCCGAAGCGAGATTTATTCTGCCGTTCAAAGTGTTTTTCATTAATAGCTTTTTTTACTAGTTTGCTTGGAGAGAGCTTTTCGGACATTCCTTCCTCTCCGATTGAGCTCATGTAGAGATTATAATTATCTTTAGCGACTTGCTGATTACTTCTTATTGATGAAAAGCAACGACTTAAAATTGTGCTTTTACTGCAGGTTTCCGATTCCTTCTTATTGTCGTGTTTTGTAGAGGACTCAATATGTTTCCTTTTCATCGTAAGAGTCTGATCATAGTTTCCGGATGTACTTTTTGATTCTTTTAACAGCTTTTCATTCGACCTAGGGTCAACGGTGCTTTGTAAGCCATATTTTTTCTCAGCCGTACGAACATAATCGTTAGGGGAAAAGTATTGTGACAAATTGTCACTCAACATCTTCACTGTATCCTTTTTCTGCTTTACAGATTGATTCGCCTTCTTAGCTATTACAGCTGATGCTTTGTTAATACTTTTTGTCGTTGCCTGTTCGGATTTTTGTCTGAAAATATCAATATTTTTCTTTGCTTCTGCAGCAAATCCCCACGAATCATTGTTGCTTATTTTACACCCAATAAATGCAATTGTAGACTTTGGGTTTGGTGCACTTAGGCGTGGAGCAGCTTTGGCAGAAAGTAATCCAATCTGACCATTTAAACCTGGCCAATAATTTTGTAGTTTATCACAGTTTTTAGTAGTTTCTAATTTCATTGGTTCCTCATTATCAGAGCTATCACTATTATCAGAATCATTATTGCTATCTGAGCTGGAACTACAACTGTCACTTGTTGTATAATTGTGTAATTCATTATCACTGCTAGTTGATTCAAATGATGACTCAGACAATTGAACGGCACGACATTGTCCTTCATAGACATTAGATTCTTTTTCTAGATTTATAGATTTTTTATCTTTCCTATATTTGAATCTTTTATCAACTTCTTCGTCACTTGCACTGCTGGTTTCATTATATTGGAAAGATTCTTTCGATTGATTTGTAATTTGTGCATTGGTTTGGATCTTTTCTTTTTCAGACCTTGATTTGGGTTTAGATCTTTTACTGTTTAAAGCAGAAAAACGAGATTTCGGCTGCTTTTCAGTTGACATATGATCGGAATTTGATAACAATTGATGTTTGTTTGACGACGACAGAAGAAAAGCAGCCTGTTCGCGAGAAAACACGCGCGTGGGTTGATTCAAAAACAAATTCTTTTCATTCATACCAGTTCTGGACATCGTCGTCATCATCATCGGGTTTGGTACAATAGTGGAAGAAAATTTATTGAAATGTTTACCGGGCAATTCCTCGTTCCGCTCCGGAGGCTCCGGTGACGATAGCTGGGGCTGCTGCTGCTTGATACGACGTGGATTAATGGTTTTAGACGATGAACTCGCTTTTGGCGTTTTCATTGAAGCACTAGAGCTCCCTTGCATGGGCGATGACATATTTTTTCGGATCGTTTGAGTCTCATGTAGCGATTGGTTATCCAAAACAGACCTGTGAGGAAATAGAATAAAAAATAGATAAGAATAATTCATGTTCTAATTGAATGTTGTTTATTTTTTATTTATTTATTTCAATATTATCGAATACAATTTGTGTGTTGATCTTTGTTTCTGAAATTTGGATGTACCTCGCAGCAGATGATCAGGCAGTTAAGAATTTTTTGTATACTTACGGACAAGTTACATAATAAACAAGGAAAAATTTACAAAAAAAAAACATAAAAATTTATTTAAGAAAAACAAAGATAGAAGAAGAAGAAGAAGAAGAAGAAGAAGCTAAACTTTAATATCACAATGTTATACTGCCAGTTCTTGGAGAAGGGGATTTGGAGAAAGGAAGGACAAACAGCTAATGTGGAATTTAGGATCAGCCTCAGGAACTATCGGTTGGGTGAAAATGCTCCAAGTTCAACATCATCGTGAGTAATCGGTTTTGCTTAATCTGTATTTGATTGCGGTGACTTTTAGCGCAAACATACCAAGCAGGAAATCCGGTTTTGTACAGCAGTACTTTAGTGACTTAAGTTTCGTATCAAGAATCACACCAAGGTATGCAACATGTCCACCGCTGGAAACTTGACTCTGTGGCATGTTTCTAGGGATTCGTCTATAAGTGAAGAAAATTGCCTGGGATTCGTAGGATTCGCTTTTACTTTCCACGTTTACTGGTACTCCTGCATCAAGAGTCCTATGGTGGATGGTACCCAATCCTTGAGCGTACATTTTCTATGGAAAAATGCCTCAATTAAATGCTGTGTGAGCGATAGCCAGCGGTGTGAGTCGCCTGTTCGTGAGTGACTGAATGGTTTTGTTTGTTCCTTCATTGCCTCGTCCTTTACCGTTTGGTACATACGGTCTGGATAGAGCAATGAATTGAATAGAGCAGTGATTTCACACTCAGCCTAAGCAGTCAATAACGCTTTGCTACAAAGAATGCATATTCGAGGGAAAACGGTACTACCCCTAAAATCTGTATATTTTTTACACCTTTTATTTGTGTTTGTACTAGCAATTACTCATAAAGGCGTAACATTTTATTCATTTTGTGGCTAATCCCGTTTTCCTTGAAAAATGTATACTTTATTAGTCATAAAGGAGTTTTTTTGCGGTTACCGTGTAGGGTGAACCAGGCATGTATTGTCAGCAGATTTCATAAGCATTTGCTCGATGAATGTATCACAGCATCAGCTGTAGCCGAATCGTCAGCCATTTGGTTATTGTCCGATTTAACAAAATATTCAAGCAAGCAGAATGCGATTGTTTAATGATAAAACTACACTGAAGACGCTTTTTACGCGGGGTGCCGTGCCGCGTATAAAAAATCCGCGTAAAATCTGAAATCCGCGTAAAAAGCGACTCCAGTGTATAAGAATCAACCGCTTAAATTCTGAAATCCGCGTAAATAGCGACTCCAGTGTATTTCTTTGAAGAAAGGGAATCTAGTTCTCATCCACTGACGACGTCGCCTGTTCCGAAGTTATATTAAACGCTGAGTTATTTCCAGAATGCGAGCAACATCATAGGGCTGTGGGGTGATCTCAGTAACGGAAATCTATTCTATTTTTGTAAGTATAGCCTTGAAGAAGGTAAGAGTGGTATCAACTTCATTCAGAGGATCCATTAGATCACATTCACCACGTTTTGAAACGACAGCAAGTTTGCGCAAGCGTAGCATTGGACAGTCTTAGTATATAATTCAGGAGATCTCGTTAGGCTGACTTCGAAAGTCACCTGTAGGGGCTACATGTTTCGTCATGCTGAGCAAGTTGTTGAACAGCACAAGAGCTAAGGTCGACGGATGTCCAAGACCAAATGGGTAGAATGTTGGAGTATCCGGATAGTGGATGTGGAATCCAGAACGAGCTGCTGCCTGGAACAGTATATTGCCAGCTTTGTTGTTTTTAGAGCAATTCCAGAAGCGATGCCTATAGCGATTCATAAGTATCTTAAGAAATCAAAATTGTCTAGGTTCATAAGTTATGCCTTATGGAATTCTTAAGTTTATTTGCCTCAGTGTTGTAGCATTGAACTCGCCGAGAGTGTTGACAGCAGTGTTGGCAAAATCATCAATCAAATTATATTTTTCCGCTCTCAATATCACGCGTGATATTGATTTAACAAGCTCCTTTGATATTGCGAGACTATTCACAACGTGCAAAAATCAAGCGGAGAGTTGACTAGACACAAAAATCATTCCGTTGCACATCGTTTTCTTAGAAAGAGAAAGTATAGTATGCTATCTCTATTTACAGTTGACCGATGACATACAAGAAGTGACTGCTGCCAGCCGTTATGGAACCTTTGGTTGCGTTCGGGTGTAAAGCAAAAATCATTAAACTCAATCTCACCACAATTTGGTGAGATTTCCAACTGGTGAGTTTAGTTAGCTTGATATTCCGAGCTGCGCAGCTGTATGCTTGTTGAATTTTGTCTACGAAAATCAAGCGTAATCTGGAGCATTGGTGAGATTTGATTTTTTGATATTTCCCAACACTGGTTGACAGCTTCAATTTCAATTTATTTGAGGAATTCCCTTCTGGGATTCCCAGCCTTTCCAACTAGAAAAACCTCTCTCTGGGGTTTTCAGAGACAAATCAGCCCACGGCTGAAAGGCGCTTTAATAAAGAAATCAATCAATCAATCAATCCAGCATTCATTAATAATAAAACAAATAATTTTAAAAACTTATAATTATAAAAACTAAATGAAAATATAACCAAAAATAGAGTCCGCGGCGCCGATGGTGTAGTGGTAAGCGTGATTACCTCTCACCCCAGCAGGCCTGGGTTCAATCCCAAGCGGCGCCGCCGGAATGTTTTGAGGCATAACTGATCACGCCTTCCTTCGGAAGTAAAGCCGTTGGTCCCCGGTTCATAAGTTGATGGGTCGATAGGTAGGGTCCAGGAGTGGGAGCTGCCTCCTTGGCGTCGGTAGCATTGGTGGTTAGCACGGAAAACAAAATCGACGGAAAACAAATCAAGGAAAAAAAAACTAGAGTCGGTCATGCCAAAGGTGAAGCCAAGTCTATCTATTGAACTGTAAAACCGGTTACCTATTGTACAAAGTAAATAAACAATACGATGCTATGTGAGCCCCACGAAAGGTATTGCAATTGCAATGCAATCGAATGATCATAAACACACAATGAGCTTTATACCCCGTACAGACTATCATGCTTGGCATACACAGTTGTACACACCAACTGCTCATTTGTTTTAAAGTAATTGATAGATTAGGATCATAGCTTACTATAGATATGCAAAAAGTAGTTAAATCTTAACATTTGAATCAAGACCATTGAATTTTTACTTTTAAAGTCCGAGATGTGCAGCGAGCATTTCTCACTTCATTTTTACAACACAAAAACAAATACAGTTTATTACTAGAATTGAAATCTACTTTGTTTTATGTACCTATAACAAGCTTAAACTCTATTATATCTACTGCTTCAAAAAGAACGATGTTTCGTCAACTCTGTGTAAAGTTATAAGCAAATGAGCTGTTCGTGACCAAAACTGTGTATGCCAAGCATGCAGACTATGGCTTATATCATGATCCGATTTTTAACATTGCATATAGTCTGCAATGAGTACTCATACATCTAGTTTTCACTGGAAATCCTATGTATGAGAGCTCATTACAAGACAACCGATATAACACGATATAAGCCATAGTCTGTACGGGGTATTAAATTGCCATAGGATCGTTTGGTAATGATCAGTAATGAAAATTTGTTATATTTGTTAATTGAGAAAATTCGACAAAATCACTGATATAATGATGTACTACAGTCGCTAATTTTCTTTTTCGCTCATTTGTCATTTGAAGTTGATGCAGAAGTCCTCTGTTGCCAAGTGAAAGAGCGGAGAATCTTTAGAAAAACCGTGATGCAAGTTTCATTGGCGTGACTCTTATACACATAATCTGACCGAAAAGACTATTGGAAAAAGAAGAAACTTATAATATAATTATTTTGCTGTTCAAAAATGATATTAACTTTAGTCTATATGAGACTTTACATGTGTTATGTTGATAAATAACTAACTCCTACACTACCCTGTGCGGTCCCATTAGCATTTTTTGCGAAAAAGAGTTACACTTAAGCAAAAAATCTTAAGAATTCCATAAGACATGACTTATGAACCTGGACAATTTTGTTGTCTCATCCTTAAGAGCCCATGAAGGAAAAACTCTTCAACAGCGTTTTTCTCAGCTTGCTGTTTTAACGAATGGTACAAATATCTATTGTGCGCCGGCTTTTATGAATGATTATCGCAGTACATTACGTGGTTCTTATACGCCTTCAGCCTATCCGATTTCCCAAGCGTTGATAGACAATATCAACAGGTTCAGTGCAACCCCAATGATGGTTTGCTTTATGAAACTAGCATCGGGGCTACATCGATCCTGTTGATGTTAACAAAAAAAAACAGGTGGATGACCCATATTACCCCACCTTACTGCAGGGTGGCCAGTGAATTTTCATTTTGAAATTCCCGGTTTTCAATATTTAATAAAAATAATGATTCCAATATCACGCTATTTTCGAGGTACCGTAAAACGGGGTGTTACACTAAAAGAAACGACAAATGTATTGTTTCAGTGTAGACGGTAATTGTTACGAGTTGTGGAGAGTTGCCTGAATTTTACCATGGGACCGACATGCGAAGAGCGGCAGTATAACCATCACAAATTTAATGTTGTACACTTTTTACGCGGTTTTTTTACACGGTTTTTTTACGCGGATTTCGGAATTTACACGGTTTTTTTACGCGGATTTCGGAATTTATGCGGATTTTGGTTTTTTATTAGAATTTACGTGGTTTATCGTTATACACTAGAGTCGCTTTTAACGCGGTTTTTTTTACACGGTCTTTTTTTACGCGGTTTTTTTTACGCGGATTTTGGAATTTACGCGGATTCCGGAATTTACGCGTTTTTTTTACGCGGGACGTATCACCCGCGTAAAAAGCGACTCCAGTGTAATTTTATTGCTTGTGAAGTTTTCTGATTATATCCCATTTAAAGTTTAATATTTAAAGAACTAAATTGTTTGAGTTTCACTTATTTTTTTCTACATTCATCGAGCATTATCAAAGTAACCCCAAATCACAAAACTAAAAAAATAGTGCATATGCCTTAATTTTTGTTCAACATATTACTAACGAATTAATTCTTGGATCCTCAGTACTTGTTTTAAAAATATAAAATTTGAAAAACATTCATTGCTGTAAAAAATATTTAGAATATACTTTAAAAAACTATCAATGTTACCCCGTTTTACGGTACTTAGAATCAATTTGAATTTTTTTTTAGTCCTCTTATTATTTATTATTTTAAAGCGCCAGAATTTACAAAGTTTAAGATTCATGGATTTTTTAAGGTCGCATAGATTTAGGGCTGAATGGGTAATTATACCGAATTTTAGAGAAAGAGAATAAATTAAGAAATTGTTTTAACAATCTTGAACTTGATACTGCGCAAGACATTTGTTTAAAGTATCATGATCTGTACGAAAATAAATCTTAAAAACAAATTAAATCTTTACAACAATTTTAATGTCTATGATTCTGAATTACGAAATATTTCTGAAGTTTTCATAAATTATCTGAAGGTCTCTGTACTTCCCTGAAATTCTTGGAACATCTTAAGGGTTCTCGATTTTTTTTCAGTACATCATGGAA
The DNA here is from genome assembly GCF_037179485.1 of Ochlerotatus camptorhynchus. Taxonomy (NCBI): domain Eukaryota; kingdom Metazoa; phylum Arthropoda; class Insecta; order Diptera; family Culicidae; genus Ochlerotatus; species Ochlerotatus camptorhynchus. Next base: position 549,903 of record NW_027040810.1, read on the forward strand.
CTATCATGAGTTTTTCAAAATTTACGATTATAGATCTTTAAATTGCTCTAAAAGTCTGGATTAAAGTTACGGAAACTGCTCTTAAGATCTAAAATTCCCTAAAGATCTCTAAATCTAGCTTTTCTGAGGTGATTAGAACTTCTTAAAATATTTCACAATACTCCTCAAGTTTTCTATATTTCTCAAGTTAACTTGACAGCTGTTCTCAGAAATTCTAGGAACTTCATAAAACAACCGCTCCAGTATATTCTAAACATTTTCAGCGTGTGAACTTCCCTTATGTTCCCACAGTTTGTTTATGGAGCTTCACTAAAATTCTCAGCATTTCCTTTTATTCATCAGAACTTCTCCAAAGTTGCTACAATTGTGAAGTTAATGGGACTGCAATGAACACGGATAGAAATCTCCTTATACCTTTGGCAAATTTCTATTGCTGATTATTCATAAAATGTATAAGTCAACTAATAAGCAGACGCCTTGCAAAAAGTTAATGAAGATCATGTGTCAAATGAAATGTATAAGCGGTCACACATACCTTTAATGCATTCTTATATGACCTATGTGGTATGTCTTATGGAATGTATATGGCTTATGTTTTGGCAAAAATGTATAAATGAAACACATGAATAAAATAATTGATTTTCGTTTCGTGAAGATCTCTAATCTTTCATAAAAATAATTACGAACTTGAAATAAATCATTTTTTTTCCTTAATTGTGGCACTTTGAAAGTTTTCAATATCTTGAATTTCAAGACATTGAATATTTTTAGATCTTGGACTAACTTACTTGGAAAACTCCGGTAATTTTATTTATAAAAATGAGTAAACACCCTGTACATAGACAAAGACGATTAAACGTCACAAAGCAAATACTGATCAATCTTGAAATAAATTCACGCACAATAGTGACTGATTACAAGAAAAAGTGACTTTAAAAAGGAGACTTTTTAGTGACTGGCTTGAAAAAAGTGACCAAGTCACTAAAAAGTGACTCGCTACCAGCCCTGATATAAACAGAATTTAAAGGGTTTTCTGATAATGATAAATTTCAAGTTCGTAATTATTTTTATGAAAGATTTACAAGAATTTAAATTAAAAAAGTTTCAAGAAAATTCAGCACAGAATTCCAAGGTATTCTGAGGAGAATTCCAAAGAGTTTCTGAGGAGAATTCCAAAGAGTTTCTGAGGAGAGTTTTGCTAAATGTCAAATAAATTCAAAGGTTCAAGATAATTAAGAGCTGAATAAACCGTAAGCTGATGAAACATATGTTTGCTTGATTAAGCTATACTGCCGGTGGAAGCATGTGACATTTTGACTTTTTGAGGTTATGATGCTTAACGTTATAAATCAATACATATTTTTTTAAATATTATATTAAAACATGCTGTTTATTCTAGAAAAATTTAAAAAAAAAGTGAAGTTGTTTTGTCCCATTGCAAAAGTGGACGCATATCTGTCCATTCTTCAAAAGTTATACTGCCGATACTCGCATAATTGTCCCATGCTTAATTTCCTATTCATATGGGACAGTTATGCTTTTATAGTCTGTTATCCAAATAATACATCGTAAACATATTACAAGATCTAAACGATTACCCAAATGGTAAAATTAATCTTTGAATTATTTGGATGTTTATTTGAACGTTGTAAGCACATTAACACTTTTTTTTTTGGAAAATTTAAGCTATCATTCTCAGTTCTGTTGCTATTTACAAACAAATAAATTATACAATGTACTAATCAACTTGCAACGCCTTGCCCTATTTGAACTTTTTCGTGACCAATATGATAATTTGCTATTGAAAAACTATAGAGTAAAATGATGATTTTTTTTTTTAAATGAAAGAAATGCATACAACGGTTAACCTTAAATAACTATCATTCCGATGGATGTTGCTTAGACGGAAGACCAACTAAAAATGATGTCCGGAGAACTTCGAGATTTGGGGGTAATTGCTATTGTAAACAAATATATCAATCGCTGATTTCTTGCGAATAAAAGCTCAATCTAGCGAACAAACTATTCCAAATGACAGAGGAATCATTCATCTACACGAGTGCGTTGTAAGTTTTCTAGGCTGAGTTTTTATTCGCGAGAAATCGGTGTTTGCAAAAGCAATTACGCCCAAATCTCAAATCACTCCGGATGTTTCGTTTTCTCCAATAACAGGTACGACAACTGCCAACAGAGAGGCCTTCCTATCTACTTCAATTCAACGAGGAGACCTTTACCAGAGTACGTTAGCTTCAGTAGAGAACGTATCGTTGGCGATCAGCTGGAGTTGTTTCTTGGAAAACAGTTTGCAGTATTTAACGTCCTTACTGTTGATGTTACTTGCGTATCTTAGCTCATATCGTCCTTTTTGAGAAAAACAATTTTCTCATGATGTCCACGTACGGGCGAGGCTTGAATTAGTTCAACGTGTACTGTACGTGTAACGTGTACATGCAGACATTTGAAATGATCGTGCGTATTAGTACGTTCAGACTACAGAGTTATAACATGTTATAACGCTATCTTGATGGTGGTTTGTGTTGCAATTATTTGACAACCGTTATAACATGTTATAACTGCTCAGTCTGGACAGCGTTTATGCGCGCCAACAAGAGCAATTGTCTCGTTAAAGACTAATAGCTATCACTACCACTGGAAACACCGTACTGCTTTAAATTTTCTATGGCAGACGTTTACGGCCCACATTCAAATCAGTGCCAACATTTCAAAGGGGCGTAATTGCTTTTGTAAACATTGGCTTTAGCCGTCGATGTCTCGCAAGTAAATGCTCACCCCTCCAAATTAGCAATGCTAGCTGGTAGATGAAACATTCCTCTGCCTCTGTGGTGTCATTAACTTTCATGAGTAAGCATTTTTCCATGATAAATCGACGGCTAAATCCATTGTTTACAAATGTAATTACGCCCCTTTGAAATGTTGGTACTGAAATCAACAATTTTAAAGAAAAAACTCCAATCGTCACTCACGAAGTGTCAAACATAACAACAGCAGCAACTGAGAAGTTGTTCACAGTGGGACAGATATGCGTACATTTTTCAACTCGTCAGAGAAATCCGCAGCATAAGTGTCACAGAAGATTTTGTAATGGAAAAATTTCTTTTTATGCAAAATTTTGACAAACTTTCTATGGCATAGTTGTATAACGTCAGTTTTTCGAATCACAACCAAATTTTTCCGTGAAATTTTACGATAGCAGCACAACGTCTGTTTAATCTTTAACTGCAGTTTTCTCGTTTTTGTGTTTTGTAACATGAGACAGTTATGCTTCCACCGGTAGTATACAACACACAAAAACAAAATACTCAAAACACTACAGAAGAGATGTTTTCAGAGCCTTAACCATCGCCGATACTCTGCAAGGACGAATCAACAAGTGAACATTAATGTTCAACCTCGATCACTACGCAACAGTCTTATGCTGAGACTTCCACTTCTTCGAACTAATTATAGCTTAGGGAGCGCTATTTATGGCTTGCAGCGAGTGTTCAACCGAGTAGCGTCGATGTTCGATTTCCACTTGACCTGGAATACGCTTCGCCGAAGGTTCTCTGCCTTTTTTGCTGATCGAAGGTGCTTGACGCCCAACAGCTAAGTGTAAAATTTAAGACTTATACATTTTTAGTAACTTGACAATGCTTTCATAGTTATTTTCGTTTGTAACTGTAGTATATGTAGTCTGTATAATCTGTACTTTTTTTTTACAACACATCATTGGGACTATTTCTAGTCTGTTGATGCAAACATAACAAATAAACAAATAAATCAGCTGCTTTTGTAACAAATCAGTCATTCACAAGACTGTAAAATGTAGCCTTAAATAGGCAGTCTATAGAAAATAAATGTTTCTTTTAAATCTTTTTATGCTAAAACTGTTCATTGTTGACCTTTCTTAAATCCTCATGAAAACAGAATATTACCGCCCCGATAGCGTGCTCATTTTATCACAACGGATTAATTTCGATTACAAAGCGAACATTTTTAAAATCTTCTGTCATATTCAAAAGTTTGCTTTTAATATTTAGAACTTGGTATTATTAGTGATTATTTTCTTAAGGTAACCCAACTACTTCACTTTCCCCTACATACTGGGGGTTATTCCGAGAGTCGAAGTGACTTTTGTCACTAGTGAAGTGAGAAAAGTTACGTCGTGGGGACGTGCAAATCAAATGGAGAGTCACGTCACCACGACGTGACTTTTCTCACTTCACTAGTGACAGAACTCACTTCGACTCTCGGAATAACCCCCACTGTTGTTGACTGGAAGGTAAAATTCCCCAACCTACCTTTTTTTCTTCTTTTCATCTAGTTTGTCTTGCAAAGTATCAGGCCGCTTCCTTAGCACGGGTTCGCTAAAAGGGATGTCCATTTCCGACTTAATATTCTGACTGTAAAGAGTCATACAGGAAGAGCACCTGGAAACAGAAAATGTAAACTAGCTGTTTTGAGAATTACGCTAAACTTTCATACCTCCAGACAGATTTAAGTTTTTTAGAAACGTTAACTTCAGGATCCATACACGCAAAATGGAAATTCTTTAAGCAATAGTTACAACTAAGTACACACGGTCCTTTTTCGTTTTGCGTGGAACAACCGTCACACGATTTACATTCTTCGCAGTACCATCTATTGCCTCTTTTAACCAATGCCACCAAAGGTACAGTAGTATCGCCACCGTTAGCACACTTATTATGTAGTGACATACCACAACCACTACATGAACTTAAAGGTTCCGGTAAACCTGAAGGACCTTTCGCTTCCGTGCCGAGACATTCCACGCAAACTATATTGGTCGTTTTCTGTAAACAAGGAAACATTATATTTATTACTGATACAATTAGGGCCACGCAACTTGTCAAAGTATGTGTAATGACTATAAGTAATGATAAGTTGGGTATCATTTTGTAATTGTTCCTAATCTCGCTTACATAGAAATATTTGAGAGAAATTACTTCCATCCTGTGTTTTGATATTGCATTGATCCAAAATATCCACTAATTAAGAACAGATTATTTTAAACTAACCTTTGCTGGAGTTTCACATGACGATTTTTCCTTTTTCTTAGGTGAAGTAGATTTCCGTTTAGCCAAAGGTTTAACAACGCTTCCAAGTTTGTACAGCTTGGCTTCATGGAGCAAGCTGCCATCTCCCAAAGCAATTCGTATTGAATTTTTTATCACTAGGTTGAAATCAGTTCCGGAAGTTATGTCCAGATTGTTCGTTTGTTGAACATAGTTCTCTATTGACTTCAAACTCGATCCATCGCACTCTCCAAGGTCACGTACAGCTTTAACCACTAAACGCGACAAATCACTATCATTCGTAACAACAACCACCCGTCGTTGGGTGTTGGTCGGAGCCTTGTACGAATGCAAGCCTTTATTGTACACCTTTAGCACAGCTCCTGCTTCCACAGCTTCCTCGAGCTTCTCCGCGACAATATCTTCGTGAAATTTGTGATGGCTACCGATTGCTTGACAAATCCTTTGCACACTAGGCCGTTGCTTTTGGCAGCGGATACGCCTGATTGCTTCCAGGATCCACTCCTTCCAAACTTGTGGACTCACGTCTTCCAAGCTTTCGCGCATTTTGTTGAGGTATCTAAGAAACAAATACACTACAATTAATGATTGGCTTAGGAAAATAATTTGAATTTGTTTGATGAAATATGGAACATTTAAATTGTAGTCTAAGGGCTGTCGCCCACGTAGAGGGGGGAGGGGGTTGGCAAATGTCCACGGTCCATAATATACATAATATATATAATACATATATATATAATATATATATATATAATATGGCCACCCTAAGATAAAAAAATACGGATCTAATATTTTGCAATAAGGAACAAAACTACCAATGTTTTACGAAATTCTGAGAACCACTGTATCGTTTTGCTATGGAATGGCTGTTTGTATAAAATCGATACCCTGCATTGAAGAACAGAGTTGCGACCTATCGCATCACGATCGTCAAACAGCTGATGGTAGTTACGCTTGGTACATTCCTATCAATGTGCTTATCGAAGCACTCTCCATGACCATGAGTTGACGAAAGACAGAATATTGAAAAGCAACTAGTGAATGTCGTCAGCGGTGGTCATTCCCGACAATCACGACACTCATATGTGCTCGTTTTGAAGCAGTTGCTGCTTTGGTTGCTTATGTGAGAGTGTTGGTGAGTGAGCCCAACAGCTTCCGTTTAAATTATGCCAGCTTTGTTTGTAACTCACACAGTCGCGCCTACCGAGACTAACTTGGAATGCGTAGGCATTGTTTTCATTTTCTTCTGTCGTTTCGCTTTTTCTCATCATCGTACTGAAGTCTTCACTGTTTACGTTGTGCTTTTCATCATCAGTAAAGAGTGTTAGGTTTTGCCTTTGAGCAGCGACCATTATTGGTGATTGTTGTTTGCCATGGCTCTACCTCTCACTGCGTGACAAAACGTTCTGTCAGCGATAGTCGGTTGATGCGTTGACGAGTGTCGAGTGAGTGTCATGATATTTTGCATCACTATTGAAGACAATTTCAGATCTTGAAGATCATAATTCCTTAAACTCAAGTTTTAGAATTCAAGATCTAGGGACAACAAATTCTTCTGACTTTTTACAGTACACCATTAAACTGCTTGTTTTAAGAATAAAAAAAAAAACAACAAATTCGAAAAACATACGTGCATTGCAAAACAACTGGAATAAAAATCGATTGATTTTTAAATCTTCGGAGTATTGTGTCATAAACGTTGTAAAAGTTGCTTTAATTTCCATTTAAATTCATTTCGGCTAATCATCAGCAATATTTCAACAAACCAAGTAGGTCAAAGTGAAGGATTGTAAACCGAATATCCTTTAACTGGGATAGCCCTGAATCAACCAAGTTTTAAGTTGCGCTTATATGTCAATGTTTTGCGACATACTAAAATGTCACGAAAAACTTGCCATTGATGTATTCAAATGTATGTAACAACTAGTTTTATATAAGAAATGCATATCATTTAGCGAATGTCGTAAATTGTAATATTTTTAATTAACCGAACGATAAATATTTCTGTTTTTTTTTACCTTTTGTGGCAGATTTATACATGTTCGGCTTTTTATGGTAGGTTCATACATTTTCGTGCTTTTGTGTTTCGTCCTTTTTTCGTTCGGCCATCTGTTCGTATCATATCGACAACAAATCAAATCTTTGCGTTGTGGCAGATCCTCCCAAAGTGTCGCGAATATCAAGTCCCTACGCACCACCATCGAATTCAAGGCCGCATATGTTACTATTGAGATGGAAGATACCCTGGATAACCGAGACCAATCAAGGCTAGATGTACAGTCCTGTATGAAGATATCGGTCGCATTATCGGATTCGTTTGAACACGCAAAGGACTTCGACAAAGCGATGGGAAAGATGACTTCCTATTCAAAATTACGCTAGAAGATGTTATAAAACATGCGGGCTTAAACAGGCAGGGCACGATCTTCAATAAATCCAGTCAGTTAATTTGCTTCGCTAACGACGTAGACATTGTCGGAAGAACGTTCCAGGCGTTGGTGAGCAGTACACTAGGGTGAAACGTGAAGCAAAAGTCAATCGTAATTATAGCATGCAAATGGTCCATATAGACATATTTTTTAAAAATGTTTGTATTTACACCAAAAAATGTGATTTTTAAAAAAAGTATGCCATTTGTTTGAAACGGATAATGCAGGCTTAACATTTGATAACTTTTTTTTTTTTTTTTTTTTGTAGTGATCCAGTGGCAGCAACTTGCTAAAACTCTACACTGGACCCCTTTTATTGATAAATTTTGCTTCTATGAGCCTCTATTTTAAATCAACACACAGACGTTCCTAGGCTATGGTGCCCGTTTGGTCACTGTTGTTTTTGTGCTGATCCAAATAGTTTTGATAATATAATTGCGCATTCTTGTTTTTTTAAAAGGTTGATTTTCGTCCCAGTCTTGTCTTCTGTCGTCACTTATTTTGTCTTGTGTATTAACCCCCACTTGTCTTGTTTATTGTGTCAACTTGTGTCTATTGTCCTTCCCCATCTGTTACTCTGTCATGACTAATTTCATTGATATATAAAAATAGTAATATCAATTACAGGATAATATGGTTATTTCTCGATTACTTTTTCAAAGGGAAGCACCAGCTCCTGCAAACAATGCATCCGATCGTCGATCCGGCAGCTCGCACACGCCTACCAACACCACTACCAGGTAGAGGAAAATTTCCCTATCTGATGATAGTGCTAGCATGAGCCATCAGTTACGCCAAATCGACGACCAAACGCGCCGCCTACAAAAGCCGATACGCTCCCTTGAAAAAGTTATCGAGATTTCTACTAATTAATGAATTATAGACAATTACCTCTCATGATCCTTGGCTCCACTATGATTTTAACTTACTACTTTTTGATTATTTATCAAATACCTCTCCGAGTATATATAACTCCCCGATGCTTTGTTGGTTTCTGGTCTCATTTGGATTGGTCCTGAATTTGTTTGACATCCTGTTCGAAGTAATTCTTTGAGTTCCAGCTTGTACGTGTCTCACGTCATATGATTCGCCATTCATAAAGATAATGGGTTAAAAGGGAGTAAAACATACATAAAGGTAGATTAGTATTAGTTGTACTTGATCCAAACAATTGAAAGAAGCATAGATGACTTAGTAGAAAAATAAAACTAATAAATAACTAAAAGTGCAATGGATAAGTGTTAGTTCCGGGATCATTTTAGTGTTAGTAGTTATGTTAGTTTTGATCCGTATTCAGCCCTGCTGGCCCCTCCAGCACTATTTGCAGCAATTGTGATAAGATTATGCGACACTGCTACTACTACTACTATGTTAGATGTATGACTTGTCAATTTTCGCAACGCAATGTCTTTCAATAAATCACTCAATCATTTTGATGTCTGAAAATTTGCTCAAAAGGGTTTTGTTGACACATCATACCTTACCTAAAGCACAACAATCCTAATTCTTATTTCAAACCTATCAACATATTTAACACATCTTTCCTAAAATTTCACTTGTTCGTAAGCGCCTGGTTGAAGATATGACTTTCGCTATTGACATTGTCTGTAATTAACAAATACACTAAATAGGAAGATTTATTATACAACTTCATAGGCTAGTCGCCTCCCTAAGCGGACCCCCCGCGTCCTATCTCTTATGTTAATTAAATTTCTGAATTCTATAATTGAAGTTTATTTAATAAATAACTGAAATCTCTAATCTACCTACATAACCCATGCTTTTAAACTACAATTTAACGTGTTTCAAGTACTTCTGGCTTTTACATATCTTATCTTATATCTTTGTTCGTCCCAGATGACACCTTCAAGTGACTAAAATGCTTCACTTTGAAGTTAGTTTCCAAGCTAATTTTAAATTGTATATTGTATAGGGTAAATGTTCCAACTACGCTCTCACGCTTCCACTATGTGGCCCCACAAAAATACATATGGGTATGTCCCAATAGAAGCACACCACAGTGGAAATCCCGAGCCATAGTTCAAACACTTATCCCAAATCAAAATGAAGCACATATAAGATTAGTTACAATACCATGTACAAAAATGATGTTTAACATTGTTTTCTGAGTAATACTTCAATGAAAACAACAATGAAAGCTTGTCACGCAAATAGAAGGAGCACTGTTGGGCACTTTAAGAAATATTACAATAGTATAATTCCCTTGCAAACCCAAATGAATCTATCTGCGTAAAAATAAATAAAATAAGAGTGATTTGCGGCAAAACCCGCCAGTATCACACCCAACGTCAGTGCCTATACGTAAGCGTACTACGACGCGGCTCTCAATTAAAGGAGTAACAAGTGTGATACTATCACTGCTAGACTAGATCTTTGGTTCTCTCATGCAGTGGTTTATCAGAGAGGGGAAGCTTAGTAATCCCCATTGCCTGCCCATGACGCCATTCTATCGCGGCATGAGCCAGCAACGCCGACCATAAACCTACCGTCTCCAACACTCCACTAGCATGAAATTAAGCCCGCCCACCAACAGGAAGGTGCAAAAACTAGCCAAGGGGAGGGAAATTTTCAGTGGAAACAATGGTCTAACATAAATTTTAACATTTAATTTTTGTCGACAATAGAAATGATTGTTATAATGTTGTACCCTTCCGAAAACGGCAAAACTGCTACCTAGCTGTACAATGAATGTACATTATAAAATGTTGTTACAATGATTTTTATCGTATTTTTCATTTATTTTATTGTTAACATGATTCGATCATGAACAATAATGAACAACTCTATTACAATAAAAATTGTTGTTACATTAAAAATTTGTGTGTTTTCATTGTGGGTTACTTCACGAACAATAAAAATAAATCTGATTGAAGCATGTAGACTATGAGAGCGTCAGCAACACTGCCAATGTAATCAAGATAGGCGCTGCTCGTATGGCTCTGGCTTTGACAGTTCATTTGGCTCAAAACCAGCCAGTCCGCGTCCGCTTATTTTTTATCCTAGACCCTCTCTAAAGCTCTCTAAAGGTTAAGATGGTTCAATTCAGCGTTCAACTCACTTGAACTGCGAAATGAGCGTCCAGAAATCTGACCGATATCGGACTTGCTCTATTCGTTGCCAAGTCAATTGAACGCCTACGACCAGATCGGTTAGAGTTGAATTCAACTCACCTGCCTCATCTAAATCCCGCTTAATGCAGACCTTTTCCGTGCAGTCAATAATCATACAATATAATAATAAAAAATTCCACCACTTGAAGATGTCAGGAAGGAACTCTCAGGTGGAAGCATATTTCATGGGCGATTCTCTCCAGTAGAGTGCATTAACTTATCAACGACGCTCAACCACCAAGGAGACGTAACCTAGAGAGATCGAGTGCAGGGAAGTTGGCCTCCATTTCTCACAAGTTCCGGATCGAATCTCAATCCATAACCAGTAAAAAAAAGGACTCACCCGTAACAGACATACCCACCCCCCTTCCCTTCCCGGGGCAATGTTTTATTTTTTCGATTTATTTTTAAAGTCGATAAAGTATATCTTTCAAGCCAACACATACACTTTTAAGTACACTGTTGTTTTTTTAATCAATAAATTCGCCAACCAACAGTAAAATAACAATAATATATAATGTTATTGAAAAAAAATATATATGGGGAGATTACGAAAATTTCATTGTTAAGATACTTAACAACCCCCCTTTTTTATTGTAAATTTTCCATTTACCATGAACTTTACTGTTTAGTACAACATAAATCAAGGTAAATTTATTGTAGACGTAACAATATAAATCATTGTTAAGACAATAATTTTCGTCTTATTGTTACATTGTTTTTTAATGTATCTTTGTTGTTATTTTTTTTTCGGGCGATTCATGGACGTTGAGATTACGAGCCCGTGTGTTGATCACTCATCTTTCAACGCATGGTATAATAAAATGGTTAAAGATGTACAAGAGCTACCCTTAGCAACACGCATGTTCTATAACAGTTTATATAACAATTCTATAACTGAATTTGTTGTTAAGAAGTTTACTCAACATAATTATATGAATTGGTGTTACTTAGGACCTTAGGATGTCTTAACATAATTGATAAGTAGTACTAGATCTATTACATTTAACCATATTAATCGGATTTGTTACAATTTGTAGCTTTTTTCTGTATACCCTAAAGTGAAATCTTTTAAACAATGTATACTTCCTCCTTGTTCTGCCAAAAAAGTGTCAAGTACAAAATACAAACAGTAACTATTTTGCAAATATCTATTCAGAAAAAAAAAACAAATTATTTGCACGACATTCAAGCTATGATACTGAAACCATTTGGGAATGAGAGGGTTAACTGTGAATGTTATTGATTTAAGCTACACATAAGTTAAGTCCAATGGGCCTAAATAACAAACTGTAAACAATGATTTATGATGTAAATTTCTATACACGTAAGCCAACAATTTAATCGGATAGATGAAATCTTCCTCTACACGACGATAATGGTAGTTTCGATTCTCGATAATTTAGCGAAAACAGTCATTGTTTACGTTAACAATAATGATAATTGCATATGTATCAATTTCTTATTATTCTTTGTTAGATATTTATCGTACTAGGCTACAATCAATACTTTTCAACACTGAAAACCACCTGAAGAGAAGAGAAGATAACCACCTTCCAACAACAACAATACCATTGATACGAATGTCATTTATGAACAGCCCCTCTACATACGAATATTATTCATTATGAATTCACAGCCGAACGGACATGCCGACGGCAGCCATCTTGCACTAAAGAATTTTTTCTTCCTTTCTGCAATTTAACAACGATTTCTTCAAATTTCACTATGTACTCACCTATAGATTTCAGCAAACACGCACAAATGAAATCCAGTAGACAAAAATTAAACCGTTCAATCCATAGAAAACAGATTATCGGCCGCGGCTACTAATTTCCACTGTAACAGCCGACGGCAAAACTTTTCTGCTGGTCAAATGCAGGCACCTAGAGCACCAATTCCTTTACGTACTTCCTCCTTGTAATAACTTAGCAGCTAATTTTTAGCATGTACTGCTGATCTGTAACGAATTTCGATTTCCTCACGTTCACTACGATTTCACGTAACGATTTGCTGCAAATTAGTTTCCGATTTTTAACAGAATTGTTATTTTATTGATACACATCTCATCCACTGCGTACTTCTTTGACAAAATGGCTAATTTTTTCATTTGTGAACCGAAGCCCGCGCAGTGAGTGGGTTACCTTCGTTTCAGTGATGCCAAATGAAGTTAGTGAATCAACACGGTATTTCAAAACAATCCAAATTTGGAAAGAATCAACCCAGGTCGGTTACAAATGAACCTACCCAAAAATGAGTAAACTATGTTCGGATCGACAAGTTGACAAACGGAAAACATTGAGGTGAATCCGATCGACTTTGTTTATTTGTCAACTCGTCACTCCCAACATTGTTTACCCATTTTTGGGAAGGTTCAGTTTCGACCGATTTGGGTGGATTCTAAACAAATTTGGGGAGTTTTGAAACAGCGTGAAAACAATATTGCCCGCCTGCCATGCTGAATCTCGCCATTCTGACGCTAATAAAAAATCCAAAGGTCTTGTAGAGCTTTTTGACGTTCAATCAGCGCACACAACTGCATCATTTAAATCGAACGAGTGAACCCGCATAAACGCGAACCATAAATTTGGTAATGGTTATGGTAGTCAGTAAGGTCCACGAATGGTTTTGTAACATCGATCAACTTTATGTGGAATATATCGCGAATTGCTTGCCTGTAATTTACTGACTACCAATTCACGATATATTCCACGTAAAGTTGAGCGATAATACAAAACCATTAATGGACCTTACTGACTACCATGACCATTACCATTAATGCTCTCAAATCATAAGTAAAAACGTTCCTATATAGTTCTCTTTCTGAAAATGTATATAGAAAACAAGGATTTGGAATGGTAATGGTTCTTAACAACACATTATTTGTAAGGTCCAGTTCCAAACAACCATAATACATAAGAATGAAACTTTATCATTAAACGTTCATGTAAAGTTCCATAACCATTTCAGTTAAAGTTTAGTAGGGATTATAAACAATTTTTAACCATTTTAGGTAAGGTCAATTTATGGTTCGCGTTTATGCGGGAAGGCCCACATTAGATCCGGATCGGACGCGTTGCGGCAAAGTGACAGCTAAATCTATTGTCTAACTGTCAAATTTACGTCAACGCAACGCAAACGGATCTAATGTGGGTGGCCCTTTACCACAAACGTTTGTGCTCTTACTATAGGTAAAATTTGCTCCCGCTACCTCATTTCTGTTTCATTTTACCATCTAAAAACTATTCGTCGTATGTGCCAACCAGCCCAGTGGCAGGCGCGTAGGCAACATGTTATCAAATATATCATATTAACAATATGATCCATTCATACCTTTTCCAAACGTTGCAATATGGCGACCCACAAAATATCGCTTCACGCACCATCTAGCGTTGAAAAAGGTCAGCAAAAATCATTCAATTACAATCGAGGGGTGCGAATACAGCACTTATTACAAAAGTAAGAGTCAAATTATTTTCATTAATTACATTGTGTATATTACTTTAAAATTTGTCTGACATGTCACTGTGGTCATCAAATAAAATAAAATGCTGAAATACATTCATTTGAAATAGTAAACAAATTTTCATTTGGTTGACCCCTCGTGATGATAAAAAAAAATACATTGGTAGCCTTTTTGGCCACAGAGGTGCTCTCATCGCTAAAAATTCGGTTCGCCAGCTTAAGCGAAAGAGTGGATCATATTGTTAATATAATATATTTGATGTTATACAGTAACAGCGGGCCCAGCATAGCAAAATAAATGATTTGAGCCCGGGACATGCTGCCTACTTTCAAACGCTGCTGTTGGTATAGGCCTTGTCACTGGCCTGGTGCCAACTGACCAAAACATAGCTCAATTTTACATACGACACCTAACTTCTATGGGGTACGTTCAGACTTCAGAGTTATAACAACCGGTGAACACTCGTGTTTATTTCAGTTACCGTGTGGACGTAATTTGTGATTAGTCCCGGTCCCTTTCAAATTGTATCATTATTTATGTACGGTCCTTATATTTGAAATGACGTTTCACATTCATCTAGTGATGGCCGATTTTCATTCGAATAATTGATTAATCGATCAACGAACCGAAAAGTAAAATATTTGTAATCGGTTATATCATGCCGATATAAGCATTAACATATCCAGAGGATCATCACCGATCGTTTCAAACATGTGCTGCACTCTCATTGGTGGAAAAATGACAGCACAATGAACAAAAAAATAATCGATTAGTTGTTAATCGAGTAATTAAAAAATGGGACATCTCTGATTTTGGTGTGTTTGTTTTGATAAAAATGAGCGCAAAATTTCATCTCTATCGGGGGGGCAGCAAAACCACAAAATTACTTTGAATACGGGGGGTATTCATTGGATGAAAGGGACCGTGAAAGAGGACACTAAAATAGAAAGTTTTTCTTCCGACAGTTTCATCTTAGTATTCATCTTTGGTTATAACACGTTATAGCGCTATCTTGATGGTGGTTTCTGTGTTGCAATTATTTGACAACCGTTATAACATGTTATAACCACAAACGAAGTGACAGACGACTAATAGTACGTTCAGACTACAGAATTATAACATGTTATAGCGCTATCTTGATGGTGGTTTCTGTTAGAGTCGGTGTATAATGAGTCACGCCAAGAGTGAAGCCAAGTCTACCTATTGAACTGTCAAACCGGCTACCTATCGTGCAAAGTAAACAAGCATTACGATGCTATGAAAGGTCCACGAAAGGTATTGCAATTAAATATTAAATATAACCGAAGAAATGATCATATACACGCAGTGAGCATTACATTTGTCATGCGATACGTTTTGTAATGATCAGTAATGACAATTTCTACTATTTTTCCTTAAGATAATTCCACAAAATCACTGATATAATGATATACTACAGCCGTTATTTTTTTCCTCGCTAGAAGTCATTTGAAGTTGATGCAGAAGTCCTCTGTTGCCAAGTTAAAAGAAAGGGAATCTTTCGAAAACCGTGATGCGAGTTCAACTGTTTTTCTCTTGGCGTGACTCGTTATACACCGACTCTAGTTTCTGTGTTGCAATTATTTGACAACCGCTATAACATGTTATAACTCTCCAGTCTGGACAGCGTTTAACCAACAATCAATACGAAACTAACGATTTTAAATTGGCTCACCACTTTAGTAGCCTATTGGTCCCAAGCAAACGATTAACGTACCCTATTCTAGTTGAAATTCTATTACTACACTATGTTTGTTTTGATTCGCTATGAAAGTTTGACAGATAACATCAGGGGTGTGTGGATTAATGCAGAACATGCAGGGGTGAGTGAAATAGCTTGAGACTGCTTGGGACCGTTGTTCTGGTACTGAGTGAGCCAAAAATAATAATGATTTTCTTCGGGACCCAGTGGTCTTAGAGTTACCTCTATGGTTTAACTGGCGAAGAAATCAATTAAAATCACAAACGAAGTGACAGACGGCTAACTGGCGAAGAAATCCATTTAAATAATGTGGTTCACTGTAATAGAATTTTCTTGGAAGCTTGTGCCATTATCCACCAGATGGGTTAGTTTTTTTGTTTTGATTTGAACAAAGTTGATTTTGTGTACAATGATTCTTTGACAGTGTGCAAAGAGTGCGTATCATTTTGTCATTTTTTTATGCATTTCGGTTTTGAGTAGAGTGAAAGAGATAGAACCAAAACATTCTAGTACATTTGGTGAAAATGCTAGTTCAATCCAGTAGTAGTGTTGCCATGTGGTTCAATCCAGTAGTAGTGGTGTTGCCATGTGGTACACTGAAAAATTGAAATAGCAGGTTAGTCACCAAAGTTTTCGAGCCGCTCCGTCTGTCACTTCGTTTGTGAGTGTTACCATGTGGTACAATCCAGTAGTAGTGGTGTTGCCATGTGGTACACTGAAAAATTGAAATAGCAGGTTAGTCACCAAAGTTTTCGAGCCGCTCCGTCTGTCACTTCTTTTGTGTTATAACCACAAACGAAGTGACAGACGGAGCGGCTCGAAAACTTTGGTGACTAACCTGCTATTGCAATTTTTCAGTGTACCACATGGCAACACCACTACTACTGGATTGTACCACATGGCAACACTACTACCAACAATCAATACGAAACTAACGATTTTAAATTGGCTCACCACTTTAGTAGCCTATTGGTCCCAAGCAAAACGATTAACGTACCCTATTTTAGTTGAAATTCTATTACTACACTATGTTTGTTTTGATTCGCTATGAAAGTTTGACAGATAACATCAGGGGTGTGTGGATTCATGCAGAACATGCAGGGGTGAGTGAAATAGCTTGGGACTGCTTGGGACCGTTGTTCTGGTACTGAGTGAGCCAAAAATAATAATGATTTTCTTCGGGACCCAGTGGTCTTAGAGTTACCTCTATGCTACTACTAGATTGAACTAGCATTTTAACCGAATGTACTAGAATGTTTTGGTTCTATCTCTTTCACTCTACTCAAAACTGAAATGCATAAAAAAATGACAAAATGATACGCACTCTTTGCACACTGTCAAAGAATCATTGTACACAAAATCAACTTTGTTCAAATCAAAACAAAAAAACTAACCCATCTGGTGGATGATGGCACAAGCTTCCAAGAAAATTCTATTACAGCTAACCACATTATTTTAATGGATTTCTTCGCCAGTAAGTCGTCTGTCACTTCGTTTGTGCTAATACTCATTAATGGGTAAAAAATTTACTCACCAATAGAGATTAGTGATGTATAACGCACGCACACTAGCGCCGTGTAAAGTTGTTTAATATTTTTACATAGGACTCATTTTATGATATTATTCCAAACTGTCAAAAAATGGGTATTTTCAAAAAATGAAAAGCGGGTAATTTTTGAAATTGTCTTCTTGCAATGGGTAAAAAAGGGTTTTGTGAAGTTAAAGTGCAGTGTTTTGGAAGTTCACGGATTTCGCGTGTGCTATGTCCTGCAAATTATTCGGAATCCGAGCGATAAGTACCGCGTTTAAAAAAAAATGCCGCGGAGGCAGCAGATTCTTACCGGCCGGTGTTGATTGAGGTGAAAAAGGTAATTGGGTAGTTCTATTATTACCATAAGAGTCAAACTGCAAACCTAAGTGTTGGGGAAGATCAGCACGGTATTTCTGGGTGCTTTCAAAAAAGATTGCTATGAGGAATGTAATTATGATTAAATTTAGGTATGTATTATAAAAACCGACGGTCCCGTTTCAGATTAGCAGGTTTTAATAGCGGGTTCGGAGAATAAAACGATGTTTATATGCCCAGGAATCCAAATCTGATTGTTCAACGAATAGAGGCAACTTCTTTACCCTTCAAAAAGTACAACAATGTCTACAACTTACTGCAACACTCGCATATTCCAGTACATCGGTTAATTCTAGATTATCTAGTTTATAATTACCTATGTGATTATGTTTAATAAAGACTATGAAGTGTTTTAATGATTTCAGCTTTTACAAACGTTCAAATCCCTTATACACGGTAACCGCAAAATACCCAACAATGACTACAAAGTAAGCATTTTCGAGGGAAACTGGGACTACCCATTAAATGAGTAAAATTTTACTCATTTATGAGTAATTACAACTACAAAAACATGTAGTAAGTATTCTTTTTTGAATAACAAATACTCATTAATGGGTACTATTTTTACTCATTTAATGGGTAGTCCCAGTCTCCCTCGAAAATGCTTACTTTGTAGTGATTATGGGGTATTTTGCGGTGACGTGTATATCTATGTGCTTATTTTTGATGACAGCCAGTCCATTGAAGCAAATAAAAAAAACAATAAATAAAACGGGTACTTTTTACTCATTTACAGATATAACAAGATGATTAAAAACTACCCATTTTATGACGCTTTACTCGAATACTCATTAATGAGTAAAGTCGCTTTTACTCATTTCATGAGTTAAGCCACTTTTCTTCAAAATGAGTAAAATTTTACTCATTAATGGGACTTTAGAGTTAGCGTGTACCTAACATAAAAAAATGTATGAAATTAGATCTGTCAAAATTAGTTTGACAGAGTCACAGTTTGCGTGGGCGTACTTTCGTTCGCGTGTAAAGCGCTTTAGAAATTTTGTTTAC
Organism: Ochlerotatus camptorhynchus; assembly: GCF_037179485.1. Lineage (NCBI taxonomy): Eukaryota > Metazoa > Arthropoda > Insecta > Diptera > Culicidae > Ochlerotatus > Ochlerotatus camptorhynchus. The sequence goes on from NW_027040810.1 coordinate 568,617, forward strand.
AAATGCTTTTGTGCCGTTATCAAATGTGTGTGTGTTTCATCCTCTATCCACAGACAAACAGACATAACACTCGAAAATTGTTCATCGAACAAGCATTTAACGGACAATTTAAAAGTATCGTAGCTGGTAGTACCAACAATCAATACGAAACTAACGATTTTAAATTGGCTCACCACTTTAGTAGCCTATTGGTCCCAAGCAAACGATTAACGTACCCTATTCTAGTCGAAATTCTAGTACTACGCAATGTTTGTTTTGATTCGCTATGAAAGTTTGACAGATAAAATGAGGGGTTATTGGTTTTTCCTATATTTCGAGGGGTGATTCGACAAGCTTGGGACCGAAGATAGTACCAGAGGTGAGCCAAAAAGTTGAGCACGTTTCTTCGGGACCTACTTGTCTTAGAGTTACCTCTATGGTAGTACCACAAACGAAGTGACAGACGGCTAACTGGCGAAGAAATCAATTTAAATAATGTGGTTCACTGTAATAGAATTTTCTTGGAAGCTTGTGCCATTATCCATCCATTGGGTTAGTTTTTTGTTTTGATTTGAACAAAGTTGATTTTGTGTACAATGATTCTTTGACAGTGTGCAAAGAGTGCGTATCATTTTGTCATTTTTTTATGCATTTCGGTTTTGAGTAGAGTGAAAGAGATAGAACCAAAACATTCTAGTACATTTGGTGAAAATGCTAGTTCAATCCAGTAGTAGTGTTGCCATGTGGTTCAATCCAGTAGTAGTGGTGTTGCCATGTGGTACACTGAAAAATTGAAATAGTAGGTTAGTCACCAAAGTTTTTGAGCCGCTCCGTCTGTCACTTCGTTTGTGACTAAAGGGTGAAAAATAGAAAAGAAAAAAGGGTTACTCAGGCTCTGAACCATTTGGTGGATTATTTTAACTTTTGGTTAAAATTTGACAGATGGAAAGTTATCGATTAACCCTGCTATCCGAGCGTGGTTATTTCTGACATACAAGAAGTTAAATTTTGACGACCGTGGCTCGAAAACCGGTCGATCGACAGCACGGGGATTTTCGAACATAAGAAATAACTTTCGAAATGTCACTTTTAACTACGAGTTAAATTTAACTCGGCAAATGGTTCACAGCCTCAATAGCTTTCCATCTGTCAAATTTTAACCAAAAGTTTAAAAAAAATCGTTAAATGGTTCAGAGCCTAAGTCTCGGAAAATGTCTTGCTGAATCTCAGCAAACAAACGTCATGTCGGCAACACAAACTAAGGCTGTGAACCATTTGCCGAGTTAAATTTAACTCGTGGTTAAGAGTGACATTTCGAAAGTTATTTTCTATGTTCGAAAATCCCTGTGCTATCGATCGACCGGTTTTTGAGAAGAATTTAGGCTGTGAACTATTTGCCGAGTTAAATTTAACTCGTGGTTAAAAGTGACATTTCGAAAGTTATTCTTGATGTTCGAAAATCCCTGTGCTGTCGATCGACCGGTTTTCGAGAAGAACTCAGCCACGGTTGTCAACATTTAACTTCTTGTCTGTCAGAAATAACCACGCTTGGATAGCAGGGTTAATCGATAACTTTCCATCTGTCAAATTTTAACCAAAAGTTAAAATAATCCACCAAATACCAAATGGTTCAGGGCACAGAACAGAAGGAGAAGTGCAAACAAATCGGTGAATCAAAAAGTGTTCGTTTTTCTGCTCAACAAGCGATGTGTTGTGGTAGCGTTCCACACGGGCTTTCTATGTGCACTCACACTATTATTGATGTATCTACGTTACGGTCAGCCAACAGATGGAAATGATGTGAAAATGATAATGACGCCACAGACAAACAGACGTAACTCTTTGAAAAACTTGTTCTTGAAAACATAGTATCTCAAAACATATAACCTCAGTAGCGACATCTCTCTGGCTTCTCGCGGAAAACAAGCTTGTTCGCTAACTCGTAAACAATATTGCATAAAAGTTCTATAGAATATAAAGAAACGTCAAAGTGATTCGATGCCAGCGCTGCGGCGAGTAGTTCGCGGAACTGATAATATTCAAATCAACCGTTAAATACATGAACGAAGATACACAATGAAGAGTTACGTCTGTTTGTCTGTGATGACGTTTTGCAAGCTGTCAAATTGTATGGAATATTTTTTAGTACATCATCACTTTTGTGGTTTTGGATTTCAAACCTAGGTGTCGCATGCACTGGTGCAGTTTCGCGTAGATTAATCAATAGCATGCTGCCTATTGATGAATCTACGTTACGGTCGGCCAGCAGATGGAAATGATGTGAAAATGATAATGACGTTTTGCTATCTGTCAAATCGTATGGAATATTTTTTAGTACATCATCACTTTTGTGGTTTTGGATTTCAAACCTAGGTATCGCATGCACTGGTGCAGTTTCGCGTAGATTCATCAATCTCAACTGCAGGCAGAAGATGCCTTCTACCGCTAGGTGCGCTAGTGTTCGCAAATGACAAGTGGAGCCACTTTCTGATCCAAAGTTCCACTCCTGTGTTCAGAGCCTATATAAGCATTGATTTGTCTAATTCCCGAGCAAAGTCGGTTAACAAAATGAAAGCAAATCGATATTAAAGTTTGCAGTTCCTATCATAATGAAAACTAATTTTGATTTCAATTGCCGCGACAGAAGTCTGATATCATATTGTGCTTTCATTATGCAGTCAAGACTTTTTAAATAACTTAAGGTGATTCCCTGTAGCGTCCTTTTTCGTATTACACTTCGCAATTTCACATATTGCGAGGTGTTATGGAAAAATAGACTCTACAAGGAAAAACCTTAAACAACTTAACTTGAAGTTCTGCTGTTAACGTATTGTTTAAAATTTATTTTAAGTTCATGTTGTTGAACTAACGATTATTATTTTTTCAAATTTAACGGAATCCTTTTATGAAGAGCTTTGAGTGTGTTGGTTTATTTCCTTTAAATTCCGTTCTAATTGCTTATATTTTGACAGATACGCTACTATACTTGCAGACTTCATCAGTGCCAAGTACTCAAGTGGTGTTGAGTACTTGGCACTGACGAAGTCTGCAATTAGTAGACGAAATACGTGTATCTGTCAAAAGATAAGATATTCACCCCTATTCTGTATTTCGTTTCGAACGAAATTCTCATACAAAAAAAATATTTTTTTGTATGAGAATTTCGTTTGAAACGAAATACAGAATAGGGGTGATTATAACGGAATTTAAAGGAAATAAACCAACACACTCAAAGCTCTTCATAACGATTATTGTTTATTTGTTTTGTATAACACATTTGAGGTCATTCGTGTTTTGCTCGGGGTGAGATTTGAGCTCAAGTCTTTCATCATGAGAAGCATGGATGCTAACCATTTACGCCAGGCAAGTATTCAGTTAAACATGAATGCAAAATCAGTAATCAAATTCATTTCATTGATAGCAGGATTACTTTTCCGTTTGATTAAACAGTGTAACATTTTGCTCTCATTTTTGCTGTGTTAACCGTTAAGTCAACCAAAATGAGATCAACTGGAGTATTCAAAATAAGTTATATCATAACAGCAAATTTTGATTTCAATTTGATATTCAGCTTTGCTCGGGTATCGGTCCATTGCCTCGGCAAAATTTCAGTTTTTCATCTATTTTATACATTTAAATGTGCTATTCCACTAGATTTTTAGTACTATATTTTTTAAACATTTTAAAACAGCTTGGAGAAAAAGGGGTATAAGTGTACTTTCACCCCTTTCCTTCCAAGTGAAAATGAATTATTGGAATAGTGATTTTTTCATGTCTCTTAAAAAGCACTAAATGGTTAAATAAAAATGTGTATTTTTTACCACACATAAACACATGTTCAAAATTTACGTCAGTATCATTATCTCTTTTTTTCAACAATGTCACTTACACCCCTTTCCTTCTAGCTCCCTCAGTTGATTTTAATTTGGAACAAATAAAGCCATCACACGGTAACCTTACTTTTACTTTCTTTTCTTTTGTATCAAATAATGAAACAACCATTTATATAATATACGTAATTTATTCATTATTTAACCATAACATCTTAGTTTTACATAATCCGCAATAGTTTACGGTACATACATTTTTTAAGGAAAGCTTATTTTTCACAGAGCTCTTCCCAACCTATCCTTGATCGCTTTCTCTTTACTTTTTGTTTAACTTTTGCATTAAATTACGAAATGTTTGAGGGTGTTTTTTTTTATTCCACATTTTATTTATTTCCCTATTACATAATACAATTTCAGGTCGTTTAAATAATTTAGTTTCATTGATGACTACTACATGAACAGCTAGATCAAATTTTTAATTTACTTTAATGTTTACATAGTACTTTAACATGATTAATCACATACAGTTTAAAAAACAGATTCTGCGGAACGCGACAACTGTACCGGATGAGAGGGTGATCGTGCTAGACGTTTCTTAGGCAGTCGTTCAAGTAGTGCTAATAATTTTGCGAAATCTGGTCTGTCATCAGCCTGAAAAGCCCAACAAAACATCAAAATATCTTTGACGTCTCGTGAGGCTTGTAAATTTGCTAGCGTTTGCTTCATACCTCGCCCGACTTGCCAGATGACAGCCTCCGAAGGCTGAGATTTAAAAGGAAACTCTCCACATAACAGTTCATACCATACAGTTCCAAAAGCAAAGATGTCGGACGACTTAGAAAAAGGCAAATCTTCATCTACTGGACGATATGAGGTAAGTTTGCGCATTAATTCTGGGGCTAGATAACACAACCAACCGCTTGGTATTCCTAGACCTAACTCACAATACGATAATTTAGTGGCACTAAAGAGACCAAAATCGGTAATTATCACTTTCCCATTTTCTAAGAAGATATTTTTAGTTTTTAAATCTTTGTGAACTATGCCCCTTGCATGCAAATAGCCCATTCCTTGTGATATTTGTTGGGCAACAATAGTAGTACGATTTAAATTAAATTTATCCTTACGTATATGAATGTGTGTGAAGAGAGTGTTACCTTTACATAAGGATGTAACGATAGCCAACCTCGGTGGCTTCATACATGCTCCCATAAATAGGACAACATTTTCGTGACGAGTCTTTTTAAACGTTGCTACCTCAAGTTTGAATGCCTCAAGAGTTGTTTCATCAGCAACATAATCTTCTTTCAATAATTTTACTGCTACATCACCGTGCCATAGAGCACGATGCACCGTACCAAAACGACCGTTGCCAATTTTATCTAACAGTTTGAGATCATCGTAGGGAATATCCCATTCTTTAAGAGACAGACTATTCTGACGGGGCCAGTTGTCATTTTCTCTTTCTTCGGTTGAGTCCAGCCGGACCGGTGTACGCTCTGAAGAAGAATCAGTACTTGCTGTACTTGTAGAGCCAGTTTTATCACTTTCGTTGCTTTCATGCGATTCTGGCAACTTCGAAAGGTGTAGCTTAGGAATTTTGTTTGATTGGTTGAAGCCTTCAAAGCCTAGTGTTTTATTATTGTTATTATTAATCGGATGTGTTTCTAAGGTAATTTCATCTGGATCTGGAACATTGTTGAATAAACTACCACTAGATACTTCCGGAAAGTTGAATTGCGAATGTTTAGAAGCAGCCGGCGTTTGAGGTGGCAACGACAGAAGAGCCGGACTTGATGGAGATGAACTGTTACAGCTTGAACCACTACTGTCCGGTCCATGTATTCCATGCAATTGAACGCGGTTTCGATCTCTGGCATACATAACTCGACCTAGATTAGGTGAAACATTCGGCATTAGCGTATCTGACTGCAGACTTTTCTTGAACTCGTCTACAAATTCTTGAGGTAATCCACAAGAAGGAGGTACATTTGATTTACAATCCTTATGGCAGCGATATTTACATTCCGTACATTTGAATCCGAAAAACATCTGCTTATTGCATAAGTCACAAGTGCTTTTTGTAACTTTGAATTTTTTAGAAAAGCGATGTTGTATCATGTGCCCCATAACACGTGTTATGATTGGCGTGCACGGTGATTTTGGTGGTATAGATACGTTATGGAAAGAGGATATAATGTTATCCGTAGATTCATGGACATGCTGCAGATCAGGAGTAGGTTCAGTGTGGAGACGCGTACGACCACCAGATGGGATACTTCCATTGCCGGTTGAATGGGGTTGTACGCACGAAGTTAAATTGTTAGAATTTACCACATTTTGCTGATTGACAGACTCTATCATTTGTATAGGTTGGCTCGCAAAGAATTGGGATTCATGCGATTTGGATTTTGTAAGTGATGTGATTTGTTCGCTATTGGTATTTATTGTGGTGCTGATAGGGTTAATAAGATTGTTGTTTTGTGACACTTGATTATGTTGCGTTGGTGGTTGTTGATTCATTGTAGTGTGTCGTATGTAAGTCTGATGCTTCTTTTTAGGTGGGGGCGTAGTAGGAAAACCTTTTCTAGTTTGCCTCGATAGAGCTGAATTTGATGGAGATGTTGGTGGCGATGGTGATGGAGTAAGTGTAGATACAGATCCTTCTTCCGGAGACATGGTTTGGTTTGGATGAAGTAGCCTCCCTGATATAATATCTGGCGATGCCATTGCTGGTGCGTTTATTTCAACTGGACTGTGTACAACACCATTAAAGCGGTGATCTATTTGAGAGGATTTTGTGGTAACCCGTGGTAAAGAACGACTTATTCTTGGAGAAGAGCGGTATTGTGTTGAATGATGATCCCATGAGTCCCAGAACAAATCCAATGGTTCCTTAAGTTCACCGGATTGCAGCTGATCTCGACAACGTCTAAGATTACTCATTGCGTGGACTAGGCGACGCAGTTCCTCATCACGTGCATTTATGTTGTTCAGTAATATTTCACGTAGCTCTTTTTCGTTTTTGTCCAGTAGACGTTCTAGAGAATTAACTTTCTGTATCACAGCATTCAACGACGCCGAACTTAAACCTGAAAAAGAACGGAAATAGCACTTATTAGATTGATCAAATAATATAAGACATAATCATTAGGGTGGTTCAAAATATCAATTTTGGTCTACCAAGCTCAATCGATTTCAAATCAGGTCCTGATCATTCTCTTAAGGGCCTGTTCATAAACTGCGTAGACAGTTTTTTTTGGATTATTGACCCCCCTCCCCCTGCGTAGAAAATTGTCCATACAAAAAAATAAAATTTGTATGGGCCGTGGATATTGTCAACACCCCCCCATAAACTGTCTACGTAGTTTATGGACAGCCCCTAAAATTTAAGCTCATTTGGATGCCAACTCATACCTCCATACATTTTGTTCTCCGTCGATCTTGTTTTCTGTACTGAGTACCAATGCTACTGACGCCAGGGAGGCAGCTCCCACACCTGAACCCTACCTATCGACCCATCAACCCATAGACCGGGGACTTCGGGGACGTTATCAGAGTTTTTATGCCTCAGAAAATCCCAGCGCACCGACTGAGGTTGAACCTGTGCCTTTTGGGGAGATAGGCAATCACGCTTACCACTACACCACCGGCGTCGCTAAACCTCCATGCATAACAACAGGCTAACGTACCGCAATAATTAGACTTTTTTCTGTATATAGATATCAACTTTTCTATCATTTCACTCCTACACAGCAAAACATTAATTTTAATATTACATCCAAGAGGATGCACTTCAATCATGTCGAAGGTTGTTTTGATGCATCTCAGATGAATAAATTTATCAGGAAAAGTGAAAAAGTGTTCCGCTTCCTTCCCGCATTTTTTTTGTGTTATTTTATTTTTAAAACCTTACTCTAAATGGCTAACCTATTTTAACGTCGAGAAAAATGAATAACGTAAGTAATATCTAAAGTTTCAAGTATTTCCTAAAAGCGCATGTATTTCCTACAACAATATCTAGGGTCTTTGACAATCCCAGCCATAAGCGGCGCCGGTGGTGTAGTGGTAAGCGTGATTTTCTCTCACCCCAGCAGGCCTGTGTGGGCGTAATAGATTTTGTAAACAAACACTTCACTCCCCGATTTCTCGCGAATAAATGTTCAGCCTAGAAAACTAACAACACATTTCCGGAGAACTTTGAGATTTGGGCGTAATTGCTTTTGTAAATGTTTGGTAATGCGCAATACAGATCCCATTGAGATCACTAGCCTCTTCTCAGCAACTCCATCCCTACCTCCCCGTGGTACCGGCCGGAAACTGTGAGCAACCTTAGGGAAGATAGGGTAACCAACCCCGGTGGGAACTTTGGTCATAGGCTGACAGGGAAGGGTTCTCCAGGAGGAGCGGCTTACAACCGCGTCTGTTCCCCATGTTTGGGCGGCTGATCTACGTCCCAGTGCTAGTGAAGGACTCTAAGCACAACTGTGCACCCAGGTCCTCCGGAAAGTTAGGGGGTTGGTGTTAGGCCCTGCGAGCCAGCCGTAAAAAAAAACATTGCAACGGAAAATTTGCAACAGAGGAATACGAACCGAGACCAACGGCAACGACCCCAGCGACTAAATAGGACTTGTGATTGGAAACTCGGCACGTGGAACTGTCGATCTTTCAATTTCATCGGGAGCACCCGAATACTCGCCAATCTACTGAAGGACCGCGGATTCGGTATCGTAGCGCTGCAGGAGGTATGTTGGACAGGATCCATGGTGCGAACGTTTATAGGTAATCAAACCATCTACCAGAGTTGCGGCAACACACGCGAGCTGGGCACAGCTTCCATCGTGATGGGCGAAATGCAGAAGCGCGTGATCGGTTGGTGGCCGATCGACGAAAGAATGTGCAGGTTGAGGATCAAGGGCCGATTCTTCAACTTTAGCATAATCAACGTGCACAGGACAAGGGCGCATTTTACGCGCAGCTCGACCGCGAGAACGATCGCTGCCCAAGCCACGACGTCAAGATCATCATAGGAGACCTAAACGCTCAGGTAGGCCAGGAGGAGGAATTCAGACCGACGATTGGAAAATTTAGCGCCCACCAGCTGACGAACGGAAACGGCCTACCACTCATCGATATCGCCGCCTCCAAGAACATGGCCATACGTAGCACCTTCTACCAAAACAGCCTCCCCTATCGTTACACCTGGAGATCCCCACAGCAGACGGAATCGCAAATCGACCACGTTCTGATTGATGGACGGCACTTCTCCGACATTATCGACGTCAGGACTAATCGTGGCGCTAACATCGACTCTGACCACTACCTGGTGATGGTCAAACTGCGCCCAAAACTTTCCGTCATCAACAATGTACGGTACGGACGCCCACCACGGTACAGCCTAGAGCGACTGAAGCAACCGGAAAGACGGAAAGACAAGAAAACCGGAAACTTAGCATACGCGCAGAATCTCGAGGCAGCGTTGCCAGAGGAGGGCGAGCTCGATGTGCCGGAGTACAGTAAAAGCAGCCATCACCGACGCAGCCGAGAGCACCATCGGGTACGTGGAAAGAAGTCGACGGAATGAATGGTTCGACGAGGAATGCAGAGCGATTTTGGAGGATAAGAACGCATCGCGGGCGGTAATGCTGCAGCATGGAACCCAACAGAACGTGGAACGGTATAAACAGAAGCAGACCCGCATCTTTCGGGAGAAAAACGCCGCCTGGAAGAAGCGGAGTGCTAGGAAATGGAACTGCTGCGCCGTTCCTAAGAAACACAGAAGTTCTACCAGAAGCTGAACGCATCCCGCAACGGCTTCGTTCCGCGAGCCGAAATGTGCAAGGATAAGGACGGGAGCCTCTTGACGGACGGACGTGAGATGATTGAAAGATGGAAGCAGCACTTCGATGCGCACCTGAGTGGCGAGGAGAACGTAGGCACGGGAGACCAGCGCAATGGAGGAAACGACTACGTCAGTGCAGCAGAGGACGGAACCGACCCAACTCCCACGCTGAGGCAAGTTAAGGATGCCATTCAGTAGCTCAAAAACAACAAAGCAGCTGGTAAGGATGGTATCACAGCCGAACTCATCAAGATGGGCCCAGAAAAGTTGGCCACCTGCCTGCACCGGATGATAGTCAGGATCTGGGAAACATAACAGCTACCGGAGGAGTGGAAGGAGGGGGTAATCTGCCCCATTTACAAGAAAAGCGACCATTTGGAATGTGAGAATTTCAGAGCGATCACCATTTTGAATGCCGCCTACAAAGTGCTATCCCGCATAAACAATAACCATAAGAAGCGCCTAACCACCAATTCCGGATATCATCCCAACTTTATGTGGGATAGTCGTACCATCTATGATATCGTTAGAGTATGGTGCCCGTTTATTAAAGGTCGGACTGGTGGTGAGTGCGTCAAAAACAAAGTACATGGTAGTTGGCGGAACCGAACATGACAGGATTCGTCTAGGAAGTAATGTCACGATACCCGAGCAAAGCTAAAGATCAAATTGAAATCAAAATTTGCTGTTATGATGTAACTTATTTTGAATACTCCAGTTGATCTCATTTTGGTTGACTTAACGGTTAACACAGCAAAAATGAGAGCAAAATTTTACACTGTTGAAGCAAACGGAAAACTAATCCTGCTTTCAATGAAATCAATTTGATTACTGATTTTGCATTCATAATGTTTAACTGAATACGGGCCTGGAGTAAATGGTTACCATTCATGTTTCTCAAGCTGGGCTCCAATCTCACCCCGGGAAAGTCACGAATGACCTAAAATGTGTCAAACAAATCAAATAAACAATCATCATTAGTTCAACAACAGATGAATTTCAATTAAATTTTAAACAAGACGTAAACAGCAGAACTTCAAGTTAAGTTGCTTTCATTTAAAAAGTCTTGACTGCATAATGAAAGCACAATATGATATCAGACTTATGTCGTAACATTTGAAATCAAAATGAGTTTTCATTATGATAGGAACTGCACACTTTAATATCGATTTGCTTTCATTTTGTTAACCGACTTTGCTCGGGTAGACGGGGATACTTTTGAGGTAGTGGACGAATTCGTTTACCTTGGATCTGACGGCTGACAACAATGTGAGTCATGAAATACGAAGGCGCATCATCAGTGGAAGTCGTGCCTACTACGGGCTCCAGAAGAAACTACGGTCAAAAAAGATTCACCCCCGCACCAAATGTACCATGTACAGAACGCTAATAAGACCGGTGGTCCTCTATGGACACGAGACATGGACTATGCTCGAGGAGGACCTGCAAGCACTTGGAGTTTTCGAGCGACGTGTGCTAAGGACGATCTTCGGCGGTGTGCAGGAGAACGGTGAGTGGCGGCGAAGAATGAACCACGAGCTCGCTGCACTCTACGGCGAACCCAGCATCCAAAAGGTGGCCAAAGCCGGAAGGATGCGGTGGGCAGGGCATGTTGCAAGAATGCCGGACAACAAACCTGCGAAGTTGGTGTTCGCTACTGATCCGGTTGGCACAAGAAGGCGTGGAGCGCAGAGAGCACGATGGGCGGACCAGGTAGAGCGTGATCTAGCGAGCATTGGGCATGACCGAGGATGGAGAGCGGCAGCCGCAAACCGAGTATTGTGGCGTACTATTGTTGATTATGTCTTATCTTAAATGTGATGTTGTACAAATAAATGTATGTATGTATGCCTTCCTGGCACGTCGGTAGCATTGGTGCTCAGCACGGAAAACAAGATCGACGGAAAAAACAAACCAAAAGAAAAAAAAAAAAAACGCATACATGGATTTGTTATCAAGAAAACATAATTTGTTATCTTTTTAAAATCCTTCATATACCATTTAGATCTCATTTTTGTTATGATTACTGTTAACTCGACCACACGGTAGGCAAAATATGTTATCATGAACGCTTATATCAAAATATTAAACTTAGTTTTCATTTTGTTTTCATTCTCTGCTCGGTATACCAACTTTGTGACTAAAGGTTGACTATTCAAAGTGATTTTATTGAAGTTTGACTAAGTTTCATGATCGAAGATATCTTTTTTTTTTATAATGCATTTATTTTTCCAGGCTCATTTGCTGTAGCTTTGCGGAGCCGACGATAATATCTTAAAAAGTGAAAATTTTTAAATTATTTGTTTGATATAAAAATGTGTAAAGTCTACGGTATAACGTTTCTTATACTGTTCTTTAAATTTCATTCAAACATAATTTTCGTGTAGATTCCATAGATTGAGAGATAAAAATCAGAAAAGAGGCCGTTATAGCTAAAATTCACAAGACAACAGAGCCAATAAATGTTTCAATTAGATTGACAGAACATAATTGCATTGCTTTTTAATGACGACCGAGGATCTGCAATGTTTAAAATTAGGTCTACGTGGTTTATGGACAGCCCCCAGGCTGAACTGAATGTTGCGCCCAGCTTGTAAGTTACTCATAGATTTCGTTAGTTAAAGCTGCTGTGACTCGTGAACTACCTTGCGTCTTCATCGTTTCCATGCACGTGTGATTTTTTATTTAAAAAAAATTTATCTCCAAAACTACTTCTCCGACATCGCTAATTTTTTGATATGTTGTGTAAAATTAAATGATCTTTTAATTAAAATAAGAAGTTATTGAAGACCCTCGCAGTAAAAATCTAGAAAAAGCATTTGTAACGTATTTTTTTCCTTCAAAATCAAATATCTTTGAGTGTTTCTTAATTTTTCTTAAAACTACATTAAAAATCGGTCAAGAGATTCAGAAGTTAAGGAATTTTTGAAAAAAATAGATTTTTCAGTCCACCCTAACACGGAAATGGTCACCCTAATGGCGGAATAAAAAAAAAATTAAAGTCTAATATTTTTTGATAAGGAAGAACTATACCAATTTTCATGAAATTCTGAGACTCACTATATACAGCGTGTTTGGTTCCGGGTTTTACATATTTTCAGGGTAGATAGGGCTCCTAAAGTTATGAAAAAATCCCCATGAAACATAGGGTCGGAAATGACTGCTAAGTGAGTTATTCAACATTTTATATTTTTTTGTATTGCCAACTTTAGTTAGCTATATTTTTTTAATCTTTATGTGGTTTTCTGATTTCAACAAACCAAATGAAAGACTAAAGCCTGAGCTATCAATGCTCTTTGAAAAAGAACTCGATTAAAGTTAATTATCATACATTAAAATTGAAAAGTATGTTGAAAGTACCAAAAAAACTGGTGAAATTTCATACATTTTAGTGTTTTTATGTTGAAAATTTTCATTTCTGTTTATTTAGTTGTTCTACAAAACATTTTCCATGCAGTTCCCTAGATTTGTGCCTTTGGTAGTAACCTTGTAGGCTTTATGGTTTCATCGTAATTATTGATTTAAAACAGCCATAAAAACTTGTGACGTTTTCATAAAATGCGCTATAGTCACCCTATTCGTTCGTACGTTCGGCTGTTGCAGTGGACTACGCACATGAAAATTTGGTAGAATGTTATTGTAAATGTTTAGATACATTCTTAACTTTTGATTACCGCACATCTCCTGCGCCCAAAGAAAACATAACTGCGGAGATGGTTCGCGGTATCGAATATTGCTCAGTCTCAGCAGAAAACACAACGAGAGACACCGAATCGGCGAATTCTGAGTTCTTAAGGTGATACGATTCAGCGTCCACAGGCACTTTCACTGCCACTTCGAGTTTTCTAGGGAGTTAATCTCGGGCACTATTGCGATTTGAGGCACTAAATTATCAAAACAGTTTTGTTATTGTATGTTTACCGGTAGCAGATAATGGCCTCCTGGAAAAAGCAAAATGGAACCAGAGCCCGAAGTTCTGGATCGTATCACCTTAAAACAATTTCTATGTAAAGATCCCTTCAGACCGATCGCATTTGTCATAGTGGTCTTTGGTTTTTTGTCCATGATTCCGTTATAAAAAATCTGGGACTTTGAACAGTTATCTGAAGTCTATGACTTGGAAAATTGGTAACTACACTGCAATGCTCATTTCTGTGCAAACTTTGTAAACATATCAAACAGAAATGAATGAATAGTGTATTACTGAATTATAAGTGGGGATGTGTGGCATTCACTAGCCCGAGAATACCCTCCAGTTGCCAACCTCTTCACCAACCATACATCAGTACACACTTATCGAGTCAGTAATTTTTCCCGAGTTTTTGAATTGCGGAACTCTTCGGTAAAAATTAAAAAATCAGTGAAAAATTCAAAGTTGAGAAAATGTGTTACGAAAATTTACAGACTAACTTCTGTTAACCCCGTGTAATGATGAAAAATAAATTTTTTCGATTTTATCCAATCTTTACGAATAACAGTCATTTGAATTTTAACCGAGTCAGTAATCCAAAAATCCAGTAAAAATACTAACTCCTATCAAGGTTACTGAAATTCGCATCTTTTCTCTCATATTCGTTCATCGTGTGCGACGGTACTCGAAGCATCGGTAGCTCAGCAAAACTCTTGAATGATGTGGATGCCCACATAAAAGCAAATCGTAAAGAATGCTCGATGAGAGAGGAGTGTGAGTGTCGATGCACCACTCAAATCTTCGTGCAGCGTGCTCTTCTTCGGTTCATCGTTCGCATCGCGAGCGATGGAGAGCGTTCTTCGTATGCTTTAGTCTTCATGACGGACGATGCGAATGGTTTTTCGCATCATCGCGATGCTCATGCTTTGATCCTCATGAAGATGCGTTTAGTTTATTCTTCAACGCGAACGGGAATAGTTGATTCAACACGATGAGTCGTGAAGGCCGTGAATCGTTGTGGAAAAAAATTAGTGACGCGGTGGAAGAAGTGGCGGGAGCGTATAAAAAAAAAAATAAAATACAAGTGTCTGGTGGAAATCGATAACGATAAATGGTGTCCGTATGGAAAAGCAACGCTTATTCCCTCTAATTTCAAACGACATTTCCTCACAATCCACCCGGATGTGGCTCGATTGGGGCTTTCGCAAAGTGAACGTAGTGCTAGTGCAAGTGGGGATGGGCAACCGAGAAAGGAAGAGAGTTCTTCTTGGAACACTAATGTTGGTTGCTGAGAATAATTTGCCTTTTTGTTATCCGGAATGGAAGGCAATTAAATTATTGAATGAACCAACATGGGATGCAGTGAATTTAAAAATAACACGGAATACTCTGCCGCACCTCGTTAGTCGGGCAGCGGATATAATGCAAAAAGAACTTATCGGGCTACTCCGTAATAAGCTCATTTGCTTGAAAATGGACTCTGCAACGCGTCACGGCAAATCGGTTTTCGCGATAAACGTGACTGTACCCGACGATGAAGGAGACGTTCACATTTACCATCTTCGTAAGTAAATCATTATTAATGTATATAACTGAAAAAGAAAACATAAAATCGATTCCAAATGGTTATTGGGAAAGAAAACACAATATCCCACTGTTAATCCGCACTTAGTTAATCCAACGCCTCGATAATCCGACTACACGAAGGAATTGAAAAAGTACAGGACAATCTTCGTAGAAATGTAGTGCATGCCACATGAAAAGCATCCAACAAATGTTTAAAATTATTTATTCATTCTGATTGCAATTCAATTGAGTGACTGCTTATTTTTTAAGTTGATTAAACAACGCGAACTTCCAAATCACGCACTGAAGTTTTGTCTTAGCACTCACTTTAATCTTTTGTCATAATTCTAATTGTTCTCAAGCTATTGTACTTTTGAAAAATTATAATTTGACTATATTTTCTACCCTTCCCTTTCAATGAAAAAATATAATTTAAGCAAGCTACCAGACAACACTCTATACTGAGCAGTTCCACACAGATTCGCAAATCGTTTCGGATCGATGTTTTTGAAATATTATTTTAAACGCTGTCCAGATTGGAGAGTTATAACATGTTATAACGGTTGTCAAATAATTGCAACACAGAAACCACCCTCAAGATAGCGCTATAACATGTTATAACTCTGTAGTCTGAACGTACTATTACACAGTTGTTTGTTATTGTCCAACATGCCATTTTATGTATTTGGTTCCCTAGTTTTGTACACGACTCACACTTTGAAAGAGCTTATGCAAAAATGATACACATCAATAGAAAAATATATATCTCGTGAACGATTTGTTTGATCGAGATGGTGTGTTCGGAGAAGTTTTGCCTTTCAAGAAAAAATATACACTATTAAAAATTATTTGATTTTTTACAAAAAAAAAATCAAAATTATCAAACAAAATTAAAATTACCCAAATTGCATATTCTTCAAAAATTATTTTAATATAATACTATTGTAGTTCAGATAAAGCGCTACCTTGTGACAATGTGTATTTGCTGGGCAATTCATAAACAAAAAAGATATGAATTATTTAAAATATTAGTATTTTTCAGAATACTACCTACAGTTATCGAATATCTTTGAAATAGTGTTAATATTAAAAAACATTACAATTACAACAAATAAGGTCATACTGCTTAAATTGCCATTTTTTGCCCTTTTGAGATGTTATTCGCGAGTGTTCAAACTACACAGATTTTCAATCATACGCATGAGTTAAGATATAACTTATTATGAGTAAGAGACCGTATGGGAAAAGTGTATTTTTCTATTTGGCCCCATATACGACCAGCTAGTTTCGAAGACCACGGTGTTATAGAAAACAACCATAAGAAGTGTTTGACAGCCTTTTCGGGTCACCGTTAGTGCTGTAGCTACACAATAGGAACGAGCAAAACGGACAGGCCCCCGCCAGAATTGTCCAGGGAAACTGAAAAAAATTATGCAGCAAATAGAACAAGACATTCATTTGATAAAGGATCACTCTGTTTTAATGGTTTATTCTGAAATCCTGGGGTAAAAATTTGTTCCTATGGTATGGTTAATTTATTTTCCCGGTTCTCTCTCAGAATTCCCGGGTTTTCCCGGTTTTTCCCGGTTTTCCGGGTTACTTGTCAAATTCCCGGATATTACCCGGTATTCCCGGTTTTCCCGGTTTTCTGGCCACCCTGTCTAAAGCTAATCCCACACGTTTCAATATATTGACGCGAAAGGGAATTATTGACAATACTATTGATGATGTGAATACAGAAATATTGTCAATATCGATGTATTGACATCAATATCGAATGTATTGACAATACGATTATTGTCAATAAAAGCGATCGTGTAGGGTTCACTTAAGGCCGATAACAAAGTGAAAGCGAAGAGAAGTGAAGGAGCGAGAAAAGCGTACAAACGTATGGAAATTCCCATTATTGATATTATTCCTTATATTCGTTTCGACGCTTTGCTCGCCTCTTCGCTTCTCTTCGCTCTTACTATGTAATCGGTCTAACGGTGTTTTTCATTAATATTTGTGTAAATGAAACAAAAAATAGTTCCCCTTCCCTAATAAAAAATTACCATAAACGAACGATAATCCAAATGATGAACTATTCCACAAATGGTTTGGATGATACCCAGAACACGTCGTTAAGCAAATTAACCATAACATTTTTATTAGGGTTTGCACTAGTTCACGAAACCCACTTTCAAAATCAAGACACTCTTCAACGCCAGTAATCAGTTAATTCAAGCTGAACATTGCATTAGGTACTAAGTAACATTGACAGATTCTCTTCGTCGACTTTCTCTTTGTATTCCCACGGCCATGTAAAGACATTCCAAGGTAATTTCAGCACACCGACCACGCAGAAAAATTTACCGTCGAAACAAAAATATTTGAGGTAAATTTAAACGTAAACTCAGTTTGTTCTGGCCACAAACATAAACTAGGTTGATTTCAAACGTATTCTATGTTTGAATTCATTGATAATAATGTTTAAAACAAAAATAATGTTACGTTTATTTTAAAAATATTCGTGTTGAAAATAAACTTGAATATTTTTGATTTATTTGTAAACTATATGCGATCAAAAATTAATATGTTTATTTTAAACATGCTTTTCATGTTTAAAATAAACAACATATTTTGAAATTATTTTAGCCTTTGAAATAAATGGAAATTTCTGCTATTATGGAAAGTCTGTGGATGTTTGGATCCGGGGAGCCGTCGGGATGGGTGTCCGATCCGATCCAGTTCAGTAAAACCGGTGAAACTTTGTGATATTAGCGTCATTTTTCGTTTCTGACGCTGGTCCTCATACCGGCCTCTTTCTAAGTTTAGTGTTCGGGGATGATCTGTTTTTCTTTCGACGTCGGGTGAGGATGATATGGGGATCGGCATCAGAAACGACGGATTGACGTTAATATCAACAATCAATACGAAACTAACGATTTTAAATTGGCTCACCACTTTAGTAGCCTATTGGTCCTAAGCAAACGATTAACGTACCCTATTCTAGTCGAAATTCTAGTACTATGCTATGTTTGTTTTGATTCGCTATGAAAGTTTGACAGATAAAATGAGGGGTTATTGGTTTTTCCTATGTTTCGAGGGGTGATTCGACTAGCTTGGGACCGAAGATAGTACCAGAGCTGAGCCAAAAAGTTGAGTATGTTATTTCGGGACCTTCTGGTCTTAGAGTTACCTCTATGTTAATATTGTGATGTTGCACCGGTTTTGTCGAGCTTGGAACACTTGCTTGCGTTGGTTTCCGGACCCTCTACTTTGGTTTCGCCGCTTGCAGGCCGTTTTCGGTTAAGGTTCAATTTACTTTGATGCTTTTTGGAATATTTCAAAAGCAGTTTTTTCCGATGCATTATTTCAAATTGCAAAAAGCTCGCACTATTCGATTCCTTTTGATATTTCACACAAAATGACGCGAGCTTTTTGCAATCTGAAACAATGCGTCGGAAAAAACTGCTTTTAAAAATTTTCAAAAAGCATCAAAGTAAATTGAGCCTTAAGTTTGCCGAATGTAAACAAGAAGGAAAAAAGGACACGCTAAAAATTGATTACCCAGATTATGTATTGTTGAAATAAACATGCTTTTGAATTTAATTTAAACATACATATTTTTGTTGAAAACATATTTTTAATTTACTTTGAACTATTCATATTTTTATTTAATAAACATATAGTGGAATTTACGTATTCTCGTAAATCTAAGCAGCGTCTGCACTTCTACTAGCATTTTCTCAGCGTCACGCACATATATGATGTGTCTGTTTGTTTACATTCATCTGCTGCTTGCTTCTCTATCCATTCCAATCGACAGAATTTTTCAAAACGTGTTGAAAGCGTTTTTACAACGCTCCAAACTTCTCAGGTGAGTGTGACTATTGTCGGCAGTCTCTTTTTCTTCGGCAACCTTCCCATTAGAACTGCGTGTTATCCAGCTGTTCTATTATCGGCAACTCGAAATCAACCTCATTTTGTAGTGCGTATGCTTTATTTGAAGAAAAATGTAGCATTACTGGATTGCTCGATCGTTCAAATATAATCAGATTGAAGCTGAAAGGCTAAACAATCGTTTGGACACATTCAGGGAAGTGCGTTGATGGGAAAACATAGTGAAATTAACGTTTAAATTTTGGTTGCCGAAAACAGTCAATGGGTGCCGAAGCCAACATTTACCCTATATTTTTAACTTAAATGAACAAAATTTGGTTCCGTGAAGCTTTTATCTAGCATCTAATATGACAAACGCAACAAGAAACGGTTTTGTGCTCAAGTTATTAATGAAAGAGAAAGTTGATGAAGAGAATCGATCAATGTTACTTAGGATCTAATGCAATGTTCAGCTTGAATTGATTTCGTTAGCGAGCGCAGCGCAAATTAAAGAAACGACACAAGCAACCACATAAAGCTTCGTTCATGATAATAGCAATGATGCTCTTCATGAAGATGATCAATCCGGTATATTCTTCTACGAGTGGCATCGCTCGCGAAGAACGATTGCTGTGATCGTGTTGCTGGAAATTTGAGAGTGAGTGAGCCCATGCTCAATGGGTGCATGTGGTCACTCAGCGAATGAAGGGAAGGTGGGAGAAACAAAATAACACAAATTGCTTCGTCAACATAAGCGATCGCACACGAAGAATGAACTCCGAACGCATTGCTGCTGTTCTTCTACCGCGATAAGAAAATAGTCCGACCATCGCTTCAGTGCGATAATCAGTAACCTTGACTCCTATAAAAAAATCTAAGTGTGTATACAGAAGCAGCGGAGCTCCACACTCCTCCATCGAAACAGCACCGCAGCTGAGCTGCGAGTGCTATGAAATTAAAAGGACATCGACTTATTACCACTACCTACTCCTCTCCCTTCCGCTCTCAGAATTCGCCGATTCGGTGTCTCTCGTTGTGTTTTCTGCTGAGACTGAGCAATATTCGATACCGCGAAATATCTCCGCAGTTATGTTTTCTTTGGGCGCAGGAGATGTGCGGTAATCAAAAATTAAGAATGTAGCTCAACATTTACAATAACATTCTACTAAATTTTCATGAACGTAGTCCACTGCAACAGCCGAACGTACGAACGAATAGGGTAACCATAGCGCATTTTATGAAAACGTCATAAGTTTTTATAGCTGTTTTAAATCAATAATTACGAAGAAACCATAAAGCCTACAAGGTTACCAAAGGTACAAATCTAGGGAACTGCATAAAGAATGTTTTGTAGTACAACTAAACTAACAGTACTAACATACTTTTCAATTTTAATGTATGATAATTAACTTTAATCGAGTTATTTACTAAAAAGCATTGATAGCTAAGACTTTAATCTTTCATTTAGTATGTTGAAATCAGAAAACCACATTAAGATTAAAAAAATATAGCTAACCAAAGTTGGCAATAAAAAAAACATAGAATGTTGAATAACTCACTTAGCAGTCATTTTCGACCCTATGTTTCATGGGGATTATTTCATAACTTTAGGAGACCTATCTACTCTGAAATCATGTAAAAACCGGAACCAAACACCCTGTATGTACAGTTTCTTTAAAAAAAATTGTTTTATGTTAACTTTAAGGGTGGCCAAACATTTTTTTTACGAAAAGCTAGCTTGCTCATGCTAGAATGGATGATTAGGCTGTTGAACCTTGATAAGCACGCTAACTTGAAAGTAATGGGTAAACTGTTACCTATTTTGAAGAAAAAAGGCTAACTCATGAATGGGTAAATGGTTTTACCCATTCTATGAGTAACTGTTACCAATTATTTATATTGAATAAGTAACTGTTTATCATTAATGGGTAATGGAGGTAACTGGTGCTCATTAAATGGGTAAACAATTTACCTAAATTAATGAGTTAAGCCACTTTTCTTTAAAGTGGGTGAAATTTTACTCATTGATGTAAACTTTCAAGTTTACATGTGTCCAAGAAAACAAAAAAGTTTTGAAAACATTTTTGAAAATTGTTCTGAGACTTTTTTTTCTGAAAATTGAGGTGTGCCATCTCTAAACATTTTTTAAGAGAGTTTTCATGTATTATCGGTACATTTGAAAACCGGAAAACCCCACAGGCGACAATCGATTATCTTGTTCTGTACGTTAAACATAGTGTCGGGCATAGCAAGGGTGTAGTCAGGTTTCGAATTAGGTAGTGGTGTAGTGGTAAACGTGATTGCCTCTCACCCCAGCAGGCATGGGTTCAATCCCAGTCGGCGCCGCCGGGATGAGTTGATGGGTCGATAGCTAGGGTCCAGGTGTGGGAGCTGCTTCCCAGGCGTCGGTAGCATTGGTGCTCAGTACGGAAAACAAATCAAGGAAAAAAATTGTTTAACCGACTGAATTTTCAGTCATACTTCGGCATATGTCATCGGTATTTTATGAATTTGTTTGAAAATACAACATGTTTATAAATAATTTTCCAGGGTGCCCGAGCCTTGAAATTCATGATTTTTTTTGAAATTCACTCTACAGTATTGTTGGTATTTTAATGAAACCTCGCTCTTCAATTTATTCTAAGTATGTATAAAGTACTCTTGTTATATGTATTACATTTCTTTGGTAATTTCTTAAGATTTACCCATAAGAATTTTTCAGAAACCTTTTGAAATTCACCTCCGACCTGCTATTGAAGTTTGCTAATAATTATGTCGCTTTGATTTTCAGTCGTAAGCACAATAGCTATTGTTTCTAATAGCCAGGATTGCTTCGACTCACTCTGTTATTAAAAATGTGTTTTCGTATTTATGGAATTTCAATAGATTATTAGATGCTTTAACGACATGTTGTACCTACTTGATGAAAATTGTAGTTCCCTGGGCATTGGCATTGGCATGAAGATTGCTTAACTGCAACCAGGTTCCAGTTATTTTTAACGGATTATTTTGTATGGATAGCTAACGACTTTTTAATAATTATTGTAGCACTGCAAAAACTACTTTGTCCACGATGATGATGGATTTTTTAAATTTGATTTAATAGTAGTAGTAAAAAAAAGTAGTCTACAAAGGTTTGAGCCTCGCGCGCGTATTACGGATACAGAGGACTGAATTTAACATTTGAAAAAAAAATGCAATTTTGAAGCTTATTTGGAAGATACCTTGAGTTAGTAGTAAGTTTTCTGGCAAATGTTGGGGGTTCGTGAGCATTCCTGACATTGCTGAAAATTATGATAGCATCAGATTGCGGGGTTGCTAGTGTAATAGGATGCTTTGTTGATTGTTCATTAACTCTTGATTACTTGTAATACTTATGAATATTTTAGGTGGACAAAAAGGCGAACTAAGACGTGGACGCCTAAGCTTTTTCACATTTATATCGCTATGAAGCAACTGTAAACTCTAGAGGGAATTTATATCTGTAAATGTAACAAGTTAATTTTTTTTGCTAACCTGGTTAAAATGTTTACATTTAATTATCTTAAAGATAAATCGTCCAGCTCAAACCTTTGTAGGGGTAAGAGGTGGGACCATCATCATCATCATCATCATCATCAACTAGTGATGCCAATTGTGATGTAGCGGACGAAGTTTTTTTTTTAATTTAACTACAAATCAAAATTAAATAATTGTGTAGTTTAGAATTATTTTTCCAAATAATTAAGTCTAATGGCTGCAAAAATATATATATTTTTTTTATTGTTTATTTGGTTCAACACTTTTGGAATGCGACATCACACAGGTGCTACCTTTGAATTTGGCTTTATCGAGTGGCGATTTTCTTTTCTTTAGATCAAGACGATGAAGTTTTGAAGAAGACAACGGTCATAAATCACAGGGAAGAAAAAAGTTGGTCGCCGTATTACACCTGGAAAACTAGTGTGATCGGGCCATTCCTTGAATTTCTGGAAAGAGCTCGTAAATAACAGAAAACAGTTTCAAAACGTCACCAACAACGCCACTACAATGGTTCAATCTATGTACGAAGCGAGCGATGGAACAATATCAGACGATAGCAGCAGCGATGACATTTACCCAACGAAATCGAGGAAATAAACGCCATGCAGGGATTTTCATCGGACTCATCGTCAGACCTATAGAGGGCGGCATCACCAAGAGCGCCAACAACAACATCACGGTAAAGTCAGGCATCAAAAAAAAAACAATCAGGTAATTTCTTACTAATTTTACCTATACTTTACTTATACTCGCATTAACCACCTTAAGTTACAGCTATTTATGAATCGACACAAACCCCCCTCCTTTTTTTGTTAATTCGTTTATTTGTACAGGCTCAGTCGAATAAACTTTACAAAGCCGATACATTCTTTTTCTTCTACGATAAGAATCTTAAAACTAGAGTTAAGGGGGTTTAACCGATTACTCGCGGTCGTCTCGATGTTAGGGAGTTTTAGAATTTAAGGATGGGGAAAGTTTGAGAGGATTACGAATTTCATTTGTTTTAATATGGTAACTATTTCTAAAAAACCCTTACTTAAATCTAAAGAATTGATTATTTCAACATGAGATGAACATGAATACTACATAAGGATGTATACACACACACACTCTTTCTCGCAAACACATTAATCCTGACAAACATACCAAATTAATTAAGAAAACAAACTATCTACAACCTAAGGTTAATGAATTTAAAAAATTCATATATGAGTTTCATATATTCCAAATCGCACTCAGCCAAGATATCTCGAACCGGAACATTGGGTTGTCTACCTCGAGCCCGAAGGGAATCATACAAATGTGATCTAACTCCACGATACTCCGCACAAGAAACCCCCTCCCTTGTATCTTCCCTTATGGCAGCTAATACATTAATGTTGAGATGGGGTCTGGCCGATACGTTACCCTACCGGTGATGTTACTATGGCTCGCCCTGTTTCACATTCCTGGATTACACAGAACCTATTTAACCTGCTGGTAAAGATGCTGTGATGCCAACCCCTGTCTAGTGGTATATCATGTACGGTGCATAAAAGTATCGGAGACCTGACCCTTGACCCCCTTCTATACTACACAGTCACAATTACAATCACTTGATGTAAATTGTAGTTACAAGAAGAGATCGAAAAATATGTGGACCCAAAAAAACTGTCAATTTTGTTTTCAGAGAGTCACAATCAGTCTTGTAAGCGGTCACCGTGGTCGACACATTTTCGGGGATATTCGACTGCCTTTGCTTCCGACAATTGCAAAACAAACTATCAAATTACAGCACCAAACTAAAATGTCATATGACAGGCTCTGTCATACGACACTGCCGCCAAAGACCGTCACAAGTGTATGTATTTTTGTTTTTTTTTTCATAATAATAGCTGCTGATGTTGTGCTTGTGTGAATTCTGAAAATAGCAAGCAACGATGTCCTAGTAATAACATTTCCGATCATAAATGGTTTAATTTACACCAAATTGAGGAATTAGAACAAAATCACACATGATAGTTTTTGATAATTTTCTTTTTGCTCGAATGTTGTTCTACCGTTTGTTTTGTGTATGAAAGACGACGGTAGAATATGAGAGTACGAAAAAAACGGACTGTCACGCAGGCTTGCTTCCACTCACTTGCTATAAAACAATGCATTTCGGAATTATGGAATCATTAGATGTTATAATAATAATCAGTAGTTGTAAGTTACAAGAAAAGGTTGTAAAGTATGTGTTTGACACATACAACCTTTCAATATTGCTTCCAGAGCCTCACAATAAGCGATTTTATGATTCGTGAGCGCTCACTCTGAGTGAACACTCACGAATCATAAGAACGCTGATTGTGACACTCTGAAAGCGAGATTGATAGGTTTTGTATGTCAAACACATACTTTTCAACCTCTTCTTGCAACTAACAAGTTCAAAATATTAATACGGCATCCAATGATTCCATAATTCTGCATCACATTTTTATAGCGAATTGGAAGCAACATTGCTAACAGCCTAATCTAGCATCACAGAACATTTAATTATATATATATAGTGCTTATCTTGCCCCGTCTGCCCCTATTGGGAGTAGAAATCAGCGTCGGTGGTTAAAAGAGTCTATAGTCCCAGCAATATATATTATACGCTTTTCCATGAAAGCGTAATGCAAATTATTCAAATAGTTTTAACCCAAAACAAATAGCAGTAGGTATTTAATATCACAAGACATGTTCATCGGAATTCATCGACTAGATATGGCTATTCGAGATATGTTCCCTAAGCTACTGGGGTTTTAGTACTTACCAACTACGCGAAGCCACTGCCTGAGTTCATTGCCATTGGCCGGTAGACCGCGGATCAGAGAACGTTCCGAGATTTTTGCCTTTCTTAAGATTAGCTCCGAAAACATTTTTATCAGCTTCGTTTCTAGAGTTCGTATTTCTTGTTGTGTGAGTTCAGCGCTGGTTGCACATTGAGTTCTTAAGCCTTCCAAACGATCGGCAGAAATATCTATCATGCTTTGAATTACATCGATACCTTTGCGTATGTTCACTTCCGAATCGCTGTTTAAATTTTGATCACTGTTCACTGTAGCCATTGTCATTAATATTTTTCCTGGTGAAACGCCAAAGCGTTCGAATCAAAATCAATATTACACTGCCTTTTCCAGCATATGCATTCATAACAGCATGTGCACTCAACTTAGATGCTTTCCTTCATTGTCACTATTTGTTTTGCTGATTTTATTTTATTTCATTTGAACATTAAGTAGTAAAAATCAATATTTTTCTCTCTAGAACTGCATTTAAATCACTGTTTTATAATTGTCTGCTATATAGAGATTATGCCATTAGTCAATGAACAACACTGTAGCCTTTCGATATGTTTTAAAAACAATATTTACGCTCTTGTGTCGTCTTGTTATCTTGTTAAAAGCGCACGACATCAAGTCGATGTTTCAAGTTGTTTGTAGTATTAAGAATATAAATTAAAAAGCGGCATTATATGTTGACATTTACTCGAACTATAAACGCAAAGGGTCTGTTGATAAAATAATCAGTCAGATGAAAGTTTACACTCAAAATTATTACTAATCAACATAGTGTTTCGCGAAAACCCATTAATGGATATAAAAATACCCATTTCCGCTAAAAGTGCCCCTCCTCATTTAATTGGTAAACTATGGTTTACTCATTAATTTGTAAATGGGTGGTCTGTAAATAAATGGGTGTTTCTTACCCATTTTCTTAAATTGTGTTTTCCGTAAAATGGGTGAAAAAAATACTTATTTTTTCAAATGGGGGATGCAAGCGCTTGGTTATTTGTCCTCATTGATATAAAAACGAGGAGCACGCACTAGGTTGGTTGGTTGGTTGTGTTTATAGACGAGTGCACGGATGGATTTGAGTTCACTCACTCGACAAAAAGTGACACAACAGCGGGGCCCTGTTTACTAAAAAGAACAGCGGGGGCAGCGTTGCCAGAATGTTTTAAAGCTTATCGGTATCAAAGATTTAAAAAAAATCGGTATTTATCGGTATTCACTATTTTAATTAATTTTAAAGTTTTGCCGTTTTTGAAGGCGAAGTTTTTTATCTTTTGGACTATGATTGGAAAATTCCGGAAGAAAACTCCGGGGAATGTTTGAATTAGCTTCTGGAAGAAGCTGAAAACAACATCCAAAGAAAGGAGAAAGAAGCTCTCCTGGAGGAAATTTTAGGAAAGTTCTGAGAGAAGTCGGAAAATCATCTGCGAAACTTCCAAGACATAAATTGAGAAACTTCTGGCAAAAACTTAAAGAAACATTCAGAAAAATTGGGATTTCACAGTCAAAGGAAAGCAGAAAAGTTTCGGAAATCGGAAATAAATTCCAGAAGTAGCCATTGACAGGGGAAGCCAGAATGAGCTCGGAAAAACCTTCCAATAGAAGTAAAAACCAACTGGACAAAATTCCAGAACAA
Organism: Ochlerotatus camptorhynchus; assembly: GCF_037179485.1. Lineage (NCBI taxonomy): Eukaryota > Metazoa > Arthropoda > Insecta > Diptera > Culicidae > Ochlerotatus > Ochlerotatus camptorhynchus. The sequence goes on from NW_027040810.1 coordinate 595,567, forward strand.
GACGAAAGAAATTTCTGGGAGAAGTTAAATTGAACTTCCTGGAGAAGACGGAAGAAACTTCCTAAGGTAGATTGGAAAAAAAAATTCTGGAGGAAGTCGGAAGCCAGAGCGCTAACGGAACAGTCGAAAGAAACAAGGACATAATTCCGGAAGAAAGAGCTCTTGGGGATGTTCTAATGATCCAGAAAATTTTACAAATGGTCATAAAACATCCCTGAAGACCCCGCAATGCCCCTTAAGGTTTTGGAACATTCCTGAAATGTACTTAGAAATATTCCATATTTCCTCGGGCTGTTATGGAGTACTCTGATCATCTTTGAAATACTTGGAACTTCCCTGATTATAATGAGACTACCGGAATATATCTAATAAACTTATCAACACTGCAAGCACGGAACTTCCCATAAAATGTTCTCACAATGTGCTAATGTTCATGTAACTTCCCTTACGTTTCTTAAATTTGCATGAGCCCCTCGGAACATTGCTGAAGCTTTCGGAAATTGCCTGAGTTTCTCGGAACTCCTTTAAAATTTCAGCGATGTTCTCGGAGCTTCCTTAAGTTCTCTCAATTCTCCTGAAACTTATGGAACTGTCCTTAAAACCATTAAATTTTCCAGGAGTTCTTTGGACTTGTGAAGCATCCAAAATATTTATGATGTTTCCTTAAGTTCACTGGAGTTCGCTGGACCGGGTTTCAGAATTTTAACAGAAGTTATTGAAACAATCTTCAATTTATCGAAACTTACTCAAAAGTATGGACTTTTCTGAAGTTTCAGAACTTCTTAAAAGTTCCTGCAGCTAGTGTGGATCCGCAAAATCTGGAAGTATCCCTGCAGTTCCAGAAAAGTTGAAAAAACTGGCGGGAAAAGATGGAAGACTCATTCGAGCGAAGGCTGAAGAAGCTTCCAAAGGAAGTCAAATAAGTTTCCGAGAGGAATCGTAAAATAATTTACGATGTAAGGTGGGATAATTCAGGAAGTTAAATAATGTTTAAAAAGTATGTCCCTATTCCCCCGGAATTAACAGAAAGAGCCATTGACTGTTTATCGATTCATGGGCATCCAAAAACGGTGAGGAAATTGAAACATTAATCGAAAGAGTATCCATAAGATAGAGATGATTTTTTTTAATTTTAAAGTCTCAAAAAATTGAGATGTTCAAAAAGATACAATAATTTTCTCCGAAATTCAAGTGCGGGCAGGCAATATTCTTTTTGATTATTTAATAAAATCGGTGTAAAACCTAAAAAATCGGTATAAAACCTAAAAAATCGGTATTCTGAGTAACCTTATCTGTATATCGGTATCTAGTTCGGAAATCGGTATAAATACCGATAAATCGGTATATCTGGCAACGCTGAGCGGGGGTGTCACTTTTTGTCGAGTGAGTGAACTCAAATCCATCTGTGCACTCGTCTATTAAGGAAATTTTCAACCAGACGCTGGTTCATCTCCGGCTCAACGGCACGCACTAGTCTTTCAATACTACTCAGCCTGCTGACCAAATGGATTGCAAAGAGATGAAAACAAGAGCAAATTTTCATTATGTCGTAAGTAACATTCGTACCAATCCGAGAAAAATAAAGTTTTGTTTTGATGACCGAAAAGTTATTCCTATTTCCTGTTTACATGGAATATTACATATAATCTCATAGTGATAGCAATGTTTAACATATTTAGCAGGGTTTTAATCATACAAATGCAAATCGCTAGCTTTCATGCTAAAAATACTGGTTTTTGAGTCAAAAGTTATTATACGTCGTTTGGTGGCCCCTATTGTTACTTAAGTCAAAGTGTATTTACCAGGATATTCGGGAGAATTATCAATTACGTCTCCTTACGTGCAGCCCATTCATCATTTTAGGACTACCGAAATCATCTTAGCAACAAACAGTTCGATTTATTCACTTTAATAATGAGAAAGCGAAACGACGAACGTACACTTTTCACGGGTTTCTCAGCGCTGTTACTTAAGTCAAACGGCATTTCCATAGAAATTGGGTGACTTAAGTAACATCGAAAACTATTTTGATCGGAAGGTGATTACGTCAAAAAGCAATTTGACTGGCAAATAAATTTAAAAATGGGATTTGATCCTATATTCGGACAGTATATAGTGTAATAGCAGGAGAATCGATTGACACTGATAGCTCGACTTTGTTTACTTTTGTTACATACGACGTAATGAAAATTTGCTCTTGAAAAAACGATTTGCAGACAGGACATCTAAACTCCTGATCTTTTTTGGGTGCGAATAAGGGTGGGCTGTGGACATAGGCGTAGCCAGATGGAGGCAGGGGGAGCGACTGCCCCCCCTAAACTCAGCAACACGAAGGCTTTCGGGGAAATGGCGTTCGGTGAAATGGCATTCGGCCAAATTTTCCATAGTAAATTTGTTTTTCGCCCCTCCCTAGCTCGAAACCTGGCTATACCGAGGAAAATTTCCGTATACCATTTATGTGTGAAACCACATATTTTGTTTTAAATCAGATTTCACAAATAAAACATGTGTTTGGGAACATAAAAATTATTTGGTTTCCCACAAATAAAATCAATGTTTTAAAATAAATGGATGCTTTGGCTAATAAAATTTATGTGTGAGGTTTATAACAATTATTTCTCGGTTGAAAATAAATATTATGTGTCTTTTTCAAATGAAAGTCATGGTAAACACAATAATGTTTCCCTAATAAACAGATACCATAAGCGAACAATAACCCAAATAGTCTAACTTTTCCACAAATGGTTTGGATGATACCCCAAACACGTCATTAAGCAAAATAACCATAAGAAATTTATTAGGGTTACGTATCAAGTACATATACTTTATATTTACTAAACATATTTAAAATATACACACTTAATCTAGCTCGGTAAAATCTCCAACAGCCGATTACCTCGGCATTTACTTTTGCTGATATCTCTGCAAAATATCTGTTTGTTAGCTGATATTTCAGCAAATAGTTATTTGTTAGCTGAGTCTCGGCAATTGTTTTACTGAATATCAGCAAAATAAATTGCAGAACTACTCGGCTGTTGGAATCCCGGCGAAAAAATTTAAGTGTGTATATAATAAAATAATAAAGATACATGTATTTAAAGTGATTTTTTGTTACTTCATACGTGATACATGGATAATTTCATAGGGATTTTTCGCGAGGAGGCGTTTTCCGGTTGAGTCCTCCCGTGTCTGTCGAACGTGCCTCAGAGGGTCTAGCGTGAGGTCTAGCGTATACTTTGCCGTTGTGAAGGCCGGCGCACAATGCATACTTTTCGGGTTTTTTTGACAGATAATGCATGGGCTAACTGTCAAAAAACCTGAAAACGTATCTATTGTGCGCCGGCCTTGATCATCTACGTCTTCTTGCTGCACGTTTTTCTCCTGCGCTTGCTCCTCCTGGACGTATACCTCGCCGTATCCCTGCGGAAAAATTCACAAAATAATGTTATAAGGTAATCCAAGAGACGTTTCTCATTGGAACTGACAGCTAGAAATCAAGAGTGTGTGAGTGATCTGGTGTTAATGGTGCTGAATGTAAACATAAACAAAGCAGAAATTCATATGAGAGTGAACTGTCAGTTCTACTATGATCTGTCAATAGTTCGTGGTAAACAAAAAAGTCAGCTGGTCGCAACTGTCTCGTGGACAGCCTTATTTCAAACAAATAATTTCTATGGACCTTCTCACGTTTGCCTTGCACCAATCAGTTAGCAGTTAGCACCACTCAGCGCTCAAATATCAAAATTATATGTGAAAACACAACATTCAACTATAAGATGCGAAACATAATTTTTATGGTAGCAAACATATAAATAAAATATGTCATTCATCACGCAGAAAAAAGTATCGTCGAAACAAAAATATTTGAGGTAAATTTAAACGTAAACTCAGTTTGTTCTGGCCACAAAAATAAATTAGGTTGATTTCAAACGTATTCCATGTTTGAAGTCATGTGAAATCAATGTTTAAAATAAAAATAATGCTACGTTTATTTTAAAAATATCCGTGTTGAAAACAAACAAACGTTTATTTAAAAAAAATCATGTTAAAAATAAACATACATATTCTGAAATTATTTTAACGCATTGCAAAGAAATAAAAAAAAAAGATCTTCGGGCAGGGCATCTAAATTCCTGCTCTTTCACCCTGCGATTAAAGGTGACCTGTAGGTATTGGGGTCCTGAGCCGGGATCCGGGGACCCGTCGGAATGGGTGTCCGGGGGTTCCAGATCAGTGGAACCGGTGAAAATTTATTATATTAGCGTCATTTTGTTCTGCCACTAGTCCTCATATCGGTTTTTTTTATACATTCGGTGTCGGAGGAGGATCCGGAATGGATTCAAAATCCATTTCGAATTTACGTTGTCCTTTCGGAGTCACGTGTGGAGGAGGATGATATAGGGATCGGCATCAGAAACTGAAGATGATACTGTG